>NC_091954.1:484023-796523 GCF_031021105.1 Erythrolamprus reginae | reverse complement strand
TGCCATATTTTTAAAAAACTATTTCAGGGGTGGCCAAGTGTTTCAGCCTGGATCATATCAGTACTGAAGAATAATCATCTTATAGATGAAAGTTGATGAATTGGGTTAATTTATAAGATGGACTTTGGAAGGAGAAATAGTTATTCTATATCTTGGGTATTATTGATAGTTTGATTGAAGGCCACTATGATGAAGGTATCTTCCCCCAAATTTTGAAAATTGTAGTTGCCAACTACAGAAAACCCTATGAGGAAGTTTATCCAAATACTTGGCACCTCAAATTGTTCTGCACAGCTTGTCCAAAAACAAACGGTAAGCTAAAGTTTGTTTTATTATTAACTAATAGCTGTATATCCACTCTTTGCTATTAAACTATCTCATCAGGCTTGATAAATTGACAGTTAAAGCTTGAAAATTAATGAGTAGTTACGATCAGGCTTGATACATGGACTCCTAAAATTTGAAAAATTATGTAGAATGTGTAACTCCTTAGTATCAGAGCATGTTAATATAAGGCAACTGGGAGTTGCCACTAGTTCTTTTCAGGTGAGGAGGGGTGGGGGTCGAACATCTAACTTCTTAGCATCAGTGTGTGTTAATATAATATAATACTATACAGGAAATATACTAATGGTCTAATGGTCATTTCGAAAAATCCTTTCTTAGTGAGCACCTAAAAGCCAAGAAGAAGATACATGCCAATTTTCAAGATTGTAGGTTTTACAGTTCTGGATATTTCGTGATGAGTGAGTGTTATTTGGCTTTTATCTATCATTAATTCAATACGTTTCCATTTCCTGCTTACCTTCTCCATAGCTTAGGTGGCTACCAAGATCAAATGGAAACTTTTCATTAAAGATAAAAGCTAGTAAATCAATATACTATATTTTTTAAAAGGCAGACATCTGTTCAAACTGCCTTCGGCAAAATAAGCTTAAAAGTCAAAAATCATTTAGGAATAAAACATATATTTGCCTGCCAGATGGAGAATTATTTTAAACTGTAGACAGTTCAGAGGTCGAAGAACTGTAACTAAAAGCAGGGTCCACGAAAGAACTCTCAAGTTTGTAGAGTACAGATAGGCTGAGTTGTCAGGACATAGGGTTAAAGATCTAATAACTACTGGTAGTAAAGTAGTCAATTCATATCTGCTAGGCTGGGCCAAATTCAAAATTTATTAATCATTTTATTATTTGGGTGTTGTACAAGCAGTTTGATTCTGACCAAGCTCAAGGTTGATTCATCCTTTCATCTTTCCGAAGTCAGTAAAATGAGGATTGTTGGGCGCAAGAGGCTGACCCTGTGAACCGCTTGGGTAGGGATGGAATCACTGTGAAGTGGCATATTCTATAGAGCCTCCATTCAGAGGACTTTGGACGAAGCAGTTGACTTCTCTTCTTGAAAGTCTCATCGCTTATTTTTTTTTTTGTCCAATACACAATGAGGGATTTAGTGGGTGTTTTTTTGCTAAATTTGAAAATTAAGGGAGACTAGGATAGATCTATTTCGGCCTTATTTTGGCCTCATCAGATAGCCATACTGACTGGGACTTGAACCTGCAACCTTTGCCTTGTAAGGCAGAGAATTATCCTCTAGGCTACAGTATCCAATCCCTTCAGCTCTGCACCAGGGAAGGGTTACATATTTTTGTGTCGAATCACCCTGGTGTATTGAAGGAACATCACAGCTCCTTATTTGCCTCTCGGCCCAACCCAGGGCCATTTCCAAGGCAGTTAATTTTATTGATAGCCGACAATTCTATCTGTATGTGTCACATGGTTTTTTTTGCTGAATTTGAAAATTAAGGGAGACTAGGATAGATACATTCACTGGCTGGGGAATTCTGGGAGCTGAAGTCCAAATATCTTCAAGTTGTCAAGGTTGGGAAACACTGGCCTAATCTATATATAAATTGAAAAAATTGCACACAGCCGGGGGGGGGGCTTTTCTGAGCAAAATAAAGAAATAAGCATTAAATTTTTTTTTCATTTCATTTTTCATTTGTTTACGATCAGGAATGTTCAAATTAGTATACCAGTGGAAAAAAATATTGAGAAAAACCACTTCCAGTAGCTAAAACCAACCTTTTTTTAGTTCGGGTCTAAAAGGACCCAGAACAGAACAAGTGCATAGTAAATGCGAAAAAAACCCAGCAGGGTTAAAAAGCAACAGAAATCAGTTGTCTAGTCTTGTGGAAAGAAGGACAAGGGGTGATATAATAGGAGGGTTCCAATATTTGAGGGGCTGCTACAAAGAAGAGGGGGTCCATCTATTCTCCAAAACATCAGAGGGCAGGACAAGAAACCATGGATGGAAATTGCTCAAAAAGAGAAGCAACTTGGAATTGAGGAGAAGCTTCCTAACAGTGAGGACAATAGACCAGTGGAAGGGCTTCCCTTCAGAAGTTATGGGTGCTCCATCATTGGAGGTCTGGCTGAAACGGTACAGGACCATGATGGCGAACCTATGGCAAGCGTGGCACAGGTTCGCCATCATTGGAAAGTGTTGTGGTTGGCTCTGGGCCAGCTCCTGCAATGGGGAATTTGGATGTTGGCTTAGGAGAGTCCTCAGGTTCCCAGAGACTGGTCTTACTGCCATCAGCTTCGGACAGTGAGGATTCCTTGCCCAAGTCAGACGCTGGGGGAGAAGAAGAGTCATCAGATAGAGAGATGGATGCAGCCAGTCTATTAGTTAATGACCCCATTAGTGGGTCATCGGACTCAGACTCGGAGGATTGGTGGAGAGATGCCCGCATGCGCAGGCTCATGGCTGGAAGGGTATTGTTTCCAAAGCAAAATAAGCAACTAGTAGATCTGAAGATCAGTGGTTGAAATCTCACCACCGGCTCAAGGTTGACTCAGCCTTCCATCCTTCCGAGGTGGGTCAAATGAGGACCCGGATTGTGGGGGCAATAGGGTGGCTCTGTTAAAAAAAAGTGCTATTGCTAACATGTTGTAAGCCGCCCTGAGTGAAAGGAGAAGGGAGGCATAAAAATCAAATAAATAAACCTGACTTTCTTTGGGTCAACATTTCTCTTTCTGGGGGAACATCACGATCCCTTTCTTGCCATATTTTACACTTTTTCTAAAACTAGAATATAGAATTTAGAATGTGAATTCTATATTCTATAGAATATAAAATTTGTAGCTGTAGATGTAGAATCTTCCATGTACTATCACTCCTATTGTGGGGACCATAGTCCCTTTATACTCACAAGGGCAATATATATATATAATCTGACATCTTTTTAGGATCTAATTTATCTTGCTCACAAAACCATCCTGAAGACTGTAACGGAGCCCCCCCCTCCCCCCCGGAGAGAGTTGTCACGGCCATCTCCAGCACTCCAAACTACAGATGCTATCAGTGGGGAAGAAATGGAGATTGGAAGATACACTGGTTGTATCTATAAATCTGTCATGTTTTACGTTCAATTTTATTTGACGCCAAAGAATTGGCTGGTGTGCGGAAAGCAAGTTCCTGAATTCTGTAATAGATACACAGAGGCACAAATCTCTGCTTTTCAGTGGCACATCAAGAAAATTGGTTCTACCCAACTCTGTTGTGCTTTAATTTAGCTTTACAAGGTCTTATTCAGTGGTGGGACCTTTTTTAAAAAAAAAAAGGTTTCCAAGGAATGGCATTTCAGATATTCCGGCCTCGATCACATTCTCTTGACCCTTGCATCTAATGGGGGCGGGTGTTGCTCCTCCTCTGATTACCCATCGTCCTCTGACTTCCTCAATCCCATAACTGGAGGTGGCTACAGTCTCTGGTGGTTCCTCAGTCTCTAACTCCCCGTCACTCTCATTCTCAGACTCAGATGAGAAGAAGACTGTTCTGCAATGCCAGTACTCATCCATCTCCTGTTCCTCAAAATCTGGACGTGGACCACCCACAACATTCAATATGCACATGAAACATGCTGTTGGGAGTCATTGTGCCTCCCTTCGTTATCGTGGTGCCAATCCAGAGGTAGGTAGCCCTTCTCCTCTTTTGCCACCTGAAGTCTTGGTGCATTTTGTACAAAACGTTTTATTTCCAACTCAGATCAAAGCAACCCTCATCACCAGGGACTCTGTTAAAGCAGCTCAAGTGATCTCAGCCCTTGAAAGCAAACACTGCTAATCTGGGGACATTGAGTCCCAGCCTTGAAACAATGCTTGAAGGACACACGTTGGTTGCAGGCACTGAACACTTCAAGCAACCTCTTTGCATGGCAGAACAGCCCACTCCCCCCACCACCACCACCCCGTACTCAGAACCATCGAAATGGCCATGATACAGAACACATCATTCATGCATCCTGCCAAGGTTGGAACAGGAGGACAAAGAGGATTCGGCCCTTGAAAGAAGCCTCTTGAAATGTCCCCTTTGATACAAGGGCTGCTTCAAAATATTTTCAGCTTGACGTTCATAATGTACGTGAAATGTATGTTTGTCATGCGCTGGCAACAACTAGAATTGGACACCAATGCACAATAATCCATAAAATGTGTATGTTTCACATCAGCAGTGGTGACAGTAATCTTAAGAGATGTAGAGAACAGGGATCAAATAAGAGACAAGATCAAGGCTCTAGCATCAGTTTGGAAGTCAATCCTCACAAGAAGCATTGAGAAGAGTATTTATTTTATTTATTTATTTTATTCATTAGATTTGTATGCCGCCCCTCTCTGAAGACTCAGGGCGGCTCACAACAGTAATAAAAACAATACAGCAGTGGAACAAATCTAATATTAAAAACATATAAAACCCTATCATTATTTAAAAAACCAAACAGCACATTCATACCAAACATAAAACAAAGTATAAAAAAGACTATATAAGACCATAATAGTTCATTTATTATTTTGTTGGAATGGTTATTAGCATCCTAACAACCCTTTATAACTAGTTTACTATCTTAATACATTTATAACAGAAAAGCTAATATAAAGCCAAACAAGAACGCAGGGATCTTTAATATCCTCTTATCATTACAAGCTTGGATTACTTTATGTCCCCAACTTCTAGATGCCTTTAGGAACTACAGTATCTAGAAAGGTTTTGTTAGTTGGTATATGTCTCAGTGTCTCAGTTGGTAAGGGGTTAAGTGCCCACCACGCATTAGCAGTAGCCCTGAGACTTATATACTGCTTCCCAGTGTTTACAGCCCACTCTAAGTGGTTTTCAGAGCCAGCCTCTTGCCCCCAACAATCTGGATCCTCATTTGACTGATCTTGGAAGGATGAGTCAACCTTAAGTCAGTCACGATTCAGTTCTGGAGACCTCACCGACAAAAAAGATATTGGTAAAATTGAACGGGTCCAAAGATGGGCTACAAAAAGGGTGGAAGGTCTTAAGCATAAAACTGACCAGGAAAGACTTCATGAACTCAACCTGTAGAGTCTGGAGGACAGAAGGGAAAAGGGGGACATGGTCGAAACATTTAAATACGTTAAAGGGTTAAATAAGGTCCAGGAGGGAAGTGTTTTTAATAGGAAAGTGAACCAGAGAACAAGGGGACACAATCTGAGATGAGTTGGGGGAAAGATCAGAAGCAACATGAGAAAATATTATTTGACTGAAAGAGGTGAAAGAGGAGTAGATGCTTGGAACAAACTTCCAGGAGATGTGGTAGATAAATCCAGAGTAACTGAATTTAAACAAGGCCTGGGATAAACATAGATTCACCCTAAGATAAAATACAGGAAATAGTATAAGGGCAGACGAGATGGACCACAATGTCTTTTTCTGCCGTCAATCTTCTATGTTTCTAGGATCAAACTCCGGGCACTGGGCAGAAATAACCTGCAGTACTGCATTCTAACCACTGCACCACTACAGTGCTAGATAATAGATAGATAGACCTGGCCACCTAGCTATCTAGCTACCATCTAGCTCTGCAATATAACGTATGTGCTCCCCATCTTGCTATTGAAGCAACTTGTTAGACAATGCATGAAAAATGTCAATTCGCTTCTCATGAAAGATGGAACAAAATATTATTTTTAAAGGAAAACCTTCCAAACCTTTCAGTCTCTTTTGGGGAGGGAAAAAGGTGTGTCTTATACTCAGAAAAATATGGTGATCAATATCTTTTTTTATATATTGTGGCAGCCAAAACTGAAAGCATCCTCATCTTAGCATGTCAATCACTTCCTGGTCTATGAGAAGGGAATATTCTCTTTCTCCATGAATTCTGATTCTAAAGTCAGAATCTCTCTTTTTTTAAATGTAGTCAACTCAATTATTGTATACATTCCATATCTCCTTATATGAAGAAGGAAACATAGAGTATATGATGTGTCCCTTCCAGTACAGCTTCATCCCAAAATTATTATTATTATTATTATTATTATTATTATTATTATTATTATTATTTACAGTATTAGATTTGTATGCCGCCCCTCTCCGTAGACTCGGGGTGGCTCACAACAATAGCAAAGACAATATAAGAACAAAATGAAATTTCAAAGTAAACGCAGAGATGTGGACAGTTGGCAAGATGTTCTTCCCTCGCAGGATTCTTTTTTATTTTTATTTCCCTTTTGCAACCTTGCAACTTCTCCAGAGTCTTTCCGTCCTCCTAAAAGCCTGGCCAGACCCAGGCCCAGCTTCCCAGGGCTCATTTCCTCTCTTGTGTTTGCAGAGCTAAATGCACTTGTATTTCTAAGCAGCGGCATAATTGCTCATAGTAAAATACAACTTGGCTATAATTTACATCCTAAGATTGCAAACACTTATGTGCAGCCGTAAACTTCCCGGCTTGGTCAGCTAATGCAAGCTCCCCCATTGCTCCCATCTGCATAAGGAAATTGCCCCCACCCCGCGGAGACCCTCCGGAAGCTGGAAACCATCTCAGTAGTGTCAACCCCTAACCCCCAACATTTCTCCCTTAGACTCTCCACGATTGACCTCTCCAGGTTCCTAAGAGGTCAGTAAGGGGCGTGCATAAGTGCACCAGTGTGCCTTTCGTCCCCTGTCCAATTTGTCTCTCCTTATCCCATATGTCATATAACTTCTCCTCCATTTTCATATCTTTTCCTTATATGTAATACTTCATGCCTATTCCTCACAATATGTTTTGCGTATTGGACAAATAAATAAATAAATAAATAAATAAACAAATAAATAAACAAACAAATAAATAAATAAATAAATAAATAAAATAAATAAAATAAATAAAAAATATCCGACTTCTGGTGGGCCCAGTAGGCTCGTGTTTTTGCCCTCCCCGGGCTCCAAAGGCTTCCCTGGAGCCAGGGGAAGGTTAAAACGCCCTCCCACCTCCCCACGGAGGCTCCCTGGAAGCCAAAAACGCCCCCACCCCACCTGAGCCTCTGTGTAAGCAAAAAACGCCCACGTGCCCGTTGGAGCTGAGCTAGGGCAACGGCTCATGTGCCATCAGATATGGCTCTGCGTGCCACTTGTGACACCCGTACCATAGGTTCACCATCATTGCCCTAGAAGAGCGACTCAAAGGCACTGATATTGCAAATATATTTGTAATGAGGAAACAGGGGGATTCTTTGTTGTAATAACTGGAAGGCAAAAGCCCTTTTAAACATAAGGAATTTAATTGGATTAAAAATAAGTAGGTTCAAAGAGTCATTCAGCCTAGCTTTCTGCATCACTAGGGACTAGGCACCTGCTCGCTAGAGGAGCCCAAATTCCTGTTAGATATTTTAGTAACAAAAAGAAATTAAGATGCCATTTAATTATAATTTTCCAGGTTATTAAGAACAAGCCAGCATGCTACCAACAAGTCTGCTAACGATGATACATAACACAATAGGAATTTAAAATGCAAACAAGAATTGTTCCTTACACAACACGCAGCGTAGTAAACATAACACACACACACACCACACATACCCAGTCTGGTTTTAAAGAACCCATGCATGTTCTTAAATATTGTTTATAGCAAATGTAATTTTTTTATTATGGCTTCCTTCTTTTACTGTTGGGGCATTTTAACCTCTGTTAAATCTGCCTCGTTTTCTCTTCTCATTTCATCAATACACGCACACAACATGGTAATAGCAATAGCACTTAGACTTATATACCACTTCATAGTGTTTTACAGCCTTCTCCAAACTGTTTACAGAGTCAGCCTATTGCTCCCAACAATCCAGGTCCTCATTTTACTGACCTCAGAAAGATGAAAGGATGAGTCAACCTTGAGCTGGTCAGGATCGAACTGCTGGCAGTAGACAGTCAGCAGAATTAGCAGGCAATACTGCATTCTAACCACTGTGCTACCAAGCCTCACACTCACAATCATATAGCCAACACTTTGATGTCAGTTACAAAGATTCTATTAAACTTTCAATAGAAAAACCCCCCAAATAATTTTATGCTCGTAATATTGGCATCCTAAATTGTAATTAATATCGACAGAATGCTTTATCATTCTTTCTATTTTCTGTACTTTAATCTAAATAATGGGATATTTATAATTTCCAGTCGCATCATATAAATATCACTTTACTGGTAAAAGGCAATCTGTATAATGATATAGAGATCAGGAAGAGGGAGATTGGGATCCCGCTGTACAGAGCACTGGTGAGACCACATTTGGAATAATACTATGTTCACTTCTGGAGACCTCACCTACAAAAAGATATGGATAAAATTGAATGAATCCAAAGACGGGCTACAAGAATGTTGGAAGGTCTCAAGCATCAAACTGATCAGGAAAGACTTCATGAACTCAACCAGTATAGTCTGGAGGACAGAAGGAAAAGGGGGGACAGGATCAAAACATTTAAATATGTCAAAGGGTTAAATAAGGTTCAGGAGGGAAGTGTTTTTAATAGGAAAGTGAACCCAAGAACAAGGGGACACAATCTGAAGTTAGTTGGGGGAAAGATCAGAAGCAACACGAGAAAATATTATTTGACGGAAAGAGTAGTAGATGCTTGGAACAAACTTCCAGCAGACGTGGTTGGTCAATCCACAGGAACTGAATTGAAACATGTCTGGGATGAATATAGATCCACCCTAAGATAAAATACAGGAAATAGCACAAGGACAGGCTAGATGGACCAGGAGGTCTTTTTCTGCCCTCGATCTTCTATGTTTCTATATAATAAAAAAAGGCCAAGTTAGAGCAATGAAAAAAAGCCTGCAAAGACTTAGGGCTTGGAAAACATTCTTTGCAAAGAGAAACCGTGAAAGAGCCTGCAAGGTCAGAGCTGGGAAGGTCGTTAGCAGCTGTTTAGGGCTTTGGGGGGGAGGGAGTTATAGAGTTAAAGAGCCTCTTTTAGGAAGGAAAAAGATAGAACAGAATAGAGAATAGAGAATGGAATGGAATGGAATGGAATAGAATAGGAATTTTATTGGCCAAGTGTGATTGGACACACAAGGAATTTGTCTTGGGGATGATGCTCTCAGTGGACATAAAAGAAAAAGAGACATTTGTCAAGAGTCATGGGGTACAACACTTAACGATTGTCACAGGGGTCAAATAAGCGATGAAGAAACAATCCATATTAATAAAAGCCTTAGGATACAAGCAGCAAGTGTCAGTCATACAGATGCCTCTTACATTCTGAAAACTACGGTATCTCCTTTCCAGCTTGCAATGATATTCAGCTAACACACAAAACAGAGGCTTCCTAGTATGCTCTCCCCCCCCCCAGCCATTTTAGAGACTTCTGACCCAGCAACCGCCGGGCCAAGGCTTCCTTTCTCCTTCCATTCATGTTCTTGCAGCCAGCTTTCTCCCTGGTGTCCGGCCAAGAGAAGAAAGGAAGGCGAGGGGGGGTGGAGATGTTTCTCTGAGGAATTGGCAGGGGGTGGCGGAGAAAGCAGCCGAAAGCCAAAGGAAGGAAGCCAACGGCCAGGCACCCGCGGAGGGCCCTGCTTTGACCTTGAGAGCATGAATGGAGATGGCGATCAATCCAGCCACACAATGTAAATAATAAATGCTAATGCAAAGGTTCCATAAATATCCCTCGGTTCCTGATTTGCACGTTGGAGGGAAGGGAGCGGAAGCAAGGCCGAGCAAAGCCAAGGAAGACTTAAACCAGGAGGACCCCTCCCACCAGGCCTTCGAAGGCTGGGACGCAAACAGAGGCCGTTCCAGCCTCAGGACCTTGCAGGTGTTTGAAGAGGGTCCAAGGCCTTGGAATGTCTGGAATCTCGAGTGCACGGTTGGGGGAAACTCTGCCTACACAAAGAGGCCACACTTTGCAACGCCCCTGCCCCACACCCCTCTTCTTGAGGAAAGAGACCCCCAGTGGGGGGCTCCTAGGGGTACGGCCAGGGACGCAGGACCCGTAGAAGAATTTTGATGTTTCCTTTTTCCTTTTCCCCCCTTCTGGGCTGAGGTTGGAGGTGTATAATTTTAGAAGAGCTGAGGGTGCATTTGTGTATGTGTACATACACTTTATATAGGAGATAATGTCTATTTTTGTGTGCCTGTGTGTAATAAGTTTGTACACATGTGGCACATATACACAGAATTAAAGAGTATATTTTGGATGTCCAGTAATAGTCAATAGAGAGGGAAATTGTCTCTCTTGGAGGCCAGGAGAGGCCAGGCACCGTAACATGAACCCTTGATGTGAGCGACCTCAAGTTGGCCACCTTTAAGCCAGTCACATGACTTTTAAGCCACCCCCTGTCCATCAAGCCACTCCCACCTTTTCACATGTCCAGCAAGCCACACCCACAAGATAAGCCACGCCCACAGTGTGGTAGTAAAAAAGTTTTGCAGCCCTTCACTGGAGACCCCCTCCTTGCACAGAAAGTACCAGCCGGAGCCTCCGCAAGACCAGAGTCTCTGGTTTCAGAAGAGCTGTGGGGTTTGAGGAAGGAGGCGCCTGAAGCTGGATTAAAAAAATATCCCATAATAATTGCGCTTTCAGAATTGCACTTCCATGGAGTGGCTCTCTGGCTGCAATAAAGCGATTTATCATGACCTTCTTCCCAGATTTTTTCCCCTCTCACTTCCACCTCCTCCCCCCCTCACCATTATACAGGCCAAATCCTTCTTTCCTTCCTTCCTTCCTTCCTTCCTCCCTCCCTCCTCTCTGTCCTCCTTCCCTCCCTCCCTCCCTCCCTTCCTCAGACAGGATCAGCTGGATGCTATCAACTCTTTCCTGCTTTAGTAAAAGCACCTCGAAGAAGAAATACTTATTCCCATTAATGTTAAAAGATTTGTTTTAAAAGTAAAAATAATAAGATTGGCCTTTGTGTAGTATTGTCACAATTCCAATTTTTAGAGAAATCCTCATTTCTCACTCATATCACAAACAGGTTTGGAGAGAGAGAGAGAGCGATAGAGAGAGAGATACAGAGACAGAGAGAGGGGGAAGAGAGAAAGAGAGAGGGGGAAGAGAGAAAGAGAGGGGGGAGAGAGAGACAGGTAGACAGAGAGAAGTAGGAGAGGGACAGAGAGACAGAGAGAAAGAAAGAAAGAAAGAAAGAAAGAAAAGAAGACAGAGAGAGAGACCTGTAGGCAGAGACAGTGAGGGAGAGAGAGGGAGGGAGGAGAGACAGAGAGAGAAAGAGGGATAGACACACACACACACACACTGAGAGAGAGGGAGAGAGAGAGAGAGAGAGAGAGAGTGGGAGACAGAGAGAGAGGGAGAGAGAACTACTTTTGAAAGTTGGAGAGTAATGGAGAGTAAAAAGTTCAATTTAATGGATCATAGTGGGGAAAGGAGTATCCATTACATCTGAATGTGTAATCTGTCATGTGTGTAACTATGTAATTGACATTTTTACAACATTTGCATCCATTTGCATCCCTACAAAAGTGACCTAAAAGGCATAAAAATGTAAATGAAGCAATTAAACAAAGGATGTAAATTACACCAATTGTCTGGGATGCCTGAATAAGAGTGGACTGCTCCATTTATTTGGGAGTCCAAAAAATCCAAAAAGAAGAGTCTTTTGTTGTTGTCGTTGTATCTGAAGTCAGCTAAATGAACACTGTGATTTTTTTTCCCCCTGGTACCTTTTAATATTACTTCAATGCCCTTTAGGGGGAAAAATGCGAGATAGATGTGCAATTTGTTTTATTGTAATTACTGCCGCATATCAAAGCACCAGAGCAAGGAAAAGGCTGCATCAGAAAGGTGATAGGAAAACAATGGACTCACTAATAATAAAACCAGCAATTAGGTCAGTGCTGACTTGAAAGCTGAGAAAACTCGTTTGAGATCTAAAATCCCTCAACCTGACAATCACTTGGATCTTTTGGAACAATCTCAAACTCTCTATGGATTCCAGAAGATTTCAAAAACAACCTGGTGAAGATTTTGCCATGTAAAGTGGCCTCACAACAAACCTGGTAACATTTTCCAGCTATCTTAATTTCAATTATCTCACTCAAATAAAATATTAGAACACAGAATAAAAGGATATTCCAGTTCAAACCTCTGATCAAGCATTGTATCATTCCAAGCAAATGGCTGTCAAATCTCTTCTTTTTGAAATCTTCAGGGATGGAGCATCCACAATTAGTTGTGTGTGTTGTGTGTGTGTAACATATTTTGCTGATAATGAAAAGGAAGGGAGACTGCTATAGATCTATTTCAGGCTGATTTTCCTTCCTCAGGTAGCCACACCCTTGCTGGGATTTGAACCTGGGGCCTCTGCCTTAGACTCCAGGCTCATCTCCTGTATCAGCTTGTATGTATATATATACTCCATTATATATATAAATATACTCCAAAGGAGACAGTGTTAGATAGATAGATAGATAGATAGATAGATAGATAGATAGATAGATAGATAGATAGATAGATAGATAGATAGATAGATAAAACACTTTCTCCTTTGGAGTTCAAATGTTGTAATCAGGAAAGGCCTTCTTTTGGAGGAACAAACCCTAAATAGGCTTCTTGACAGATTGAAATAGCTGTTTTTTGGCTCTACAAAAAGTAGTTTCCTTGATTGATTGATTGGATTTCTATGCCACCCGTCTCCAAAGACTCGGGGTGGCTTACAACAGTAAATTACAATAAGAACAATCCAATTAAATTAAAATTACCAAGCAATCCAAAATCCCCAATTAAATTAAAAATCAATCACATCCATTCGTAAAGCAATCATACAATCATTTGTTGGCTGGGGGCTGATCTAATCGGCCTAAGGCTGACAACATAAATGAGTCTTAAAACTCTTATGGAAGGCGAGGAGGGTGGGGGCAGTACAAATCTCCAGGGGGAGCTTGTTCCTGATGGCCAGGGCCCCCACAGAGAAGGCTCTTCCCCTAGGTCCTGCCAAGCGACATTGTCTAGTTGATGGGACCTGGAGAAGGTCGACTCTGGGGGACCTGACTGGTCACTGGGACTCATGCGGCAGAAGGTGGTCCCATAAGTAATCTGGTCAATTCTATTTAGTAATCTATTTAGTAAACTATTCTATCTAGTAATCTGGTAGAGTCTTTGGAGAGGGGCAGCATACAAATCGAATATATTATTATTATTATTATTATTATTATTATTATTATTATTATTATTATTATTATCATCATCATTTTGCCCTTAAAAATCATCCCATCCACAATAGGAGCTGCAAACACTCAAGCAAATGATCGTTGTCATTATTATCATCATCATCATCATCTCAAAATAATTTCGACCCCTGGTTGATGTCAAGGTAAAATGCGACAAAATCTCTCTGGTTGAAAAGAAATGAAAAAGAAACAAGTCCACAAAATAACACCAAACAGCTCGTAAAACCCAACTGCAAGGCAACTTCCAAAAGGCCACTATAATAAGCCTTCATGCACCATTAAGCAAAATATGAGAATGGAGCTCTATTATGAGGAAGCAATTGAAATAGCAAATATTGGAGGCGGGGGAAATCCTGGGATTCACCTCCGTTTTTTTCCCCAATTAAACACCCAGAAGATGCCTTCTCTGTGGCTGCTCCGTCTCTTTGGAACCAGCTACCTCCCGAGATCCGGACTGACCCCCACCCGAGTGGCCTTCCGAAAACCCGTAATGACCTGGTTTTGGTGGCAGGCTTGGAGTCATTGATCAGATGGCAAACTGTCGGGATCCAGCCATTAAAGATATGCATGTTCTTTTAAAAATTGTTCTAATTGTTGTCTACGGAGAGGGGCAGCATACAAATCTAATAAATAGATGAATGAATGAATGAATGAATGAATGAATGAATGAATGAATGAATGAATTCTAAGTCCAGCCAAGTTTGAATTCCATTGATGCCCATCTACCACCAATTTTGCTTTGAACGTTAGTTTATTTTTATTTATTTTGTCAAGAGAAGAGATAAACATGATTATGAATGCATGAAATGGATACAAATAAAAGGGAACATTAGGACAGGGATGGCAGCCACGCTGGTGCGCTTATGCACACCCCTTACATACCTCTTAGGAATGGGGTGAGGTCTAAAGCAGGGGTGGGCAGGAGGCAGGACGGGGTGGAGCGCAGTTCCACCAGCGGAAATGAAGATGCATACACAGCTCCAGCTGATCGGCGGCTGTCACTTCCTGGGTTACTGGTCTCTGCTCAGCTCTCCTTTTTTCCCCTGCTGCTGCATCTGGGCTCCTTGCTTTTCTCCTCTTTCCTCCTTCCTGGCCTCGGACGAGCTTCCCTCTCTCCTGCCCGGCTCCCCTCCAGCCTCTCGCAGCCATCTCCTGCCTGAGGCGCAAGCAGAAGGCCTGGGTGAAAGCGGCGCTGGCAGCATTGATGCTCTGCCAGCACCCGTTCACCTAGCTACCCAGCCTGAGGCGGGGGGGGGGCGATCCAGGAAGGAGAGCGCGGGAAACACGAAGCAAATTGTCACCCCAGTGAGCGACACTGGTTACGTTGTAAGTCGAGGAGGAGGATGATTGTTCAAGCCACTCCCACCTGGTCACATGGCCAGCAAGCCACTCCCACCCAGTCACATGACCATTACGCCACACCCACAAAATAATTGGCTGCCCATTACTGGTCTAAGGTTAAGGTTTGGAGAAGAAACAAAAAAAAGTGGTTCAGATTCTTCTCGGGAGTTTGCAATAAACCCAAATTCATTTTCCTGCCCCTGAGATCAATGTTCTTTGTCAAGGAGGGAAAAGAAACACAAAGAGCAGAAAACAGAGCGCAACAAACCATTAGATAAAACCAGTGGCCTCCGTCACATCACCCGTCACACTCTGCTTGGGGGAATCCCTGGCAGGGTCTCACAGCCAGAAACCCAGCTATTTCCCCCTCTGCTTGGTGTTCTCCATGCGTTGAAAAAAATAAATAAACAAAAATTAGGCCAAGTTTCCACCGTGGTTTCTTTGGAGGGATTTCTGCTCAGAGTCTCCGAGTCTCAACAAGGTGGCCCACTTCCACGTGTTCATGAATAAATTGCTCTCTTAAATTTTAAATTAAGTACACATTTGCTAGAACAATTACATCTAAAAGCTTCCACTGCTTTTAAAACAATGGCTGAACTCGGGGGCCGTGTCTATCCCGGACGCTTTTATCCAGGGGGGCTGAGATGAAGGAGGACTCATGTTCTCTAAACTGCAGTACATAATAGCTATTGTTTCCTTCTGAATGTGAAGGTAGATCTCTTAAATCTGTTTAAATCATCAGCTGTTTTTTTCAGTTAACTTTACTGGAAGAAATCAAAATATTTGGAATAGAGAATGCAGATTTCCAGTGTTCACTGGGATAGAATTCTTTCTTATCTACAGCAATTGTGGGTCAGACTCCTGGAGGATTGGAGGATGCACAGATTTCAATAAAATTGAGATAGCAACTTTCTATTATGTCCATCAAACACTTAAGTTTTCTGTGGCCGTTCTCTGATAGCTTCTGTACAGTTCTGAAATCAGGGGGTTTGATGGAGAAAAATATAATGATGAAAAAAATTGAACTGTTATTTTCATCTATGCCTATTTCTTACAAATAGCCATAGATTTTACTTATGTAGATTTACTTTATTCTTTTTAAGTTTTGATTGTTGAACGGGGAAAATTAAATACAGATTCTGATCATTTTTCTGACAGTTCTGTGATATTCGAAGCAGCAACCAAAATGATGCGATAGGTTGTTTCTGTTTTTAAAAAAATCTCTGTATTGACATGATAAACTTTTAGTTTTTTGTTGCCAGATCAAAATGTCATTTACAATTAGAACGTAAAAGCAGCTGAATGCTTATTGGGGTTTGTTGTTTGTTATCATTTATTTTCACGAACTGCATCTGAAATAAATAAATAAATAGATGGATGGATAGATGAACGAACGAATGAATGACTAAATAAATAAAATAAACCACTATGAAATATGCATATTATACTAAACTATGGGTTAGCAGGAGGATGGTTTACGGAAAGTATTATCTTGCTCTCTGTAAAGCACCAGACTATTCTGCTTGCCTCAAAAATAAGACACCGCAACTTCTGTCAGATTCAATTCACTTAAGTCGATGGAATTCTTTCAACAAATGGCCCAATTCAATTGGTTCAACAAACCACATCAAAAATTAAATATGGTGCTTCATTTCAATGGCATCAATTATGGCTAACCAAACAGGGAATTCGGAGCGTCTGAACTATTCCTGACAGTTTTCGACATTATTTTATCATCGTTCTGGGAAGATTTAGCATAATTTATATGAAGCAACATTAATGCATATTCAGGCCAATGTAAGTTTTGCCTTCTATATCACTGACGACAACAATAATAATAGTTATAGATAATAGATAATGAAACTTATATTGGCC
This sequence comes from Erythrolamprus reginae, assembly GCF_031021105.1. NCBI lineage: Eukaryota > Metazoa > Chordata > Lepidosauria > Squamata > Dipsadidae > Erythrolamprus > Erythrolamprus reginae. The sequence continues at coordinate 779,845 of NC_091954.1, read as the reverse complement.
TGATAGAAGATAGTGGTTTTATACAATTGCATATTAATTGTTTAGTAATCTATATACTACTTATATATTATGCACTGCTCAAAAAAATAAAGGGAACACTTAAAAAACAAAATATAACTCCAAGTAAATCCAACTTCTGTGAAATCAAACTGTCCACTTAGGAAGCAACACTGATGGACAATCAATTTCACCTGCTCTTGTGCCCATTCAACTTTGTTCCCTTTATTTTTTTGAGCAGTGTATTATACTTAAACATATTTATTACTATAGAACATACTATAATTGTGTAATACAGATAAAATAGTGTGATACAAGACACAATCAGTTCAAGGTTAGGAAGATAGAGGTATATTATTCTAAATGCCAATGCCTACAATTGAAAGGAACTAATAATTGACTGTGGGTGTTCCGGAATTGGTGCTTTGGAATAGGATTTTCAATATATTAGAGAAACAAAACAAAACATTAAGAGAGATGTCGAGCGCTACAACAGCAACAACAACAATGAGCCGGGGTGGCGCAGCAGGTAGAGTGCAGTACTGCAGGCCACTGAAGGTGACTGTAGATCTGAAGGTCAGCGGTTCAAATCTTATCACCCGCTCAAGATGGACACAGCCTTCCATCCTTCCGAGGTGGGTCAAATGAGGACCCGGATTGTGGGGGCCATAGGCTGGCTCTGTTAAAAAGTGCTATTGCTAACATGTTGTAAGCCGCCCTGAGTCTAAGGAGAAGGGCGGGATAAAAATTGAATGAATGAATGAATGAATGAATGAATAAATAAATAAACAAACAAACAAACAACACAGGGCGGTAAAAACAAACGCCCACAACATCAATGCATATTAAGCAGAACCAAAGGATGCGCACGTTGTCTTAGATGTCAAGAATTTGGGAAACTTAAGCAGAGCCCAAAGTCCATCTGACATTTGCTTTATTCACTCGATAGAAGACTGACCATCAAAGGAGTTGGGTTTTTTTTACAGTTGCCAGTTACTCTGAATAAAGCCACTTTTTATACGAGGGCCTCGGAAAGCTCCATCAACAGTGGCATTTAATACAAACAGGGCTTTCGGTTTTACTACCAGTTCCACCTTCTCAATCATCCTTGCTGCACTTACTACCCCGAAGCTCGAAGATTGGATTTAATGCCCAAGATTTAGAATGGGGTAAATTTTTCAAAATTAAAGTGAACTCGTGAATCATCCCAAGTCAGGGCCAAGAGCCTAGGAATAGTATATAGTAAGTTTCCCTTGCAGTGGAAGTGGGCAGTCTGTTATGTGGACAACGGGGTCAATCCGTGGAGGAGAATGAGTAGAGAAGTAGAAGAAGGAACCTGCCTCATTCCGTCCAGTGATAAAGGCACGATCTTAGCCATAACTAAAAAAATTCTACTAGTTTTGTTTGTGGTTTATTTTATTTATTTATTAACTGCCTGTTGCGTTGGGAGATTGTGATCCTGCTATATTGATCACTGGTGAGACCACATTTGGAGTACTGTGTTCAGTTCTGGAGACCTCACCTACAAAAAGATATTGACAAAATTGAACAGGTCCAAAGACGGGCTACAAGAATGGTGGAAGGTCTTAAGCATAAAACGTATCAGGAAAGACTTCATGAACTCAATCTGTAGAGTCTGGAGGACAGAAGGAAAAGGGGGGACAGGATTGAAACATTTAAATATGCTAAAGGGTTAAATAAGGTTCAGGAGGGAAGTGGTTTTAATAGGAAAGTGAACACAAGAACAAGGGGACACAATCTGAAGTTAGTTGGGGGCAAGATCAAAGGCAACATGAGAAAATATTATTTGACTGAAAGAGTAGTAGATCCTTGGAACAAACTTCCAGCAGACGTGGTAGATAAATCCACAGGAACTGAATTGAAACCTGCCTGGGATAAACATAGATCCATCCTAAGATAAAATACAGGAAATAGTATAAGGGCAGACCAGATGGACCATGAGGTCTTTTTCTGCCGTCAGTCTTCTATGTTTCTATGTTTCAAAGACTCAACACAATTTAGGCACCAGAGGGCAAAGGAGGGTTTATCTCCAGAAGCCTTGGCTTACTCAGAGTTGTATTTCCTGCCATTGAGTTTAGAGCGGTTTACTTTGAGTTTGTATCTGTTGTGCGCCTGTGTATTGTTGTGGTTGAAGCTGAAGTAGTCGTTGGCAGGAATAATTGTTGAGGAAGATGAAGCTCAAAGCTGTCTTTCCCTTTTTCACTACTACTACTACTACTACTACTACTACTACTACTACTAATAATAATTTAGGACTGACCAACGTGGTTAGCCAACGCAACTCTCTGCAATAAGCCAAAATTTAGAGGCCAAGAATAAATCTGGACTTGTAAAAATGCAGCCGGCTTCAGCAAGTTATCGCATCTAAACCTCCAACCTGCCTTTTAAAACTGCCCATATTTCAGTCAGTTGCAACCCAACAGGAAATGAGATTTAAAGATTTGCTTGAAAAATAATCTCCAGCACAGTAATCCCAATGTAATATAATTTTAATTATCAAGATATAATCTCACTGCATCGTTTTATACAACTGTCATTAAGGGTGGGGGAAAACACAGATAAAGCCCTGTGATAAATCTGCAGCTGCTTTCGAATTGTGCACGGGATGCGCCCCACGGAAGGAGGCTGTTGCACAGGATCAATCTTCTTTTTAACTACAATGCTGAGGGTTTTTATTAAAAAAAGAACCTTGTTTTCGAAAGCTTTCGCAGCGTTGATTCCCCCTCTGCATCAGGAAAACCCACACAGGGGGGATTTGCGCAACCGGCTGCCAAAACTATTGCTCACATTAGCACGGACACATCACGCTGATCAGAAGGGGACATCGGTTGCACTTCATCTTTTCATGTTCCAACAAGGTCCAGTTCAGAAACTTTTAACTGAGTTCTCACCACTAGGAGTGAACAGCCATTTAAATTGGACGCGGGATAAATGGCCGACAATTTCAAACCAAACCTTTCCAATTTTACTTAAAACGTCATAATGCCTGTGAGCAGACAGATCGGTGCTCTCATGCTGGGATGAAGCCTAAATACCGAGAATAATTAGTTGAAATGATACCGTTCGGGAAACAGGATTCTTTTTTTAAAAAAAAGGAAACCAACGCATTTTTCAACAAGTGCAAACTTTTAGGTGTTATGGGGTTTTGGAAGGCAGCTCAGGGTGGGAAATTTTGAGAATTCCTGTGTGAAGATTTATTTATTTGTTTTATGAGTCAATCAAGTATCGGATAGTAGTTTATATAAACATAACATACAAAGTACAGTGGTCCCTCGATTTTCGCGGGTTCGAACTTCGCGAAACGGCTATACCACGGTTTTTCAAAAATATTAATTAAAAAATACTTTGCTGTTTTTTTCCCTATACCACGGTTTTTCCCGCCCGATGACGTCATACGTCATCGCCAAACTTTAGTCCGCCTTTAATAAATATTTTTTTAAAATAAACTTTAATAAATAAACATGGTGAGTAATAATCTAAATGGTTGCTAAGGGAATGGGAAATTGCAGTTTAGGGGTTTAAAGGGAAGACTTGTGATACTGTTCATAGCCAAAAATAGTGTACAGTGATCCCTCGAGTTTCGCGATCTCGATCTTCGCGAAACGCTATATCACGATTTTAAAAAAAATATTAATTAAAAAAAACCCCACTTCCGCGTTTGGCTTCAGGACTCAGCTGGGAAGCGGCGCGGCTGTTTTAAAAGGTGGCAGCCAGCCTGGGGGGCTTCCCAGCACCCCCCCGAACCCCCAACCTGGGTCTTCCCGGCCGCCCACGCAAAGGGGAAACCCCGGCTCCTCGCTGATGCCCGCCGCTCGCCCGCCCGCCAGCAAGAGGGGGAAGACCCAGGGAAGGTTCCTTCGGCCGCCCAGCAGCTGATCTGCTCGGTAGCGCAGCAGCAGCGAGGAGCCGAATCGGGTTTCCCCTTTGCGTGGGCGGCGGGGAATGCAAACTCCACCATCTACGCATGCGCGGCCATAGAAAAAAAGGCGCGCATGCGCAGATGGTGCTTCTGCAACCCTACATCCCGAAAAATCGATTATCGCGAGGGGTCTTGGAACGGAACCCTCGCGATAATAGAGGGATCACTGTATTTACTTCCGCATCTCTACTTCGCGGAAATTCAACTTTCGTGGGCGGTCTCAGAACGCATCCCCCGCAAAAATCAAGGGAACACTGTAATCATAAAAAAGACAATAGGACAATAGGACAGGGATGAAAGGCACAATGGTGCGCTTATGCACGCCCCTTACACACCTCTTAGAAACGGGGAGAAGTCGACTGTAGACAATCTAAGGTTGAAGATTTTGGGGTTGGGGAAAGAAACCACAGAGTCAGGTAGTGAATTCCAGGTGTTGATCCCTCTGTGGCTGAAGTCGTATTTTCTGCCCTCCAGGGCATGTTGAATAACCAGATAACAGAGGTGGAAGGGGTCTTGGGGGGTCTTCTAGTCTAACCCCCTGCTCAACTTCTGAAGGCAAGTCCTTCCACTGATTAATTGCCCCCACTGTTAGGAAACACCTCCTAAGTCCCAGGTCACTTCTCTCCTGGATTAGTTTCTGTGAGAATAGTTCCAGGAGTGCAGGATAACAAAAGAGAAAAAAAAACCTTTCTTTCAAACAAAATCAATGTGCATATGGAGACCAGAGAGACCACGGAAAATGTCCAGGTGTTTCTAGGTTGACTAATCAGTACAAAATGCAGCATTTTTATATATTTCTCACTCCCTATTGTCCACTCCCCTATTCGGGGTGTTGGCTTCATGATTCAGAATTGATTGTCCATCTCCTTCTTTGATTATATCCAAATGTATGGTTACGTAAGGCAAGTGGGACATAGGGTTTTATTATTTTTTAAATTAATATTTATTGATTAATATGTATTTATTATTTTTCTTACAGTTCCCATCCTTTGTTTCTGGTCTTGCCATAGATGCTTTGGAAAATAGGTTGATGTTCGTTTTCTCAAGTCCATCGAGTGGACATCAATGCCCACCAAACCAGCACATTAAAATGTTATCTCCTTTGGAGGCTACCCCATTGTGCCAAATGCCTCCCTCAGTAGGAGATGATCAGAGAGATCAAGGGCAGGTTTTATTAAAGTTGGCAACTCTAAAAAGCTATGTGCCTCCAAGCAATTTCCTCCCCTATCTCATTGGAACATTACCGAAGAATTGCCTGTGCACAATTCCCATTGGGTTAATGTTTCAGAAATGATCCAAACAAGAGTTGCTTGCAAAACAGTTAGAGGACCCAATTCATTTTAAAAAGCACCGTTCTTAAAGAGAGGGAGAAAGGTTCTAAATTTGGCACCAAATTCTGCCTATAAGACTGCTGAGGTGAAGACTACTAGTACAGTGGTACCTCTTCTTACAAACGCCTCTACTAACAAACTTTTCGAGATACGATCCCGGTGTTTAAGATTTTTTTGCCTCTTCTTCCAAACTATTTTCACCTTATGAACCCAAGCCACCGCTGCTGGGATGCCCCACCTCCAGACTTCCATTGCCAGCCGAAGTGCTGGGATTCCCCTGAGCCTCCCCTCCCTGGGAATCCCCGCCTCTGGACTTCCGTTGCCAGCCAAAGCGCTGGGATTCCCCTGAGCCTCCGCTCCCTGGGAATCCCCGCCTCTGGACTTCCGTTGCCAGCCGAAGCGCTGGGATTACCCTTAGCCTCGCCTCCCCTCCCTGGGAATCCCTGCCTCTGGACTTCCGTTGCCAGCCAAAGCGCTGGGATTACCATGAGCCTCCCCGCCCTGGGAATCCCCGCCTCTGGACTTCCGTTGCCAGCCAAAGCGCTGGGATTCCCCTGAGCCTCCCCTCCCTGGGAATCCCCGCCTCAAGACTTCCGTTGCCAGCCAAAGCGCTGGGATTCCCCTGAGCCTCCCCTCCCTGGGAATCCCTGCCTCAAGACTTCCTTTGCCAGCCAAAGCGCTGGGATTCCCCTGAGCCTCCCCTCCCTGGGAATCCCTGCCTCAAGACTTCCGTTGCCAGCCAAAGCGCTGGGATTCCCCTGAGCCTCCCCTCCCTGGGAATCCCTGCCTCAAGACTTCCGTTGCCAGCCAAAGCGCTGGGATTCCCCTGAGCCTCCCCTCCCTGGGAATCCCTGCCTCAAGACTTCCGTTGCCAGCCAAAGCACCCGTTCTTGCGCTACTGGGATTCCCTTCATTTTTGCCGTCGCTGCTTTGAATCTCAGCGAGGGGAGGCCCAGGGAAATCCCAGCTACGCAAGACTTCGGACTTCTGTTGCCAGCTGGAGCGCCCGTTCCGGCGCAAGGCAAAAGGGGTGACTTTTGGGATGGGGTTGGACACATTATTTGCTTTTACATTGATTCCTATGGGGAAAATTGCTTCTTCTTACGAACTTTTCTACTTACGAACCTGGTCACGGAACGAATTAAGTTCGTAAGAAGAGGTACCACCGTATTGATAAAACTAGTGGTATTAACCATAGTTATTACATTCAACCATCTTATATATTTCTAATAACAATGCATATTTATATTGTATCATTATTTAATGATTCCATATTTTCTCTTGTTATTACTTTTATTTTATTATATAAAAGTATATATACTGTACTAACATTTCCCCTTTCTCTTATTTCTATCTCTTATACTAACTTTTAATCATGTCACCCTTTGATTAAAAGACATTCTCTTCCTACCAAACTTCTAATCGTGTCACTTACCTAAAAAAGCGAAGAGGTCGAGAGAGAGAGAAAATCAAAGCAAAACAACAATAAAAAGGAAAAATCATCTATCCATCGTCTCTTGTCTGCTTCAGTACTTTAAATACTATGCTTTTATTTTCTTTTTTTGCAACCCATATTCCTCTCTTGGATCTTTATCTCTGTCTGTCTCTACCTCTTGGCTACTCAATCTAAGTACTTCTCCCCTCTCTTCCATTGTCTCGTTTCCAAAATCTCTTCCCAGGCCCTTATCTCCCTTTCAAAAGTGTCTCCCTGTCTCTCCAATTCTCTTTTCAACTCTCTTAAAATATCCCCCCCCCTTGGTTTACTTCATCAGTCACTGCTATTTTCACTACTATCTCCTCCTTGTTGTTTTATTCACTGGTTCTTTGGTTAAATGTTTTCTTCCATTTCTTCTGTTGTCTCCTCCTTTCCCTGAGCATCTTGCTCATCCTCCCTTGTATAGGATTTCCCATTTTTTCCCTATAATCTCCTTAAATCCTTTCTCCGTGAGGTCCCATTGTGGTCTGGAAAAGTGACGCCATCTCCTTCAAAGTTCCACTCACTTCTTCTTCATAAAACATCTTATTTTGTTTTCAAAACTTCAGCTTTTGTCCAACAGTCCAAAAACTATGGATTCAGACATTAAGTTGCCTTTCGAGGAGTGCGCTAATGACAGTTATCAACCCCCTTCGACCTCTCCTGTCTGCACGCAGATTTTATTTGGATAATCCACTTTCCACCGAAGTCATAGCACCTTCAGCTTCCATATTATTAAACAAAGGAAAAAATATTTATTGAACTCTCCCATCCTGAACATAAACTGCTTCAACTCCCACCCTCAAAACGTCACTACAGGGCCCTGCACACCAAGACAGCTAGACACAAGAACTGTTTTCCCCCCAAACACCCTCACTCTGCTAAACAAATATTTCCCTCAACACTGTCAAACTATTTACTAAGTCTGCACTACTGTTACTACTAGTTTTTTCCCACTCATTTCCTCCCACTTAGGACTGTATGACTGTCACTTGTTGCTTGTATCCTTAAGATTTTTATTAATATTGATTGTTTCCTGATTGCTTATTTGACCCCTATGATGATCATTAAGTGTTGCACCTCATGATTCTCGACAAACACATCTGCACCAAAGACAAATTCCTTGTGTGTCCAATCACACTTGGCCAATAAAAAATTCTATTCCATTCCATTCCAAACAACCATACCAATTTAGTGCAGTTTTCTCTCAGCAAGATCCAAACAAAAATCTCATTTCTTTCTAACAAAACCATTCACCCATCTGGAAAAGGCATTAATTCTCCATCCCTCCCTTGGAAAAAAATAGCAGAGGGAACATATCAAAGTAAATGGCCCTATACACACACACACACAAGTATCATGTTGCATTTAGGAAATCCATTAGCCGTTGCTTTTACTGGAAGAATTCAATGACCAACAGTTGGAATAATATCCAGTTGTACAAATGGCAATTTCCGCGCCTGTATATACTGTACACCAACCAATCTGATGAGGAAGGAACCGCTAAAGCAGTTTCCAAAGTACTCCCGCTGTCTTACTTTAACTTACATGCAAGTTAGAAACAAAATATAAATAAACGTCAAAGTACGATGGGCATCGACTTCCAAACACAGCATGGGACTGAAAAAAAAAAAAAGGATGCTCCCCCTGAGTGGATTCAGTCGTTGACCGATAGCAATCTGCTCCAGCCCGTAGGATGAACGAGTGATAGTTGTACGCTTGCTCTATACTGAAATTGTGTATCTGTTTATGCCAGTGATGGCGAAACCTTTTTCCTATGGGTGCTGAAAACGTGTGCGCACACATTATTGTGCCTGTGAGAGTGCCCACACCCATAATCCAATGCCTGCGGAGGGCAAAAAGTGCCCTCTAGAGGCCAGGAAAAGGCCCATGTCCCAACTTCTGGTGGGCCCAGTAGGGCCGTTTTTCACCCACCCCCCAGGCTCCAGAGGCTTCCCTGGAGCCTGCGAAGGGCAAAAACGCCCTCCCCCATCCTCCTGGAGGGCCCCTGGAAGCCGAAAATGCCCTCCCACAGCCTCCATGCAAGATGGAAATCAGGTGACCGCCATGCACATACATGCTAGAGCTGAGCTAACGCAACAGCTCATGAACTCACGCCATAGGTTCACCATCACTGGTTTATACTGTACGTTACTGGGGTATTTTTTATTTTATTTTAGAAACAGAGAAGATTGACGGCAGAAAAAGGCCTCCTGGTCCATCTAGTCTGCCCTTATACTCTTTCCTGAATTTAATCTTAGGATGGATCTATGTTTATCCCAGGCATGTTTAAATTCAGTTCCTATGGATTGACTAACCACATCTGCCGGGAGTTTGTTCCAAGCATCTACTACTCTTTCAGTCAAATAATATTTCCTCATGTTGCTTCTGATCTTTCCCCCAACTGACCTCAGATTGTGTCCCTTTGTTCAAATTAGTAAACAATATTTTGTATTCATTTACTGTTGTACACCGCCCTGAATCTGTAAGGGGACAGGCGTCTGATAAATTGGAAAAATGAAATAAAATAAAATAAATCAATTATTTTAGTAACCCAGAAGTCTACCACCTGAGAACTGGATGGAATCACTGGGGAACAATTTGTATAACACAATTTCTGTCGAGTTCGATTTTCGAGCTTTTGTAATAGTTAATTAGGCCTGGTGGTTTCAAAACAATAGTTAGTTTTTTTCTGCCATGTCAAGGTTTTTTCTCTACACCTTTTATATATATAATATAGTTAATTGGGCAGCATGAGCATCAAATTGCATTTATTACATAGCCGTCTTGCTAACTTCCTGGAAAATCTTGGTGCAGCCAGTGATAAGCAGGGTGAGCGATTCCCCCGAGATCAGAAGGTCATGGAGGCAGGGGGTCAAGGTCGATGGGATGGACGTAGGATGGCTGACCATTGTTGGAGCATCAAGCGAGAAGGTCCAAAGATTAAACACTCCAGAAAACATCATAAGCAAAAATTTTCACCTTAATACGTATAATTACCGTTTGATAAAAAAACAGCTATTTGTATGAACACAATTTAACTTGGAGTAACTATTACAGACTTTGTATGAATAAAATTATTCTTTGTAAACAGTATATCTGGTAAGTTTTTCCTTTCCTTTCCTTTATAGAGCGCTGGTGAGACCTCATTTTAAGGAAGACTGTGCCCAGTTCTGGAGACCTCACCCACAAAAAGAGATGGATCAAATTGAAGGGGTCCAAAGACGGGTGACAAGAATGGTGGAAGGTCTTAAGCATAAAACGTATCAGGAAAGACTTCATGGACTCAATCTGTAGAGTCTGGAGGACAGAAGGAAAAGGGGGGACATGATCTAAACATTTAAATAGGTTAAAGGGTTAAATAAGATTCAGGAGGGAAGTGTTTTTAATAGGAAAGTGAACCCAAGAACAAGGGGCCACAATCTGAGGTTAGTTGGGGGAAAGATCAGAAGTAACACGAGAAAGTATTATTTAACTGAAAGAGTAGTAGACGCTTGGGACAAACTTCCAGCAGACATGGTCGGTAAATCCACAGGAACTGAACTGAAACCTGCTTGGGATAAACATAGATCCATTGTAAGATAAAATACAGAAAATAGTATAAGGGCAGACTAGATGGACCAGGAGGTCTTTTTCTGCCGTCAATCTTCTATGTTTCTATATCCATTGAGTCAGGTCCGACTCTTGCTGCTCCTGTGAGCCAACTCCCTCCATAGCTTCCAATCTTTCGGTACTTTGAGTTGTTCTAATGCTTTCTATGTTTATATGCACAATTTGTATGACTTTTGGGGGTACCCTGTAGCTTAAAAAGTTGATATGATAAACAAAAACTGTGGTTATATATTTATTTATTTATTGATTGATTGATTGATTGATTGATTGATTTGTATTTATTATTTTTTATTATTACTTATTATTTATTAGATTTGTGTGCCGCCCCTCTCCGAAGACTGGGATTTGTATTTATTATTTTTTATTATTACTTATTATTTATTAGATTTGTGTGCCGCCCCTCTCCGAAGACTGGGAGCGACTCACAACAGGAATACAAAATACAAATCCAACGACTAAAAAAGCAGAACAGTTAAAAGCCCTTGATTAAAGCCACTCCTACAAAAAAAAGTGTCTATTTTGGGATCCAGAGGCCAAACATTAGGTGAAAACAAGTCACAGATTTAAAACAACCCCATTGCTGTTCCCAGGTGAATTGATCCAGACGGAAGGTAGCCCCCCTGACCCTGTCCGATGGATGCAGTGGTTTGTTCCGAAGGGTCCAGCCTGGAGGGGGGGTTCGCCCTGAAGGGAAACTGAATATTCATACATCCTTCACAAGAAGCCAGCTGACCCCCAGCCAGATGTTTGTGAAGATGGAACATAATTGCACCCTGTAAATACAATGACGACATGGCAAAGACGTTGACCCAGCGCAGGCGAGAGTCTTCTTGCACTTGCTGCTGTCTTACAGGGTTAAGATGCCAATTGCAGCCACCAAACAGGAGACCCTGGGGCGGGATGGGCTTGCTCCCTTCAGCCGTTCTCTCTGCCTGCAAACAGGGCTGGCCCAATGGCAGCAAAGGTGAAACCCTTGCATTGTTTAAGGGAAGGAACACCACGGCTCGTGGGCTTTGAGTGTGCGAAGAGAAGGGAAGCAAGGTCATCCGGAGACGTCGCAATGCAAGCCAAGATCAATCATTCCAAATTGATTCCGTTAAGACCCCGGATTGTATCATAGCAAACAGCCGCCCGGCATGTGTTTTAAATCACCTCCAAATGAAATAATGAGGAATAACCTTTTGCTGTGCCCATAAAGAGACCGCGGCAGACTGCAAGGAAAGCCGCCTGCCTTTGTTCCAGCCTGTTTTTTCCTTTACGACTCCTAAGGAGGATCCAATCTCGCTAATTTGATGGTTTGCAATTCTGCAGTGTTACAGCCCCTCTAACTGGTAATAGCCAGCAATCAAATCTCGGCTCCTAATGAGCCAGATTTCTGGAGTTGCTAGCAGAGGAAGGGGACTCCCAAACTGTTGTGCAAATATGAAACGCACACACTCACACTACCCAGAGGTCAGAAGGGCAAATGCACTATGTTCACTTGTACCTTGTTAGTATACAATGAAATAGCAACGCTTATAATAGGACTCCTGAAAAGATTGATGTCCGACACTGGAACAGCAGGAGCCTTTGAGTAGAAGCCCAAATTTTAATTAAAAGTAAAAGCTGGGTTTGGATTTGAAGGCCTTGCAAAATTTGTGGTTGCATGTTTGCATATTTATTCATGTATTCAATGTCTGTTGCAGATACGTCCAACCTTGGCAACTTTAAGACCTGTGGACTCCAACTCCCAAAATCCTCCAGCCAGTTACATTGGCTAGGAAACTCTGGGAATTAAAGTCCACAGGTCTTATAGTTGCTAAAGTTGGACACTTCTGGACCTCAGTTCCCAGAATTCCTCAGCTAGTCCACAAGTTTGGAGACTCCTGATGTCAAGGATCAGTGGCAGAATTCCTGTTTGCAAGGATGTGCACAGATAATTCAACATGATGCGCATAATACTTTTATGGCATTTTGCCCGATCTAGGACTGTAATAAACTTTTTTATTTGACATATAGCATTACGATAATTGTCAAGTTTATCATTATAGCTAGACATGAAGCAACATAGTGCATTATCTTTCTAGTTAATTTTTTTTCAAAAAGCATGAGATAACAAACTCACACCCTGGATCCATTTCTTAAAATCAGGAGATTTCTTCCCAGTTATTTGTGACCAGTAGCTGGATATCTATGCTTCACTTTGATACTATGTGATTGGGCTTTATAAATTGACAGTTAAAGCTTGCAAATTAATGAGTAGTTACAATCGGGCTTGATACATTGACATTAAAGCTTGAAAATTTATGTAGAAGGTGTAACTCCTTAGCATCAGTATGTGTTAAAATAAGGCAACTGGCAGTTGGAACAGAGTTCTTTTCAGGTGGGGAGGGAGAGTAGAATGACTAACTCCTTAGCATCAGTTTGTGTTAATTGTTGTAGTACTGTTTAAGAAATACTAATAATCTGATGGTTATTTTTTTTTTAAATCATTTCTTAGCGAGCACCTAGAAGCCAAGAGGAACAAATGTGCCAAGTCTCAATCCAATTCGATTCAATTCAACACCAGGTTCATAAATAGTAACAGTAACAGTATTTCTTCCCCAAATCATTTTAACATATGTATCAATTTGAAACAAAAAGTAAAGCTACAAGAGGACGAGGATAAATCATATTGTAGGACACCTGCCCCCAGAAGAATGGATTATTTGGGGAAATATTAAAAAGCCAGGATAAAATATTTCCCCTAAAGGAGAAACACAGAGATCTTGAGGGAGGCGGAATCCAGTCCCAAAGCAGAAACTGAGGAGGGCGGCTTGTAGAGATGCAGAAATTTGGAAATCCATCCGGAAAGACCAAATCAGGCAGACACTTCAGATAGGCAGCAAACAAAAGATGGACCAGATTAGCTCAGACCAACACTCAGCATTTTTGCCTATAGAGCCAGCCGTGACCCCTACATGACCCCCGTAGGAATCTCACGACAACCTATAGAATATTAAGGGACATGTTCTTGCAGAGGAACAGGAAGCTCAAACACAAAGGCCAAGGAAGGTATGAAAACCCACCCACTCTCAATCCCATTTTGTCAGCTGCCCGGAATCACAGGCGATTCTGCTTCGTCAATAAACTTTGCTTTCCAATCACCCTCCGTGTTGCTTCCAGCATTTTTCTCTCATCTTGGAATTGGACCAGATGGATATTTCTTCCAACAATATGAGTCAAAAAAAGAAGAAGCTCTTTTGATGTAATGTAAGAAATTGTGAAGAAGCATCTAACACGCTCAGCTATAATGTAGGAGGAAGTATGAGAATTATAGGAAGAAACGGGGCCAGTAATTCACAGAAATGACTCCAAGTCACTTGACCGTAAATCATTCTGTAAAGGGTGGTTTCCCATTCAGATGGAATCACCACCTATCCCTTAAGTGCAATTACGGTTGTCAAAGCAGGGAAGCTTAAAACCTCCTGTTGGAAATGATAACGCGGAATTGATAGTGTTTAGGCACCCGACGTCCCACGTGGAGTGGACAACCCTCCAGTAATTATGACGCGGCACATCTTCTTCAAGGGTTGGGTACGATAATCAACCAAGCCATTTCCCGGATATCCAAACTCCCTCCTCTCCTTCTCTCACAGTGTCCTGATGATCCCCAGTTCTCATTAATCTCTTCTGAATTATTCACAGTAATTCAAATAATAATTCACGGATGCATCTTCATATAAAACGATAATGTTTCCTTTGAGCTGTACCTTCGACCCTTGATGACTTCCTTGTCATTTCCCTGGCCAATGCCACACCTAATGGTTTGGTGGATTTGGCCTGATCTCAAATGGCCAATCAGGATTAGATCTGAGTTAATGCTTGGGTGGAAAATTATAAGAAATCTCAAAGTGGACCCAGAAACCAAAAAAGGAATCTAGAAAGCTACAGAAATGTTCTGTCTATAAAGAAAACCTAGATGGACAATTTGAGGGGCCAGTACAGATCCCCTCTGTTCTGTACTCTTATTTTATGACAATGAGAGACACAGCGTCTTGGTTACCCAAATAGCAATAATAATAACAACAGTCCAGATTTAACACAGGGTGATAAAAGCAACAAAAAGCATTTGAATAGTAGACGTGGACAGCACCTGGAGAACAGAAGAGAAAGAACTGGGGGGGGGGGGGAATTCCCAAAATATAAAGAACTGCAGATAGGAGTTGAACAACTGTAGCGACAGAAAGCAAAGATGGAACCGATAGTAATAGGTTCCTTGGGTCAATCCCGAAACATCTGGAGCACCACTTGAACACCACTGGCAATGACAAAACCCCAATAGGTCAATTGCAAGAGGCAGCTTTATGTGGAAGAGCTTCCATCGTGTGATGGTAAAAGCCTCAAGCAACATCTGTCCATTCCAGGTCCTTAAGAAGGACTCAACGGGTGGATAAATATTCTAGGTCCAGTCTAAAGTTAAACAAAAGTTGAAGCATGGATCTCTCTTTTCCACTCAGTATACAATATTATAAAAGGTTTAAAGAGAGCCAAAAAAAAATCAACAAAACACAAGGTTAAACATCTGGAACCTTTGCTAACTTGGCAAAGAGAGATCTTGCTGGATGCATGTGAATACCACAATATTTTCTTCTTGATTGTTGGTTTCCCTGCAGGTCCTTTTGTTGCTGGGCTAGCAAAAGAAGGAAACAACCAAGCTCAGAAAATACCAAATGCCCAACACCTTTGTTGCATCCTGGAATACACAGGAATCGTATCTCCTGTTCCTACCAGCCCAAACTGCTTCATTCTACAAGTAGCTACAATATTCTTGGGCAAAGGCTTAAAGCGTACATATAATACCATCAGCAAAAAATAATAATAATACATCTCTCATAGATTAATGGTCCCACAACCATCTCTAGAGGAAGTGGAAATTTTCCGCCATTTTTGAAATCCTTGAAACCATTAAAATTGGGAAATTCTCACACCTTGCTAGGACATCATGTGAGTTTTGCAAAGAACTTAAAGAAGTCTTAATATTAGATATTTTTTTTATTTTTCTGCAAGACAGGACTTGGGAACTGTCTGAGAAAATAAAACTGAATATATTCCTTACACTAGATAAACATGTACAAGAACAGCCCTATGTATATTTTATTCTATGTCCCCTGAGAGCATCTGCACCAAGACAAATTCCTTCTGTGTCCAATCACACTTGGCCAATAAAAATTCTATTCTATTCTATTCTATTCTATTCTATTCTAGGCCTAACTTAATGTAGTCTATCCACTGAATGTGATCTATCAACCCAATGCTACATTATTAGCCAACTATTTTATATTAGCCAATTATTAGCCAACTATTTAAAATTCTCCATATAGGGTAGAACAAAACTGATTTTATTCAAAATTGAAATGGATCCACCCTATCGGGATACCATTACACTATATTACACAAATTAACAAATTAATACGTTTTCACTAGCTACATGTTCCAAATGCTTTGGATTGTCTGATATTAGAATTCCTAATGAAAATGTTAAAGAAATGTAAATTCAGAGCTGCTTTTTCAAGATGTCTCAGTATATTTATGAAGCAAGTAAAACACAGCCAAGTCTTCACCGCGATGGTTCTGTTATGATTTTCAGGCATGCTAAGCACAGCTATACAAAAGCATTGGGAATAGCAGAGGAAAATGTTCTTTTAGGATGTCATAAAATCAATAAAATATTGTCCAAAATAATCTACGTGCAGAATTCTAATATTGATTATAGCGATTTCCTTTCCACTGATTTCAGTCTCTGTTTGGTCAAGACTGGAGATGTTGTTCAAGATATTATTAAAGGAGGGCACCGACAAATTAGTTGGCATTTTTCAACGATGGTGAAGAGAATACGACTAAACCATCAAGGATTTCAGTCCGTTGTTTGTTTGCTTCAATCCAAGGTTAGCAGAGAGGCAGTTTGCTCTAAGGGTTAAGGAGACTCTGCGTCCATCCCATCTTAGCCATGAACTGGGTGACTTTGGGCCAATCGCCAGGAGACAGTGAGTTCTAGTCCCCCCTTAGGCACAAAAGAGCTGGCTAAGTGACTCTGGGCCACTCACTAGGATCGTTGAGCTCTAGTTCTTCATCTATAAAGGTGGTTGAGTGTCTTTGGGTAAATCACGAGGAGACTGTGGATTTTAACTCCATCTTAGCCACAAAAGCTGGCTGGGTGATTTTGGGCCAGTTGCTCACTCTCTCAACGCAACCCACCATAATGTTGAGGGTGGGAAATAGGAGGAGGAAGGTGTATTAGATACATTTGCTACCTTGGGTTAGCTATAGAAATAACAAATACAAACAACTACACTGATACCTCTACCTAAGAACGCTCCTTATAGATAAGAACTGGGTGTTCAAGATTTTTTTGCCTCTTCTCAAGAACCATTTTCCACTTAGAAAACCGATATCCTGAAACTGTAACCAGAAAAGGTGGGGAGAAGCCTCCGTGGTGTCTCTCTAGGAATCTCCTGGGATGAAACAGGGCCGGAAAAGGCAGGGAGAATCCTCTAAGGCAGACCTGAGCAAGGGGCGGCCCACGGGCCACATCCGGCCTGCCCGCTATCTGTGACCGGTCTGCGGAGGTCGGGGTCCGCTCCAGTGCGAGGATGAGAGACCTCACCGCATCTGCCAGGACTCCTCTGGTTCCTGCTTTCCAGGGCAGTGACTGTGGTGCACCATGTTGCCAATTAGGGGTCTGTAGAGTGGGTCTGGTGTTTAGGTCAGGCCAGGGTCTGGGTCTTCCAGTACAGCTTCACCCCAAAATTATTATTATTATTATTATTATTATTATTATTATTATTATTATTATTATTATTATTTAGATTTGTATGCTGCCCCTCTCTGAAGACTCAGGGCGGCTCACAACAACAAAACACAGTACAAATCCAATGATTAAAAAACCATTTAAAACCCTTAATATAAAAGCAGTCATACATCCCAGAAAAACCATACATAAAGCAGAATCAATTTCCCCATGCCTGACGATAGAGGTGGGTTTTAAGGAGTTTGCATATTGGGTAGAACTGAGTTAATTATATTAGTCCGGCCCTCTAACACCAACCCAATTCCTCATGCGGCCCCATGGCAAAATTAATTGCCCACTCCTGCTCTAAGGGACCACTCTAGGAATCTCCTGGGAGGAGACAGGGCCGGAAAAGGTGGGGAGAAGCCTCCGTGGGGCCTCTCTAGGAATCTCCTGGGAGGAAACAGGGCCTCCACCCTCCCTGGGGAAAATGGCTTCTTCTTACAAACTTCTCTACTTAAGAACCTGGTCACGGAACAAATTATGTTTGTAAGTAGAGGCTCCACTGTATTTTAAAATGCCTCTTGCAGCAAAGAAAATGCATCTATCTAAAACATGAAATATTTAAAACCGATGCTTTGGACTTGTCATTCCAAGAAAGCTGCAACAATGCCATTGAGATATAAATATTTGTATTTTGACTCTTTTGCTCTGCTTTTCAAAGCTCAGCCATTTCTTTGGAAATCCCTCCATACTCTGAGACGGAAGCCACCGGGAGAATTCACACCTGAAGGATGGAGAAGCAAAGATGGCAATGGTTCAACTCTAGGCAGCTCTCAAGCCATTCAGCAGGGAAGCAAATAAACTTGGATAAAAAACAAGCAGATTTTTCAGCTGTAAATCATGCTCGGCTCAATTTCATTTCAATGGCATCCTTTAGTGCGCCATTATATACTGCTCAGAAACACATAAAGGAAACACTCCAATAACACATCCTAGATCTGAATGGAATATTCTCATTGAATGTTTCATTTGCACAACTATTCCATTTGCACAACAGCAGGTGAAATTGATGGTCAACCAGTGCTGCTTCCTAAGTGGACAGTTTGATTTCACAGGCGTTTGATTGACGTGGAGCTCTATGGTGTGGTTTAAGGGTTCCCTTTATTGTTTTGCGCCGTGTACATTATACATTACTCAACCATGTTATGATTGTTTTTATTATTCCTTGAATGAGGGTTGAGAAGTAAACCTCCTTGGCACCACCCAACCAGCAATTTCAAAACCCTACTAAGACCCTCTTTGGTGTAACATGGGTTCTTGTACACTTGTGCCTTGTTTGGTGCCTGAGGAATGCATTAGGAATGGACAGACTTTCAGCTCATCGGTTGTAGTTGTATTATTTGGAGAAACATTGATTTTTTTTGACAGTATCTTTAATATCCTAATCCTTAGGAAAGTTCCAATAATCAGAAGAACCAAATCCAATCAAAACCATCTAATAGACTGTGTGTATATTGTTATCATTTGGTTGATGGGGTGCACTAGCAAAGATCAACTTTCTATTTTTGCATGAAATGACACCAAATCTCAAAATGTTCTTTATATTTCCCAAACAAACATTGTTTTTTATATTTCTCAGTCTATCTTGGCATTTCTGCATTATATGATTCAGCAGGGCTGCTTCTCCTGGAAGCCATAAATTCTGCAGCCACACTCACCCTGTTGCAAAGGAAACATTTCAGCTTCGTGTACCAACAAAACCAACAGAGCCCCAAACATAATTGAAGGAAAATGTTACCTCCAGCAGTTAATTTCCAAAATAAATAAACTATTCTGTTTGTGCCTGCTTCGTAATAATGTATTAACTCTGTATGCCACCCAACTTCCAGAATTGCCATCAGTTGAAGCAATATTTTATACCAACTGCAATAACGTTCAGCAGAAAGAGCACAGTGGAGCTTCTCTCGTCTAAATCACGCAGGGAAATATTTGTAAAATCCGCTGAGAAGATGCAGAAATATGTATTGCGTTCAGTGGCAGCTGCATGGAGCACAAGAGCCATTTCTAATTGAAATCCAATGATCAATTCTTAATCAACAATGAAATGATCTGGCAATTAATCTATGGGGCTGAACGATGTTTCCTTCAGGATGTAGTTTTTGCACAACTGCTGCGTAATCAAGACCTGGATAATCTCCTTTTTCACCTCCGTGGTGGTTCAAATGCCCCCCTCTGAGTTTCTCTGCTGATACAACGGCGTGGATTCCTACTACTGTTCTCCACCCTGTCCCATTTCTCCTCCAAGTCGTAAACTGGGAGCTAAAACACCAAAATTGCCCTGGCTGCTGGAAAGGATGCCTGGAACTCTGCTGCTTCTCACTTCCCTCCAAGGCCATTAGGCCGGCTAGATTTGTCCTGCAAAGGTCAAAGCTGAACGCCGTTTCCTGCAAGATTAGGTGGAGTGGGAAAGAAGTGGGCCAGCTTGGTGCCTTTTGCCACATCCACCCATGGTGCTGAGCTGACGAAGCCAACAGGTGAACTTTGGTGAACAATTGGCTTTGTGTCCCCCTTCAGCCTTACTATACATGCACCTGTCATATATTTATTTGGTTGGTTAGTTGGTTTTACCGGGTCTGTTTTCCCCTGCAACCAACAGAGAGCAGGCTGCAGACCTCAGAAAGAAATAAGGTCGAAGCCAGGGCACAAAATGGACTTTAAGCAAACTGTCCAAATACACTGCGCTGTTGTAATCATAGGTTCATAGGCACTGGACTTTGGGATGGAATATTGCTGAAGGGTGACGTTTTAGCCTAATGGGTGCTGAATAAACCTTATTGGAAAGGCAGCAAAGTCCAGGCTGAGTAAGCCAGCTGCAGACCACGTGGAAAATAATTAACTTGATATACAGCATGAAGAAAACCTATAGCTAACTTCCATATAAGGAAATATATGCCTTACTCTCATTCCTTTGCTAATCACCAGCAAACACACAATCCAGGAAAAGGCAAAGAATGGAGCTTCCGTTAATTATCTATAGGGAAGTCACAAGGAGGTTGCCTTATACAGCGCATGAGTGAATGGTAGTTGGGGGAGGGCTTAATGGATGTGGCCTTCGCGGATTGGTTATTCTGTACCACATGTCAGGAAAAGTGAAATACAATAAAAGGAGAGATCTTGATTCAATCGAGGTCGTCTCATTGAGAAAATTCTCTCCATTGCTTCATTTTGATGTGGCAATCATGGCATCCTGTGCCTCCCTAGAGGTCGACCCACTGGGGGAGGGCAGTTTGCCTTCACTGCACAAAGAAATAAAGGCAAGACTCAAAGAACACACCCTAGATCTGAAGGAATGAAATATTCCCATCGAATCCTTTCTTCTGTCCAAAGTTGAATGGGCACCATAGCAAGTGAAATTGACGGTCAGTCAGTGTTGCTTCCTAAGTGGACAGTTTGATTTCACAGATCTTTGATTTACTTGGAGTTCTATTGTGTTGTTTAAGGGTCCCCTTTATCTTTTTGACCAGTGTATATTCAAATCCCAAAGACTTGCTAAAAACAAAAAAAGCCATCTCTTCCTTGCTTTTTGGAAACTCAAGACTATTGGGAATAAACGGGAGTATTACCCCAAGCCTCATTTGGTGTTCGATAGAAGAATCTATAGGGATCCTGTAGAGATCCTTCCCTTCCAAGCAGAAACCTTTTGGGAGCTGTTCAACTATTCGGTGATCACTCTCTAGTTCCATGAAACTGTTGTTGCCAAAAGTTGTTGTTGTTGTTTTTTGTTTACATAATTCATGATTTGTGGTCTGAAAGCTAAGCAACCTTAATGCTCATTGCTTGATTATTTCCACCCTGGACATTAGGGATCAGATTACTCTATTCCACGTCATGCAGGAAGCTATGAAGCCATGAAGGCCGGAATTCCTCCAGAGCCTGACCAAAAGGAAAACATTGTTTAACGTGGGGAGAATAACCACCTTCACCATATGGACGGGATGCAACTTTGACTGCATTTGAAATGTGTTCTGTCGGGCTCTCTGGTAGACTCCTCCCAAAAATTCACAGGTACAAATTTCAGACACACCCACGTTTGAAAATTCAAAACAATGTTCTTTATAATGAAAATTCACTAAAACCAAGCCCTCTTTTGGTATAGCCAAGAGCACTGGTCTCCAAACAAACTGGTAATTTGTACAACTCCCTTATCAGTTCTGTGATACTTAGCTTGCAGCTGTGAGGCAATTCACAGTCCTTCTTCTTTCACAAAGTGAAACACACTTTGCTCTGGTTTAGTTTCAAAGCGGGGAAAAATCAGCACACAAAAGGTCAAAGTCAGCAAAGCAGTCACGAAACACAACGATCAGATAATCCTCCACAATGGCCAAACCCACAGGCTGCTCTTTATAGCAGCCTCACTAATGACCACAGCCCCACCCAACCACAGGTGGCCTCATTTTCTTTGATAATAATCTCTCAGTTGTTGCTGCCTATGCATCGCTCTCCACATGCGTGGCTGTATCATTAACTCTTGTTCCGAATCCAAGGAGGAGCTAGAGAATTGATCTCCTTCTGAGCTGTCTGCCACACTCTCCTCCTCCCTGTCACTCATGTCTTCTTGGTCAGAGGAGCCTTCACCAGCAGATTCCACCGGGGGCAAAACAGGCCTGCAGCATGTGGATGTCTCCCCCACATCCACAGTCCTTGGGGCAGGAGCTGGGCCAGAGCTAACCACAACAAATTGTAGCGAGCCAAATTCAGTTTTGCCCATTGAGATCCCTTTACACATGGGATGTGTGAAGGATGGCCTCCTTCAAAAGTTTCAAATGGACAGTGTGTCCCTTGCACCCTGAAATTATCTGACCAAGGCGGAGAGATTCTGCTGTGGGGGAACATGAGAAGAGAAGCCTGAACTTTCCCTAAGGACTCGGAGGAGTGGATGGAGTTATTGTGCAGGAGACAATTCCTAGAGGTAGGGTCTCCTGCACTGGGCTAGAAGGCCTGTAAGGGCCCTTCCAACTCTAATAACTCTGTCCAAAGTATTCAGAGAAAAAGCAACAAGGAGACTCCATAAAGGACCATCTTCCTCCTTCAAAACACATCCCAAGGTTGTGCGGAATGGTGTTTTCTGAGTTAAACACTATTTTGAAGGTCCATAACTTGCCTTGGAGGCTCTTGAGAAACACATCCATTAGAAGGTTGATGAGTTAGACAGATCTCCTGGTCACCAATCTGTGGATCAAAGCAGGAGAGCACATCTTTCTTTGAATAAGCCACTGACTCTCCCCGAGAAGACACACGTCCTTCTCTCTTTCCTTTGAATGTCCTCTGAATGTGTCAAAATGTAGAAATTCCATTAAGGCAACTGCCTAGCAAAAGAATCACCAAACCAAACCATTACCTGATATCACAATAAAAAAATAATAATATTATCCTTAATAATATCCGTTGGCTGGTGCCAGAAGATTGCACAGGTTGACTACAAACAATGACACAACAAAGTAGCAACAAGGGTGCATTGGAATCTCTACCAAAAAAAGTCGAGGGGGGGGGGCTCAAAAAACAGACAAGGAATAGAAAATAAAGATGAACTTTGGGACCTTAGAATAAAAAGAGACAGGCACCTGTCACCTAATGCCCCAAGGCCTCACTATTTTTGATAAGAACAACAGAACAAGTTCCGGATAGTGGACAATGCAGTACCTGGAGAAAATTGCAGAATATAAATAATATAAATAAAAGTGCAACTAGAAACAGAATGGTGGTGGCAAAAGAAAGCAAAGGCAGTCCCATGAGTCCCAGGTGTCTGGAGCGTCCCATGAACACTGTCCGCATTTGACCAAATCCCCACCTGTCAATTGCAAAAGTTGCCTTCACCTGAAGCAGCTGCCATCCTGCAACAAACACCTGGGACAACATCAAATGCCCACACCTGCCTGGCTCAGGCATGGATAAAAATGCCAGACCCAACCTAAACATCTGGCTGACTGTGTGGCTAATAATAATAATAATAATAATAATAATAATAATAATAATAATAATAATAATAATACCACATTTGGAAGAGAAAGGAAAGAAAACCCATGTGCCCTAAATATTTCCTTCTTTCCTTCCCTCCCTTTCCCTCCCTCCCTCCGTTCTTTCTTTTGTTTCCTTCTTTCTCTCTCTCTCCCTTCCTCCCTTCCTCCCCTTCTCTCTCATTTAATCTCCTATTCTATTTAATCTGCTGTTAATGATAATGCAGAAACTCTCTCCTTCCTTCCTTCCTTCCTTCCTTCCTTCCTTCCTTCCTTCCTTCCTTCCTTCCTTCTTTCCTTCCTTCCTCCCTTCCCTCCCTATTCTATTTAATCTGCTGTTAATGATAATGTAGAAACTCTCTCCTTCCTTCCTTCCTTCCTTCCTTCCTTCCCTCCCTCCCTCCCTCCCTATTCTATTTAATCTGCTGTTAATGATAATGTAGAAACTCTCTCCTTCCTTCCTTCCTTCCTTCCTTCCCTCCCTCCCTCCCTCCCTCTTCTATTTAATCTCCTGTTAATGATAACATGGAAACTCTCCTGTCTTCAAAGGAGGCCACACTCTGATGAATTTGCAGTTCTCTGTGTTGCTTGCTAAAGCCGGGGTGGGGGGTGGGGAAGGAGAGAAACCCATCATGGAGAGAGGGGCCTTCTTCGCACAGCCCCAACAAAGACTCACTTGCAGACGGAGTCCTTCATCCCCTCTGGTCCTGGCAGGCCACTCTTCCTTGGGGGAAAGAAGGGGAACTGACCGGAGGGGCATAAGAGGTTCCGGGCAGTTCCTAATGTCAAAGGACCACCCCCTCCTGGCTGGCCGAGGGTAGAAAACCTCCGGGGGTCCTGCCAATCTTAAGAAACGGATCTGCCTTTGGTGAGAACCGGACCCAGCCGTGATTGGCAGGCCCAGTCTGTCCTTTGAATGTCGCCCCACCTGCTTCCTGGTGGCTCAAAGCATCTTTAAAAAATTAGAGCCCTGGTTTCTCCACCGAAGGGGCTTTTGCGGGCGGGGAAGGCGGAAGGGGTGTGGGTGGGCCGGAGGAGGGAAAGCTTTGGCGCACACCAGCCGGTGGGGGGAGGGGCTTCATCCTCTAAAGCAACAGCATCTGGGGGGGGCTCCCCTTGCTCAGTCAGATAAAGGGAGCCCCCTCCTCAAGGAGCCTCTTCCGCGAAAGAGGGTAGGGGTCGAATTCTCTAAGGGGATGAATCCACTAAGACCTCTGCAAGGCTAGTTTGCTGCTTCTGCCTCCCTTTCCTCACCCCCCCTCGCCCCCCCCCAGCTCTCCATCCCAGGCTGGGAAGGAGCAGCCTTACAGCTGTGGACGAGAGAAGGGAAAGGCTGGGAGGGACAGAGCGGCTGAGCCCACCGAAGGGGGGGAATCACCTTGGGTGGCAATAGCCCCCCCTTGGATTGGCCTCTTGCAATAGGAGACCCCCAGCTTCTCTCTCACAAATGTCCCCACTAAGGAAGGGAGGGTGAGAAATACGGGGGAGGGGGTTAATATGGAATTTCACCCTCTCCCCAACTCTCATTGGAACAGGGGGGGGGGGCAGCCGTGTGTGTGTCCTGCATAACCTTCACAAGGTCTTGGAGCTTCGGTTCCCCTTTCTTTTCGGATAAAAGAGGGGGGCAGAGTGAACTGGACATGGGCAGCACTGCTGATCCCCTCAGCCTTTGGGGACCTCTCCCCATCTATTCACAAGAAGGCTCCATTTACACCCCCCACCCCCCGGCAAGAAGAGGAAACGGGACCACCCAGAACTGTCCCACATATCTATCAACAGTGGTGTGCAGGGCTCAGGTTTCCATGTGCAAGAAGTGGCCCTCTCCTGGATCTAAGACCAAAGCTTAGCAGGGAGGGGGGGAAGGAGATGAAGGGAGGGAGGGAGGGAGGGAGGGAGGAAGGGAGGAAGGAAAGAAGGGAGGGAGGGAGGGAGGGAGGGAGGGAGGAAGGAAGGAAGGAAGGAAGGAAGGAAGGAAGGAAGGAAGGAAGGAAGGAAGGAAGGAAGGAAGGAAGGAAGGAAGAAGGAAACCTTTTGGGAAAGCTAAGGAGAACAGGCACACCTCTGATTCAAACGCTCTTCTCCACCTCTTCCTTCAACTTCTTCTCCAGAGCTACCAGAGCATGAAGGCCACTCTCCCTTGTCCAAACAAAGCCATCGCATTCTCCCATCCTAACAAACCAGTCCAAGGATCAACCCCAAGGTCCAAAGAAGCCCACCTCACCGGCATCTCTTCCCTGGCTTCAATCTTGGGGTTTCACCCCCTTGTACCCAACACAGAACACAATCTCAACCATCCATGTCTGGGTCTTCCTTTGTGAAGGAAGACCCCCTTAGATGACCCCCCATGAAGGCTTCCTCTCCCTCTCCCACTGGAGCCACAGAAGGAACTCCCCAAGACCCTCCTTGCTTTGACATCCAACCCTCCCAACTCCATCTGGGCCTCCCACCTCCCGAGGACCCTTCTGCCCAATCCAAAGCAACAGAGAAGCCCCCCAACAAGAAGAGGACCAAATTCCCCTTGCACTCATGGTATTTGGGGCTGGAGTTGGTCTTCGGCATGGTGGTGGTGGCCCCCAACCCTCCCAACTCCAAGCCGGCCTCCCCCCTCCCAAGCAAGGCTGGCCGCCCCCTGGGGAAGGACCCTTCCGGCCCAATCCAGAGCAACAGAGGAACCCCAACCCCCCTCCCAACAAGAAGAGGAGCCAAGTCCCCTGGCACTCACGGTATTTGGGGCTGGCGGGGGTCTCCGGCGTGGAAGTGGCGGCGGCGGTGGTGGTGGCGGCCTCTTGGAAGGGCGAGAGGGTCCAGGAGGGCGCCGAGTCCTGCAGGTAGGTCTTGTAGGAGGCGGTGGGGAGCGGCGCGGAGGGCCCGGGGGGGCTGGTGGGGCTGAAGGGCAGCGGCGGGGGCGTCCAGGTGTGGCGCGGCGTGGTGGAGCGGGCCGGGCCGGGCCGGGCGGGGGCGCGGGTGGGTGGGAAGCGTCCGGGCGGCCGGGCCATGGTGGTGAGCCGCGTGCTGATGCGGTTGGGCGTCCGGGAAGCCGGGGCGGCGTCGGTGCCGGGCTGGGCGGTGAGCGGGGCGCCCTTAGGCGGGGCGGTGGGCTGCTTGGAGAGGAAGAAGGGGTCCTGCTCGCGCCCCTTGGAGTCCATCAGCTCGGTGGGCACGTACTCCGCCCCGGAGCCCACCACGATCCACTTGAGCAGCATCAGGCTCAGCCCCAGGCCCACGAAGCCGATCAAGAGCGGCACCACGCACAGCCACGTCTGCTGCCGGTTCCACACCAGGCAGTCGCCGCAGCGCAGCTCCCGGCCCGCCGCCCCCGCCCCCGCCCCCTCGGGCCCCCCATCGGCCGCCGCAGGGACCCCGCCCGCCCCCGCCTCGGCAGCGCCTGCGGGCCCCGGCGCCACGGCCGCCCCTTCGCTCATCCTGCGCGGCGCCCGGCTAGCCCTCCCGCGGGGCCAGGCGGCGGCATGGGAGGCGGGCGGGGCGCAGGCGGCGGGGCCGGGCAGGGGCAGGCGGCCCCCTCCCGCCCAAGAGCTCGGCCAGCAGCGCGACACCCGCTACAGCCCCGCGCATCCACCCGGCCGCTGCTGAATCAGCTGGAACGCGCGCGGCTCTCCCCCCCCCCTCCCGCCACTCCCGGATTCCTGGGTCCCTTCCTTCCCCCCCCCGCCAGAGAAAAAATAAGAAGAATTTTTTAAAAATAGGGAAAATCCCCGCAAAAAATCCTTGGAGGGGAAAAAGCCCCCGAGCGATGCGCGCCTTTCCGACTGCGAAGGTCCCGCTGGAAGAGGTCCCTTGTTTCTTCCTCCTTCGCAGAAGCCGAGACCGGCGATCAGCAGCCCTTTCCCCGAGGAAGGCGGCGGGCGGCGGGCAGGAAACGCCGCTCTGGCTTCGGCGCTCGCAGGCGGCTTCTCCGGTCCCCGGAGGCGGCGCTGGGCTGCCGCGGTGGCCACATCTGCCCCGGCTGCCTGCCGCCAGCCCCCGTTTCCCCGAAAGCGACGCAGAGGCTCTCGCTATTCGCACGCAGCCCGCTCGCCGGTCCTCGCACAGCGGGGCGAGAGGCAGCCCGAGGCGGGAGCCCGCAGGGGAAGCCCGGCCAGCCGCCCCGGGAGCGCTGGGCAAGAGCCGGCGGCCGCCCCCGGCATCGCCTCCTCCTCTGGCCAAAGCCCAGCCCGAAGCCAAAAATAAAGCGGGGCGGAGGGCAGAGAGAGACGCGGGTTTTGGCCTCCTGACAAACCGCGGCGTGCCCAACCGAGCGCGGGCTGGAGTGGAAAGGGGGGGGAGGGGGGGCAGCAGGTTTTAAAAATCCAAAAAAAATTCCCCAGCCGAGAAGACCAGCACCCAGGCGAGCTGACAGCTGCCGAGGGGAGGGGGCCGGACACGCGCCCGCGCCTTCCCACGCGCCCCCCACGCGCGCACACGGGGACTGGAAAGCCTTCCACCAGGGCCGGGATGCCCGGATTTGATTTCTTCTTCTTCTGTCAAAGGCGGCTGTGTCTTCCTGCCGCGGGAAGGAAGGAAGGAAGGAAGGAAGGAAGGAGAGGCGGGGGGGAAGAGGGAGGGGACGTGGATGCCTGGAAGCGCCCCCCCTTCCCTTCCCACCTGGGTCCAAGGAGGAGCGCTGCGGGGACGGCGCGCCTCCCCTCCCTGGCGAAGCCAGAAGTCCCTCCCGGGCAGGAGATCCGGGGATGGGGGGCTCCGGGGGTGGGTGGGGTTCGCCTTCCCCAGCCCGGGAGTCCGGGCGGCACTCCTGCGTCGGCAGGGCAGAAAGCACAGCGCGCGCGCCCGCTCGCCCGGGAATGCGCGGCTCTCCGCGCACGGCACCGCGCTTGGGCAGGCGCGCCCGCGCGCAAGGGAGGAGGGCCGCCTGGAAAAGAAGGGGAGTGGGGCCGAGTGGGTGGGCCGGCAGCTGGTCTTTCGGCGTGGGGTCCCTGCTGCAGCCGGCCGCCTTCTCCAACGCCATTGCGCGCGTTCGGTGCTGCGGATGGAGCTCTCCCGAAAAAGGCAGAAGAGCGAAAGGAGGTGGACTTGGCCGGTTTCGGGCGCGAGTCTTTGGGGACTTTTTCTCCGCCGTTCCAGACCCCGGTGCCGTCTTCTGGCGGAGCGCTGCCCGCGGGGATAGCCGCCTTTCTTCTTCCTCCTCCTCCTCCTCCTCTCGCACCTCTGCGGAGTAAACTGGGACCAAAGCGCCGAGCGGATTGCGCGCCCTGCTCCGGGCCGGTGTCTGTTGGAGGAGCTCCGCGTGGCTCCGAGGGGAGACTTCAGCCCGGCTCGCTTCCTGGGCTGGAGGCAGGATGCTGGAGACGTCGCCCAACCTGCGCCTAGTTCGGGTGGAAGCCGAGATCTGGTCTATTTCTTGTTCTTCTCTCCGCGCTGCGATGGGAATCGGAACCGTCCCAAAATATCGTGGGTGACGCTGGGTCCAGCGAGGCTGGCTCTCCGTTGACCTCTCCTTTCAATGCACACGGAATTAATTCCATCGATCAGCCAATTAATCCCCTGGTGGATGTCGCTTTTTGGAACCTCTGGGCAGGCGAGGGAAAACGCGAAAGAAGAAGAGAGTAATAAAAAACGATGGACTGACAAAATAAAAAGGCGCAAAAGGATGGATGGAGGGGACTCTTCTCCTCGGCGAAGTAGCGTTTCAGTAACCAGCGGAGAAAGGAAGGCGGTCTTGACCAACTGCGCCTGGAGGCGATCAGCAACGCACAGTTATTGGGGAGTAACAAGATCTCCCATCGGGTCTTGGGAGCCCAGCGTGGCTGGTGGTTGGAGGGAGAAGGAGCTTTTTTTGGGGGGGGGATTCTTGGTTGGCTAAAACTTTGGAGAAGAGTCCATCGGTGGGACAACGTCGATGTTGTAAACAATCCTGAGCCCGACTCCTCGGGAGTGGGCGGCATAGACATTCAATTACATAAATGATGGCAAACCTTAAACAACAGGGTTGGGAGGGACCTTGGAGGTCTTCTAGTCCAACCCCGTTTAGGCAGGAAACCCTACACCACATCAGACAGGTGGTTATCCAACATCTGCTTAAACACTTCCAGTGTTGGAGCACTCACAATTTCTGGTGGCAAGTTGTTCCACTGATTAATTGTTCTGTCAGGAAGTTCCTCCTTGGTTCTAAGTTGCTTCTCTCCTTTAGTTTCCACCCATTGCTTCTTGTTCTACCCTCAGGAGCTTTGGAGAATAGCTTGACCCCTTCTTCTTTGTGGCAACCCCTGAGATATTGGAAGGCTGCTATCCTGTCTCCCCTGGTCCTTCTTTTCATTAAACCAGCCATGCCCAGTTCTTGCAACCGTTCTTCCTATGTTTTAGCCTCCAGTCCCCTGATCCTCTTTGTTGCTCTTCCCTGCACTTTTTCTAGAGTCTCAACATCCTTTTTGCATCCTGGGGGCCAAAACTGAATGCAGCATTCCAAGTGTGGCCTCACCAAGGCCTTATAACGTGGTATTAACCCTTCACGTGATCTTGATTCTCTCCCTCCATTGATGCATCCTGGAACTGTGTTGGCTTTTTTGGCAGCTGCTGCACACGGCTGGCTCACATTTCAATGCTCCGAAGGCCAGAGGAGTTGCAGAGTAAAAGATATCAGCCTACAGCGTTAGCCTCTTTGAGGTGTGATGTCACTTCCAGGCAGTATAAAGGCAAAGGATTGTGGGAAATGGGGTTGTTGTTCAATGGAAGAGATGTGAGGCTGGGGGGATGAAGAAACATAGAAGACGGACGGCAGAAAAAGACCTCCTGGTTCATCCAGTCTGCCCTTATACTATTTCCTGTATTTTATCTTAGGATGAATCTATGTTTATCCCAGGCATGTTTACATTCAGTTACTGTGGATTGACCAACCACATCTGCTGGAAGTTTGTTCCAAGCATCTACTCCTCTTGCTTCTGATTGAAGAAGGCTAAAAAATCATGATTTCTGCTTCAATAAAAGACATTCTTTGTTGGATTCTGTGCTGGGATGCTTTCAGTGAGCAAATGCATATGCTTAAGTCAGTGTTTCCCAACCTTGGCAACTTGAAGATATTTGGACTTCAACTCCCAGAATTCCCCAGCCAGCGAATGCTGACTGGGGAATTCTGGGACTTGAAGTCCAGATATCTTCAAGTTGCCAAGGTTGGGAAACAATGGCTTAAGTAATGAATGGACTTTACCTAAGGGATTCAGACAAGGCCGAGTTTTTGGTGCTCTTCCCAGATATAGGTGAGAGCTAGCTCTAAAGAGGAAAATAACTTCTGTGCCATTTGAAAAACCCTACATACAACTCCATCACGATCCTCCTACCCTCCACCCAAACAGCTACCCAACAAACATATAAAATAACATTATGAATCATTGATAAAAGGATGAACAAATTCAATATGGCAAAATTTAAACTCTTAACTTAAATTTAGAAACCCAAAACTTTCATCTATACTGATAGTAAAGATCTTAAAAGCTCTACAGTAATCGGGTCAACACATAAATTGACATTATTAACGACATCTGATAAATTTATAGATATGAATTTATCTCCTTTCTTTCTTTTATTTTTAATTTTTCCTCTTCTCTTTCCCCTTTTCCTTCCTTCTCTTTCTCTTTTTAGCTTTATATCCTTTTATATATGTAAGCGTGTATTTTGATGTATAACTGTACACTCTAAATTCATGTACATTTGTACCAATATCCACGTAGTCCTTTTGCTTTATGTTTCCCCTCCCAGATTTATCTTCAATAAAGATGATTTTTTTAAAAAACCTGCATTTCATTATGTGTTCTTGTATTCAATAAAGAATTGGGTTTTATCATAAAATAAGTGATTTCTGAGTTGGGGCCTCGGCACAGAACAGTAAGTAGCAACACCTGCCTAGCTCTATTGTGCTCTACTGTGGCTACTCAGGGTTGTGAAAGTTGTGCCTTAAAAAAGCAAGACAGGGAGAGACTCCATTTGATGGCGATGCTGGAGGAGACAGCAAAGGTAACTAACAAGGAAGCATTCGAGCAGATGAGACCAGCACCTGTCACTGGAAAGCGAAATCACCAAACGGTGTCTCACTCCCTTTGGCCACGTCAGGCAGGGAAACGCGCTGGAGAAAGCAATTATGTTGGGAAGAGTTGGTGACCAAAGGAAACCAGACAGTCAAGGAACATGTTTGCCTGGACACCATCAAAGCTGTCACCAGCCAGAGCATTAGAACAACTCAGAGCACTGCAAGATGGGAAGCTAGGGAGGGAGTTGGCTCACAGGAGCAGCAAGAGTCGGACCGGACTGAATGGATATAGAAACACAGAAGATTGACAGCAGAAAAAGACCCCCTGGTCCATCTCGTATGCCCTGATACTATTTCCTGTATTTTATCTTAGGATGGATCTGTGTTTATTCCAGGCAGGTTTAAATTCAGTGACTGTGGATTTACCAACCACGTCTGCTGGGAGTTTGTTCCAAGCATCTACTACTCTTTCAGTCAAATAATAATTCAGAAACATAGAAACACAGAAGATTGACGGCAGAAAAAGACCTCCTGATCCATCTTGTCTGCCCTGATACTACCGTGTTTCCCCAAAAGTAAGACAGTGTCTTACTTTCTTTTTACCCCCAAAAGCCCCACTACGTCTTACTTTCGGGGTATGTCTTACATTGGAAAAAAATTGAAAGGGTCGCGTTCCCGAAGGCATCTCCCCAGAGTCCAGAAGGGCAGCCGCGGGACAGGAGCCTCGTGAGCCCTTTTCCAAGTTCAACCTCAGGGCTCCAAGCGGCGTGCACGCGTGGAGCCACAGACGCGTGTCGGGGAAGCGTGTGTCTGGAGGGGAGGAGCCGCTCTGCGCAGTTGGGCAGCCCCACCTGCCTGCCGGAAAGGAGGCGGGCGAAGGAGGGCGCAGCTCCGGCCGCTCGCCTCAGAGCTGGTCGGCCTCGCTGGCCGCTTGCAGCCGAGCCTCGGCAGGACTCGGTTGCTGGGACGAGCGCCTTCGCTGCAAGCCGCCGCCCGCTCGGCTCGCTTCGGACCAGCGCCGTCCTTCGCTTTGCCAAGCCGAGGAAGAGGCGGTGGCGCCGTGGCGAGGCGAAGGTGAGGGGCGCGCGGGGAGCTTGAAAGCGACGTCATCGGGCTCCCCCCCCCCGGCAATACCCCCGTGTTTCCCCGAAAGTAAGACATATGCCTTACTTTCGGGGTACGGCTTATATTAGCCGACCCCCCTGAAACCCCCGATACGTCTTACAATCGGGGGTGTCTTACTATCGGGGAAACAGGGTATTTCCTGTATTTTATTTTAGGATGGATCTATGTTTATCCCAGGCATATTTCAATTCAGTTCCTGTGGATTGACCAACCATGTCTGCTGGGAGTTTGTTCCAAGCATCTACGACTCTTTCAGTCAAATAATATTTTCTCACGTGGCTTCTGGTCTTTTCCCCAACTGACCTCAGATTGTGCCCCCTTGTTCTTGTGTTCACTTTCCTAGGTTGAGGGTTTGACCCTTTCCTTCTCTTTGTTTATTGTTATCTAACAGGCCTTCTGTGTCCAAGATGTTGTCCTGCTTCTGGTGGTGTTATTAATTATCATCATGCAATACTGCATTCTAACCACTGAGCTGTGGTGGTACAGTGGTTAGAATGGGGTATTGCAGGCTAATTCTGTTGACTGATGGCTTCCTGCAGTTTAGGCAGTTCGATCCTGACCCCCTCAAGGTTGACTCAGCCTTCCGTCCTTCCGAGGGGGGTCAAATGAAGACCCAGATTGTTGGGAGCAAGAGGCTGACTCTGTAAATTGCTCAGAGAGGGCTTTAAAAGCACTGTGAAGCGGCATATAAGTCTAAGGGCTATTGCTATTATTTAAATAATGCCATAGTATTTGTCTTGAGTTCAGCAACTCGATCCTCAAAGATCAGATGGCTTGCCTTGCAATCAACATGTACATATTTGGCATGCTTTGTTTAATTTTGTTTTCCCCAATTTTGAGCAAAAATGTGACATGTTGAAGGGAAAGAACTGTTCATACATACATACATACATACATACATACATACATACATACATATATATATGTCACATGTTTAAGCTGAATTTGAAAATTAAGGGAGACTAGGATAGATCTATTTCGGCCTTATTTTGGCCTCATCAGCTCTATCTCTGCCTTACAAGACAAAGGTTGCAGGTTCAAGTCCCAGTGGGTATGGCTAGCTGATGAGGCCAAAATGAGGCCGAAATAGATCTATCCTAGTCTCCCTTAATTTTCAAATTCAGCTTAAACATGTGACACATACAGATAGAATTGTCGGCTATCAATAAAATTAACTGCCTTGGAAATGGCCCTGGGTTGGGCCGAGAGGCAAAAAAGGAGCTGTGATGTTCCTTCAATATACCAGGGTGATTCAACACAAAATGTAACCCTTCCCTGGTACAGAGCTGAAGGGATTGGATACTGTAGCCTAGAGGATAATTCTCTGCCTTACAAGGCAAAGGTTGCAGGTTCAAGTCCCAGTGGGTATGGCTAGCTGATGAGGCCAAAATGAGGCCGAAATAGATCTATCCTAGTCTCCCTTAATTTTCAAATTCAGCTTAAACATGTGACATATATATATATATATTCGTAGATTTTCACAGGTATATGTAGGTAGATTGTTCTGAGTTCGGGTTTTGCCCCGTGTAATATTTTGAGTGTCTATGCGACGTTTCGGTGAAATCACATTCACCATCATCAGGCTGAAGTTGTAAGCTTCGTGCTGCTGTAAATATAGTTTATATATAGAATATATACTATAGAATATATACAATATTCAAAGCAGCACGAAGCTAACAACTTCAGCCTGATGATGGTGAATGTGATTTCACCAACATGTCGCACAGACCCTCAAAATATTACACGGGGTAAAACCCAAACTCAGAACTATCTACATATATGTATGTATGTATGTATGTATGTATGTATGTATGTATGTATGTATGTATCAAATATTTTTGCTCAATTTTTAAAATTAAGGGTCTATATACAGTGATCCCCCGGTTATTGCGTTCCCGACCATTGCGAACAGGCTAATTTGCGATTTTTCAACCCAGAAGTCAAAACACCATCTGCGCATGCGTGCCTTTTTTTCTATGGGCACGCATGCGTAGATGGCGCCGGGCAGATCAGCTGCTGGGCGGCTTCCCTGGGTCTTCCCCCTCTTGCTGGCGGGAGGGCGAGCGGCGGGCATCAGCGAGGAGTTTCCCCACCGCCCACGCAAACTCCTCGCTGCCGCTCGCCCGCCCTTCGCCCGCCCACGGCGTTCGCTCCCCCTCTTGCTGGCAGGAGGGCGAGAAGCCCTCCCCAGCACCCGCTCGCCCGCCCTTCGCCGCTCGCCCGCCCTTCGCCCTGGCCCGGAGCAGCCGACAGAGGGACGGATGATCCATCGCCGCTTCTTCCCAGCAGAGAAATTCCAGCCCCCACCTGGTCCCGCCCGATCCTCCTCCCTGAGGCAGCTCGCCCTCCCATGGCCGCTTCCTCCACCCTCCATCGCAAGCCCTCACCACCGCAGCCAACGCGCGCTGCGATCTTCAAGCCCGGCTCCTCTCGGCCCAGCATCCCGGGCCAAGCGGCTGCCTTCCGTCACTGAGCCTGGCTCGCCCGGAAGATCGTAGCGCGCGTTGGCTGCAGCGGCGGAGATGTTGCTGCCGGCTTGGCTTCCCTCGCCAGTGCAGCCAACGTGCGCTACGATCTTCCGGGCGAGCCAGGCTCAGTGACGGAAGGCAGCCGCTTGGCCCGGGATGCTGGGCCGAAAGGAGCCGGGCTTGATCCGCTGAGCCTGGCTGGCCCGGAAGATGGCAGCGCGTGTTGCCTGCGCCGGTGAGGGAAGCCAAGCCGGCCAGGCTCAGCGGATCAAGCCCGGCTCCTCTCGGCCCAGCATCCCGGGCCAAGCGGCTGCCTTCTGTCACTGAGCCTGGCTCGCCCGGAAGATCGTAGCGCACGTTGGCTGCACTGGCGAGGGAAGCCAAGCCGGCAGCAACGTCGCCGCCAGCATGGGCGGCTTGCCAGCACCCCCCGGTCCCCCAACCCGAGTTTGGGGGGCTGCTAGGAAGCCGCGCATGCCGGCGGCGATGTTTTAAAACAGCCGCGCCGCTTTCCAATGAGTCCCGAAGACAAACGTCAAACTTCCGCGTTTGTCTTCGGGACTCATTGGAAAGCGGCGCGGCTGTCCGGGGGGGGGGTGCTGGCAAGCTGCCCATGCCGACGGCGACGTTTTAAAACAGGAACCCCAATCTTCGGCTCCTCGCTAGCGCTGCGGGAGTAAAAACACCATCTGCGCATGCGCAGATGGTGTTTTTACTTCCGCAGCGCTACTTCGCGAAAACCCGCTCGTTGCGAGGGTCCTAGAACGGAACCCTCGCAATGATCGGGGGATCACTGTATATGTTTTTTATGTCGGATCACCCTGGTATATTGAAGGAACGTCACAGCTCCTTTTTGCCTCTAGGCCCAACCCAGGGCCATTTCAAGGCAGTTAATTTATTCATAGCCAACAAACTATATTCTGTATGTAAATATATATATATTTGTGTGTGTGTGTGTGTGTATACGTATGTACACGTATACGTATATATCTTTTCTGTCAAAGCCTGCAAGGCAAAGGCTGCAAGTTCAAATCCCAGTGAGAGGGTATGACTACCTGATGAGGCCAGAACAAGGCTGAAATAGATCTATCCTAGTCGCCCTTAATTTTAAATTCAGCATAAACATATACACCGTATATACTCGAGTATAAGTCGAGAGTTTCATCACAAAAAATGTGCTGAAAAATCCAACCTCGACTGATTCTAGAGTCACAGACTTTCACTGACCTGAAAACTGCCCCAAATCTCCACAGTTCAGTCCAGCTGGCAACCCACCCACCCTCAGCTGCCTGATTGGCAGCAGGCTGAACCAATCCCAGCTCCTCCTCTACAGGAAACACTGGGGGAAGGGGCGGGAGGGTTAAAGAGACTTTCAAGGAGCCATGGCCTTCTCTTCTGATCAAGCCAGCAACAATATTTTACAAGTAAATAAAATGTACAAGTAAAAAATGTAAGTTACCCATTTAAATTTGATTGATTTTTAGTAACAGGTTATTTTGTAAGGAAATGTTGCTTCAAGTGGGGAGAACTCTGTGTCATTAAACTTTTTCTTCCAACCTTGGCAACTTGAAGATATTTGGACTTCAACTCCCAGAATTCCCCAGCCAATGAATGCCCAGTGAATGCTGGCTGGGGAATTCTGGGAGTTGAAGTCCAGATATTTTCAAGTTCCCAAGGTTGAGAAACACTGAATGCTGATTTGTTTAAACAAAGGTCGGGATAATATAAGAGTATGAATGTTGTCATTAATCATTTGTTCTACATAATTAATATGAATAGATTTACCCTTTTTTTTAGAGTATGGTTTCTCCTTATGCAAGATAAATATCACGTAGAAGAAAGATTTTAGAATTAATGATGGAATAACCCCCAATTGTTATTTACTGATCTATTGAGATAGTAGTGATTTTAACTTATGAAGTACGTTTTAAATGGAAAATCTGAATATGTATCAAATGGAAGTTTGATTTAAGCCATTGTTTTGGAAGAATATATGAAACCCCAATTATTAAGAAAATTATAATGATATTGGAATGAAGATTAAGATAACAGGTTTTAAGATTAAGATAACATTCCTAAAGATATTTTAAGAGGTTTTTGGAATTTTAAAAAAGAAAGATTTTGGAAGGGGAGGAAGAAAGGTGCAAGAAATGAAAAACACTTTGGAAGGAAAAGTTTCATAATAATAATAATAACAACAACAACAGAGTTGGAAGGGACCTTGGAGGTCTTCTAGTCCAACCGCTTGCCTAGTCAGGAGGAAACCCTACACTACTTCAGACAAATGGGTATCCAACATCTTCTTAAAAACTTCCAGTGTTGGAGCACTCACAACTTCTGGTGGCAGGCTGTTCCACAGATTCATTGTTCTAACTGTCAGGAATTTTCTCCAGCCAGCTACCTGAGGCCTGCCGGAAAAGTCAGGTCTTTACCGCTTTTGGGAAGGTCGGAAGGGTGGGGGCAGTCCAGCTCTCAGGAGGCAGCTGGTTCCAAAGAGATGGAGCAGCCACAGAGAAGGCCCCCCACCCGTGAACCCGCCAGCCGATACTGTTTAGCTGACGGGACCGAAGAAGACCAACTCTGTGGGACCTTATTGGTCGCTGGGAGGTATGTGGTAGAGGGAGGTCTTGAAGATAGTCTGCCCCTAAGCTATATGCGCTCAGTATAAGAAATAATAATAATTATTATTATTATTTATTAGATTTGTATGCCGCCCCTCTCCGAAGACTCACTTAAAGACTTAACAAAGGCTTCTTCCTTTTTCCCTTTGCTCAACCCACCAGCCATTCACAATAATCAGCTGTGTGATTTTTTTCGGAAAAAAACTCTTACAAGCCCCCTCCCCCTTTTAAAAACCCCATTCCCTCCCCCTCACTGGCGTTTCCCCGCAGTTCCCCACCCGAGCATAAATCCTCGCTCGTTTTCCAAAGCTGGTATGGCCAAGGCCACCACGAGGCAGCAGGTGCGAAAGGCGAGTGGATTCCAAGCGAGACTTCTGGTGCCATGTTCAAGATGCGGGTGGGCCATTTGGCCGTTGAGCAGGCTGCCCGTTAACATTATGTCAGGCTGGTACAGGTGGCGCCGAATGAGTGACAGTTCATGTCGGGCCCAGGAGGGAGGCCTGCCATGGAAGGCCCCCAAATCAAGGCAGGATGTCAGTTGGGCAGCCGATCAAATGGAGGTTGGGAAACATAGAAGGGGGGGGAGAGAAGGGGGTGCTCCCTCCCTCCCTCCCTCTCTTTCTCTCTCTCTCTTCTTTCCTCCTCTCGGCCTCACTCTCCCCCAAACGGCCTGCGCTGAACGTAGCCCTTTGTGTGCTGAAGCCAGGCCAGGAATGCAGCCCATCTGTATGGGTGGGTGGGTGGGGGGCTTCACTTGCCAGAAATAATGACAGGAGCAAGGGACATGAAGAGGCAGCCGTCACAATTCAGACTCGGATCCCTCGTCCAGAATGCTCCTTTGAAGGGTAAATTACTCTGCCGACAGTGGAACAAAGGAGCAAGTCTCCTCATAGCTGGGAAGTGGGAAACAGATACCTCTCTCTTCTTCTTCTCCTCCTTCTTCTCTTTCTTCTTCTTTTTTCCTCCTCCTCTTCTCCTCCCCTCCTCCATATCTTCTTCTCTTTCTCCTCCTCCTTTTTCTCCTCCTTCTCCTTCACTTTCTTCTTCTTTTCCTTCACTTTCTTCTCCTCCTCCTCTTCTTTCTCCTTCACTTCCTTCTCTTTCTCCTCCTCTTTCGCTTTCTCCTCCTTCACTTTCTTCTCCTCTTCTTTCTCCTTCTCCTCCTCCTTCACTTTTGTCTCCTTCTCCTTCTCCTTCGCTTTCTCCTCCTCCTTCTTCACTTTCTTTTCCTCCTCCTCCTCCTCCTTCTCTTCTTTCTCCTTCACTTCCTTCTCTTTCTCTTCTTTCTCCTCCTCCTCCTTCGCTTTCTCCTCCTCCTTCTCCTTCACTTTCTTTTCCTCCTCCTCCTCCTTCATTTCTTTCTCCTTTACTTCCTTCTCTTTCTCCTCCTCTTTCGCTTTCTCCTCCTTCACTTTCATCTCCTTTTCTTTCTCCTTCTCCTCCTCCTTTGCTTTTGTCTCCTTCTCCTCCTTCTCCTTCGCTTTCTCCTCCTCCTTCTTCACTTTCTTTTCCTCTTCCTCCTCCTCTTCTTTCTCCTTCACTTCCTTCTCTTTCTCTTCTTTCTCCTCCTCCTCCTTCGCTTTCTCCTCCTCCTTCTCCTTCACTTTCTTTTCCTCCTCCTCCTCCTTCATTTCTTTCTCCTTTACTTCCTTCTCTTTCTCCTCCTCTTTCGCTTTCTCCTCCTTCACTTTCATCTCCTTTTCTTTCTCCTTCTCCTCCTCCTTTGCTTTTGTCTCCTTCTCCTCCTTCTCCTTCGCTTTCTCCTCCTCCTTCTTCACTTTCTTTTCCTCTTCCTCCTCCTCTTCTTTCTCCTTCACTTCCTTCTCTTTCTCTTCTTTCTCCTCCTCCTCCTTCGCTTTCTCCTCCTCCTTCTCCTTCACTTTCTTTCCTCCTCCCCCTCCTTCATTTCTTTCTCCTTTACTTCCTTCTCTTTCTCCTCCTCCTCCTTCATTTCTTTCTCCTTTACTTCCTTCTCTTTCTCCTCCTCCTCCTTCATTTCTTTCTCCTTTACTTCCTTCTCCTTCTCCTCCTCCTTCACTTTCTCCTCCTCTTCCTTCTCCTCCTCCTCCTCCACTTTTCCACAGAATCCAGAGGTTGGCAAAAGAGACGTAGCCTTTATCTGATCTCCAGAAAGGAGGACCACGGGAATATTGTAGAAGGAAAGACGAAGATCAAGACAGAATCAGGAGTGTCCCTTCTTCTCTACGGCCCAGCCATCACATCCAACATAAGATTATCTACTCTGTGTATTAAAAAGCAAGATGTGTGGTTTGTGGGCTTCAAAACCCATCACATTTCAATGTTTTATCCCTTAAATCCTCCTCTCTGAAACTGAGCAGATTTCCACCCAGCATTGGACATTGATATCAATCCATTTTTGCAAAATAAACATACTAAGGAAAGTTACGTCCTGCTTTGGAGAATTAAGACGGTGCTAAAAATGAGCCTGATGGAAATGGTTGCTGCCTTGTCCGTACTATAGGCTTCCTCCGAGAGTGGGGTTTCATTTCCCTTTGGAGAATAGACACAATACCCAGCCCTGAAGGAAATTGCAAGAGAGGATTCCAATTCCTACAAGAGCACACAATAACGGGGTGGTGGATTATTAGTGTTTTTAATGTCATTTATTTTAGCAAAATGTCGACTTGCCTTAATACCTCTGCAGCAGGGCGGAACAAAGGAACGACAAGAGTTTCTCTGGAGACATCTACTTGATGATGAATGACAGCCTTCCTCTTCTGTATAAGCAATACAACACTGTGACCCAGATGGTTGGGGGCAAGAGGCTGATTCTGTCAACCACTTAGAGAGGGCTGTAAAGCACTGTGAAGCGATATATAAATCTAAATGCTATCCATCCATCCATCCATCTATTTATCTATCTATCAATCAAAGCGCAGAAAGGAGCCCATAGTTGAACCCTGAGCTACAAATATTCTCTTATATTGCGACACTTCTTATTATGACTCTATTTGGACTGCGACAATTGGAACGACTGATAGGGGGCAGCAAAGAAATGCCATGCCATGGTCTTTGCTGCCATCTAGTGTCTGGTTATCTGTATAGTACATAAGTGTTGCTATCATATATTGTAGTTCTAATGACAACGAAGAATTGAAAGTTACCTGGAGCTAGATAGTAGACGCAAAACAGTGTGCAGGAGGGGTTCTATGTTTTTGGTGACTATGAGACTTTTATTTCGACCGATGCTTCAATAACAAAGTTATGGTATGTTTATCTTCCCTACGGATCTGAGGAAATGCCACAATGGAAAATAAAAATAGCAATGCATAATTAATATAAACAGAAGTTAATATTAGGTTTGTTTCTCTCTGTTATAGCAGTCAACCTGTTTTGTCCCTAATGACTCAGTCTGGCGTGGTAAGAGGTAGAGAAAATATAACTCACAAAGAAACAGAAGTATAACAAAATCAACTATAGGAATTTGAGTCTTGGTGGCTGTTGTGGTTGGCTCTGGGCCAGCTCCTGCAGCGGGGAATTTTGATGTTGATTTATGGGAATCCTCGGTTTATCGGAGGTCTGTTTTGTTGCCAGCAGAATCAGATAATGAAGCTGGCTCAGAGCCAGGGACAGACAGTGGGGGAGAGGAAACAGACGGGGAGATGGGTGCAGCCAGCCCACCAGTCAGTGCTCCAATTAGGGAGTCATCAGAATCGGAGGAGGACCCCCTTGTGGATGCCCGTG
This sequence comes from Erythrolamprus reginae, assembly GCF_031021105.1. Classification (NCBI taxonomy): domain Eukaryota; kingdom Metazoa; phylum Chordata; class Lepidosauria; order Squamata; family Dipsadidae; genus Erythrolamprus; species Erythrolamprus reginae. The sequence continues at coordinate 738,832 of NC_091954.1, read as the reverse complement.
TGCGCAGGCTTGTGGCACGAAGGGACCAGTTGCACAGGCGTCTCAGAAGATAAGTGAGCACACCTGTTCAAGGGGTAATTACGTTAATGATTTTGTGATAAATACGGGCGTTGGGAAGCGTAGGCTGTGGGCGTTTATCCGTTTGTGAAATAAAAACTTCTGAAAGTTGATTGCTACAACTTATTCAAGGACTTTCAGTGAACTCTGGGATATTCCATAGTCAAAGGACTCTTGAGGACTTTTGGCACATGTGGCTGAGTGGATTTACAGCTCTCAGATGGTGGATACAAACGTCTGGAAAACCGCTGGATGGTAGCAAAGATTTAGGACTGTGCCATATTTTTATTTTATTTGTTATTATTATTTTGCAGACAAGTAACAGCTCTGTAGCCGAGCAGGGTTGCTGGTATTGATCGCGGGGCTCAAATATCTCCCTCCTTTCTTGGAGAATGTAGCAGAAGCAGGAGAAGAGGGCGAGGAGGAAGAGGAAGGTGGAGACCAAGGTGAGCTCTGATCACCAGCATTGCCTTTCCTTCTCCCGGAAGTGATTTATTTATTTTTTATTTTATGTATTGATTTTGTCCAATACACAATGAGGGTTTTAGTGGGTATACACATAGTAAAATACATGATGAAGGTTATAGAGGAGATACTCATAGTAAAATATATCTGAGAAAGAATAGAAGTTATAGGAATAGAACATACTAATGAAAGAGTAGAAGAAGAGATATAGGAATAGAAGAAAGGTATAGGAGATATAGGAGAGCAATAGGACAGGGGACGGAAGGCACTCTAGTGCACTTGTACTCGCCCCTTACTGACCTCTTAGGAATCTGGACAGGTCAACCATAGATAATAAACCATAGCTCAATCCTCAGAGGGTGGCTACTCAGAGGAAGAGGAAAGCGCTGCCTTAGCAACTCAGAGATAAACTGGGTTCTCTCTCTCTCTCCCTCTCTCTCTCCTTCACTCACTCACTCTCTCTTTCTCTTTCTCTGTCTCTCTCTCTCTCTTTCTCACTCTCTCACTCTCTCTCACTCACTCACTCTTTCTCTCTCACTCTCACTCACTCTTTCTCTCTCTCTTTCTCTGTCTCTCCCTCTCTCTCCCTCTCTCTCTCTGCCGAGACTTCTGTTACCTAATCTCTTTTCTCCTTCAATAAATCTGAGGAGAGAGAGATCTCGGTGAGAAATTTGTTTTCTGCAATGGAAGCTTGACATCTTGTCAGAAGTCTCATCAGACAGATCCCTGACATGTAGCTTTAGCGGGAGAATCTCCATGGAAATAGCACAGCACCCTCATGTTGTCCAATTGTAGGCTGAGCCACAATGCTCCACAACTTTGCCATCTCAAGGCTCATTATTACACACATCGGTGTGTGCACTTCTATTCCTGATAAAAACCGTCCGTCCCCCTCCTTTCCCTACTAACACTACGGTTAAACTTAGCTTGTCCTTAACAACCTGGCAGTGAACAAGATTCGAGGGCAAATTGTGAGTCAGATTGTGTGGGCGCCTACATCACACGTCTCCAAAACTCCACGCACACCTTAACAAACCAAATTTGGGGGTTTTTTCCCTCTCCAACTTCACACACCAGTTGTGGAGGTAGGTTTGCAAATCCAGTAGGGGAAAAAAATTACAGAAGCAGGGGCAGCTGGAATAAAATGGACATTCCAAAGTTATTTATAACGTAAAGAAAGCATCACCGTTTCTATCGATTTTCAATTGTTAGGTGGAAATCAATTTGGTATTAATTCTTGGCAATAGCATAGACAGAGCTTGTCACTCAGATCTTCCTCTGATGGGTGTCACATCACTGCGATAAGCAAGTTTATCCTCTGGTCCTTCCCATCTTTGCCCCCCTCCCAACTTTATTTATTTTGTTTGTCAAGTAAGTATTGGTAGCAGGCATAGATATAACACTGTTTATATACATGAGATACTAATAAGAGAGAAGCATTAGGAGAGGGGACAGAAGGCACGCTGGTGCACTTATGCAGGCCCCTTGCTGACCTCTTAGGAATCGGGAGAGGTCAACAGTGGACAGTCTATGGGTAATGTTTTGGAGAGTTAGGTGATGATACTACAGAGTCTGGTAGTGGGTTCCATGCATTAACTACTCGGTTGCTAAAGTCATATTTTCTGTAGTCATGTTTGGGGCTTTGAGTTTGTATCTGTTGTGTGCTCGTGTGTTGTTGTGGTTGAAGCTGAAGTAGTTGTTGACAGGAAGGACGTTGTAGTTCTCCAACTCAGCTGCTGAAATTTGCATCGTGTCTCCAAAATATAACCGCAGGCATCAGTGTCTTGAATGAAAACTCTGCATTAATTTGTGCCCCTCAACGTATTTTCTCCTCCTTTTCTTTGTCCTCGGGGTGTGACGGGCACCACACGAAGGCAACAGAAGCAGCTGACAGTTCAAACTGTCCCTTTATTGCTCCAAATTGCCCCCAAAGCTCCCAAATTTCTGGCAAATCCCAGAGCAAAGTGATCTCTCTCTCTCTCTCTCTCTCTAAATCTCTCTCTCTCTCTCTCTCTCTCTCTCTCTCTCTCTCTAAATATATATATATATATATATATATATATATATATATATATATATATATATATATATATGTTTTTCTTAAGTCGGATCACCCTGGTATATTTAAGGAACGAAAGGGGTGTGGCTAGCTGATGAGGCCTAATAAGGCCGAAATGGGACCATCCTAGTCTCCCTTAATTTTAAAATTCCAGCTGAAAACATTTTAACATATATATATATATATATATATATATATATATATATATGTTTTTCTTATGTCGGATCACCCTGGTATATTTTTTTTAAGGAACGTCACAGCTCCTTTTTTTGCCTCTAGGCCCAACCCAGGGCCACTGCAAGGCAGTAATATATTTATAGCCGACAAACTATATTTTGTATGTGTTAAAAACATTTAACATATATATATATTTTGTATGTGCTAAAAACATTTAACATATATATATATATATATATATAAATCTCTCTCTCAATCTGTCACACACTCTCTCTCTCTCCATCTTTCTCTCTCCATCTCTCTCTCTCTCTCTCTCTCTTTCTCTCAAAATCTCTCTCTCAATCTCTCTCTCTCTCTAAATCTCTCTCTTAATCTCTCTCTCTCCTAATCTCTCTCTCTCTCAATCTCTCTAAATCTCTCAATTTCTCTCTCCATCTTTCTCTCTCCATCTCTCTCTCTCTCTCTCTCTCTCTTTTTCTCTCAAAATCTCTCTCTCAATCTCTCTCTCAATCTCTCTCTCTCTCTCTCTCTCTCTCTCTCTAAATATATATATATATATATATATATATATATATATATATATATATATATATATATATATATATATAAATCTCTCTCTCAATCTGTCACACACTCTCTCTCTCTCCATCTTTCTCTCTCCATCTCTCTCTCTCTCTCTCTCTCTCTTTCTCTCAAAATCTCTCTCTCAATCTCTCTCTCTCTCTAAATCTCTCTCTTAATCTCTCTCTCTCCTAATCTCTCTCTCTCTCAATCTCTCTAAATCTCTCAATTTCTCTCTCCATCTTTCTCTCTCCATCTCTCTCTCTCTCTCTCTCTTTTTCTCTCAAAATCTCTCTCTCAATCTCTCTCTCAATCTCTCTCTCTCTATCTCTCTCAATCTCTCTCTAAATCACTCAATTTCTCTCCCCATCTCTCTCTCACAATCTCTCTCTCTCAATCTCTCAATCTCTCTCTCTAAATCTCTCAATCTCTATCTCTCTCAATCTCTCTCTAAATCACTCAATTTCTCTCTCACAATCTCTCTCTCTCAATCTCTCAATCTCTCTCTAAATCTCTCAATCTCTATCTCTCTCAATCTCTCTCTAAATCACTCAATTTCTCTCTCCATCTCTCTCTCACAATCTCTCTCCATCTCTCTCTCAATCTGTCTCTCTCTAAATCTCTCTCTCTCCCTCTCTCTCTCCCTCTCACACACACACAATCACCTCTGGCTGCAAGTAGTCCAGCACAACGCTGTGAGCACAACGGCTGCAAAGCAAGATACCCAGCCAGGCAAGTCAATGAGTCTCAGCTTCCTGGTCCTCAAGAATATTCCTTCTGCCCCTTATAATGACTCGGTGGGAGAATAGCATGTCTGGGTCCAGAATAAGTATCAGGATCTAGATGTCAAATGACTCAAAGGACCTCAGAGCAGAGTATTTGGTGGGGCAGAGAATCGTGGCCACAGAGTAACGCACTAAGAGACTGGAACCACAATGGAAGGGATTCATACGGACAAGGAAGCCACGATTCAAATTAAAATGGAACAAGGAGGGGAAAAAACCCAGACATTGTTTGAGTCCTTGTGTTCTTTACCGAATCTATTATCCGCTCATTCCCCCATCTGTCTACCTAGGAAACATTTCCGCATTATTATTTTTGAATCCCCCGAATTCAAATTATCTCCTAGCCTTTCCGCAGTATAAATAGCATCCCTTGAAATTATTATTTTATGTCAGAGTGGGAATGCCTGTGTGTAAATGGATCTTACACTAATGCATACCTGTCAGATTTTGAAGACGGAGACAGGAATAGTCTTCAACGCTAGATTCACGGCCCTGTCTCAGCAAAGGCAAGTTGTGATATTGTAAACTCCTTTTCATGCTTTTACTGTACTCACTTCCTCTTCTTCCCTGCGCGGATAGAAAACAAATGCACCAAGACAGAGCTGCCCAATAACGTGTCAGCCATTGTCAGCTGTAGCATTGTGGAACTCACGCGCATGGGCTTATCTGCTGCCATACATCTGCCACTCTGCAAGATGTTCCAAAAACTGAACCAGGCTCAGGAATTTGGGATCTGAGCAAAACAAGAATCTTTACCGCAATATTCCTATTATCTCAGGTGTGGGGGGGGGGAGGGGGTTGACCTAGATACCTGGGAATGAAATGGAGGCAGAGGACTGTGTATAATACATGTCATTGCAAATCACCCAAATGTTTGGTGCCAAGAGGAAACGGGGGTCAGTTCTACAACAGAACAAATGGTCTGTGTACTATTTCTTTTAAAAAAGTCTGACAATGTAGCCAGAGGTACCTGTAAGGAATTGTAATGGCATCACAATAATTACATCCCCAGGGTGATGATATTACAGTGATCCCCCGGTTATTGCGTCCCCGACCATTGCGAACAGGTTAATTTGCGATTTTTGAACCCGGAAGTCAGAACACCATCTGCGCATGCGTGCCCTTTTTTTCTATGGGCACGCATGCATAGATGGCGCCGGGCAGATCAGCTGCTGGGCGGCTTCCCTAGGTCTTCCCCCTCTTGGCGGGCATCAGCGAGGAGTTTCCCCACCGCCCACGCAAACTCCTCGCTGCTGCCGCTTCGCTCAGGCCGCTTCCCAGCTGAGTACTCGAGCGAACGGCTTGTCCGCAGCCTGCCCACGCCGTTCGCTCCCCCTCTTGCTGGCGGGAGAGCGAGAAGCCCTCCCCAGCACCCGCTCGCCCGCCCTTCGCCGCTCACCCGCCCTTCGCTCGGCCACCCGCCGTTCGCTCGCTGCTCACCCGGGTTCGGGGGGGTGCTGGCAAGCCGCCCATGCCGGCGGCGACGTTTTAAAACAGCGGCGCGGCTTTCCAATGAGTCCCGAAGACAAACGCGGAAGTTTGACGTTTGTCTTCGGGACTCATTGGAAAGCCGCGCCGCTGTTTTAAAACGTCGCCGCCAGCATGGGGGGCTTGCCAGCACCCCCCGGACCCCCAACCCGGGTTTGGGGGGCTGCTAGGAAGCCCCCCATGCCGCCGGCGACATTTTAAAACAGCCGCGCCGCCCCCAATCTTTGGCTCCTCGCTAGCGCTGCGGGAGTAAAAACACCATCTGGAACTGAACCCTCGCAACGAGCGGGGGATCACTGTACACATGAATGATTTGCCAATAGCCAATGCAAGTACAGTGGTACCTCTACCTACAAACCCCTCTACTTACGAACATTTCTAGATAAGAACCGGGTGTAAAAGACTTTTTTGCCTCTTCTCAAGAACCATTTTCCACTTACAAACCCCAGCCTCCGAAACTGTAACCGGAAAAGGCAGGGAGAAGCCTCCGTTGGGTCTCTCTAGGAATCTCCTGGGAGGAAGCAGGGCCAGAAAAGGCAGGGAGAAGCCTCCATTGAGCCTCTCTAGGAATCTCCTGGGAGGAAACAGGGCCGGAAAAGGTGGGAAGAAGCCTCCGTGGAGCCTCTCTAGGCATCTCCTGGGAGGAAACAGGCTGGAAAAGGTGGGGTGAAGCCTCCGTGGGGCCTCTCTAGGAATCTCCTGGGGGGAAACAGGGCTGGAAAAGGCAGGAAGAAGCCTCTGTGGGGCCTCTCTAGGAATCTCCTGGGAGGAAACTGTTGGGAACATTCACAAATGTTTGTGTGCAGTTTATGGAGAATCTGCAGTCAACAGAAGTACAGAGGGTGAGGCTGTTAGAAGATGGAAATGGCTTTGTGACCAGAACAAGGAGTGGTACCGACAGGACACACACGCCCTTGTGTCTCGCTGGAGGAAGGCCATAGAACGGGATGGAGATTACGTGGAAAAATAGGGAGTGTAGAGGAACCGTCGTTCTTTCTTGTGTGTAAGTTTCATTGTGTTCAATAAATAATAGTTGAAGAAAAAAAATGTGGTGTATTACTTTCTGGGCAACCCTTGTAGTATTATAATAACAGAAAAATATGTTGGGCATAGCCACTGGGCCCATAACCTGTTGGGCCGAGTAGAGTTTTGTGCACATGGATCTTAACCCACCAAGTAGCCACAGTTCACCCCTATACCTAATTGAAGTCTTCAATGAAACACAGCAACAGGCTTTCTTGTAAAAATACATTTTACTTTCTATTCTCAAACTGTTTCTCTAGATAAACTATCCTGCAACACTTTGATAGAACCCTTATAATATCCACCACTGGAACCACCAAGCACTAACTACAAGCCACTCTAGACTCTTACAAACCACTCTCTGTAACAACCCACACCCATGCAAGGGTGTTCCTCCTTATATAGGATACAGCCAATCAGGTTGCAGCAAAATTAACATACCCATGACTACGTGCTGATTACGGCTTACATCAGCCCATAGAACGGGACGGAGATTACGTGAGAAAACAGGAGTGTAGAAGAAGCGCCATTTCTTTCTTGCCTGTAAGTTTCATTGTGATCAATAAATAATTCTTGAAGGGAAAACAATGTGGTGCATTACTTTCTGGGTGATCCTCATAAAATTAATACAAAACCCCAATTATTAAAAAAAACAGTTGGTCACATACATTCCATTACATTCATATATCTATGGCCGGAGCATAATACCAGCACTCAATGGTCTGGCAGAGTTGAGTTCTTAAAGCCTTGCGAAAGGCCAGGAGGGTAGGGGCCGTACGAATCTCTGGAGGGAGTTGATTCCAAAGGACCGGGGCTGCCACAGAGAAGGCTCTTCCCCTAGGCCCCGCCAGATGACATTGTCTAGCTGACGGGACCTGGAGAAGGCCGACAGTGTGGGAGCTGGCCGGCCCCTGGGATTCATTTGTCATGCCCGCCTTTAGGGCTTTCCCAATATTTAAAACCACAATAATGAAGCCAATAAATAGATTAGTCTTACAGCAGCTTAGGCAAATGGTTTAACCTATCGCAAGGGCTTGACACAAGTTTTGTGAATTGAACACTTAGTAGTGTTTTTTTTCCATTAGGACATCATTTATATTTTGTTTCTCACTTTTATTCCCATATCCGGAAGCAAAATTAATTTTATGACAAATGCACTGCAATTAGGATGCTAATGAGAAGAAAAGGCATTTTCCTAATTCCATTTTGCAGCTCTAGCCCCTGAACAACAAAACTAGACCCCCATCTTATTACCCCATTTCTCTTCCCAGAAATGCCTAGTCAACAGCTATCTCACATTGCATCCTGATCTATCACAGGCTGCCCAGCTCCGCCTGCACTCTGGAACTATTCAAAGTCAGAACCTGCTGGATTTCACCCATGGATCATTCCATATACGATGATTATTTTAAAAAAATCACACATAGCATGTGATATGAATCAAGATATTCAGGGGGAAGGAGGGCAAATAAGTGAAAAATCCCCTAGTTAGGAGCTTTAGGGAGGGCCCCCTCATCCTAGTTTTGTGTGTGAGAGAAAATAATTTTTCTCTATCCACCTTTTCTATCCCATGCAGGATTTTATACCCTTCGACCAAGTCCTCCCCTCCAACACCGTCTTTCAAGGCTGAAGAGACCAAGGCCTTGCCACCTGGTTTCCTAAGGGAGGGGCTCCATTCCCTTGGTCATTCTTGTTGCTCTTTTTTGCACCTTTCCCACTTCCATTCTGTCCTTGAGATGTGAGAAGCCTCGGGCAAAGTTCTTCCAAAGTTATCCTCTTCCGCCTTAACATATGTGAGTAAACACACACACACCATGAGGTGTGCGCGCTGTGAGATGCGTGTGACTGTGTGTGTTTGCTCTGCTCAACTTTGGATGAACTTTGGTTTATCTTGATGATATATTGATTTTGAAAAAATTTATTTATTTATTACTTAGATTTGTATGCCGCTCCTCTCCGAAGACTCTCCCAATGCCATTTTCACCCAGATAAGATTGCTCCCAAACCTTCCAATAAAAGCTCCTATTGCAACCACTACAGTTTCAAGTCCCCCTTTCTTGGGAAGATTGGAGACGCAAGGCCTTACACACCATGTCTATACTACCAAATGTTTCTCTTTCTTGGTTGTTTTCCCCCCACCTATGTAGCTACCCTCCTATCTACACATAACACATGGGATAGTGAACATTAAGAAGAATCACAACAAGATCACTAAATCATTCATCAATCAATCAATTAATCAGTGTCTATCTTTCTGCCATCTCTCTCTCTCTCTCATTTGTGTGTGTCTGTGTATATATAGTTAAAGTTTAGGAGGGGAAATTGGTTTTGATCCGATTGTTAAAATTGATTCAATTTTAAGTATAACATGAAAGTTTTACATTCGTGTTTATATCTATGTAAGCCACTGAAGTTGGCCTTGATTGTGGTCAGCTACACATTCAATGGGTGAAATATATAGATTTGTCAAAGCTGGAGGCAAGTCATTGGTCAGGATTTGTTTTACGCTGAGTCAGCAGAGCAAAGTCCTCGCTGACACAAGAGTGAAGTACTCACTGACACAAGATTGCCAAGGGTGGAAACATGTGCAGCTCATTTTAAACCGATGTGTTCAGAGGTGCAGAAAAAAAATGCTGATTTTGTGTAAATATTCACAGAAATTAACACAACTATATGTTTATCTTTACATGAGGACATCTTCTCCTTTTCCTTGTCCTTGTCTGTTGTGGTTCCGTCTGAGGCCCCTCAGGGAACGGCTGATCTTCTGTCGGTTTCCAGCTCAGAGGGAGAGGCTGAGGAACAGGAGGTGCAGACAGACGAGGAGGAGGAATCCCAGGCTGAAGAAGAGGGAGGACAGCCAGAGTCCCACCAGGGGGAGCTCTCCCCAGCAAGCAGCCTGGATTCCTTAGAGGAAAGTGCACAAGCCATAATTGATCTGCGACAACGAAGAGCTACTCAGAGACGGAATCAATTGGCTAAATACTTTCAGCATTAAAGTGGCAACAGCTGGGTTTGGGTGTGGTGCTCTTGGGAAAGGCTAAAAGGCAGACCCACTCTTCCTGGCTTGTGGAGTTTTATCTTTGAGAGTCTTGGGACCTGGCTGTGAACTTTGGCGTCTTGGAATCCTGGTTTGTGCCTTTGACTATTGAAACCTTGGGGGGGGGGGGGGGGGTGCCAGCAAGAAGCTTGCTGTATTGTCTGGACATCAGGACCCTGCTGTAACGTATTATAGCCTGTCTGTTGGAAAGAACAGGTTTTCCTCTGTGCTTATTTTTTCCAGCTATAAAATACTTTTGGCTTTTACCAGAGTGTCTGGCTGTTTTTTCCAGTTGGTGTTGAGGTCTGGGGGAACCCAGACAGAACATTGTCCTTCACCTTCTCTCTCTCTCTCTCTCTCTCTCTCCATCTACCTATTGTTGTGGTTGTCTCATAGCCAGCTCCTCTGGTGGCAGATTTTGAACTGGATGAGCCAGGTCCATTGGAGGATCGGAGACCTGTGTGGCCCTCGAAGGGTTCAGACAGTGAGGAGGAAGGAGAGATAGAAGCTGAAGGTGCTGGAGAGGTGGAGGCCCCGCAGTGCCTATGGAACCCCCAGATAGAGCCTCGTCTGGGCCAGATGAGGGTGGGTGATTAATGACCCCATCCTCAACGTCAGGGTGCGTAGAATGATGGGACGACAGGAGCAGATGCGCAGGCGCAGAAGAAGATCTTAAATCACAGCTGGGAGTAATTAGGGAATCCTGCAGCAGGCTTAAAGGGGGAGCTTTTGTGGGAGAGCTCTTTGCAGGAGTTATCGTTGGTGGTTTAACAGGGACAACGAAACAGGTCCAGAGTTCCGTCTCTAAACCACCATCTTGCATCCTTGGAAAACAACCCTGTTTTTGGACACTTGTGTTTTTGAAAGATTGTAGTTCTTGTACAATAGAGTGAGTACCTACCACTGCAGCCCAGTTTGGAGGCATCCTTGACAAACATTGGTTGTGGTGGTGTTTGAGACAGTCGTTATCGGCCTGGCAGCTAACCCCGACCCTTTGGTCATAAACAGACTTTCTTCTGCCCTCATTGTGGCTCTCAGCCAATTTGCAAAACAATATACAGTGATACCTTGTCTTACAAACTTAATTGGTTCCGGGATGAGGTTCTTAAGGTGAAAAGTTTGTAAGACAAAACAATGTTTCCCATAGGAATCAATGGAAAAGCGATTAATGCGTGCAAGCCCAAAACTCACCCCTTTTGCCAGCCGAAGCACCCGTTTTTGCGCTGCTGGGATTCCCAAGAGGCTCCCCTCCATGGGAAACCCCACCTCTGGACTTCCGTGTTTTTGCGATGCTGCAGGGGAATCCCAGCATCGCAAAAACGAGCGCTTCGCTGGCAACGGAAGTCCAGAGGTGAGGTTTCCCAGTGAAGGGAGCATCAGTGAAATCGCAGCATCGCAAAAACACCAAAGTCCTTGAAACCCCACCTCTGGACCTCTGTGTTTTTGCGATGCTGCGATTTCACTGATGCTTCCTTTGCTGGAGGGGAGCCTCAGGGAGATCCCAGCAGCGCAAAAACGGGTGCTTCGCTGGCAACGGAAGTCTGGAGGCAGGGCATCCCAGTGGCCGCAGTGGGTTTGTAAGGTGAAAATAGTTTGTAAGAAGAGGCAAAAAAATCTTAAACCCCGGGTTTGTATCTCGAAAAGTTTGTATGATGAGGCATTTGTAAGACGAGGTATCACTGTATTTTGTGTGTCTCTCTGTGTGTTTGTCTTTCTCTCCTGCTCAACCAGCCCATCAGGCAGAACTCCTCCCTACTGTACCTGCATTTAAGCTCAGCCAAAACCCTCGTTCTCTGTCTCAGGTTCACAGCAAACACTCCCGTTCCAACAGTTCACAAAACGTCTCCACGCCTGGCGAGAGCAGGAGCCCAAAGTGTGAGCAGAAGACGGAGTGACATTTCAATCAGACAGGCCCCTTCAGAGTCCTTGCAGCTGTCACCAGCACAAATGTGCCCTCACACACACGGACCCAGGATGCAAGAGGAATGCGCAATGTTTGCAGGGAAGCGCATCTCTTGGTGGAGGAGTGTCATTATCCTTGGCCGCTCTATGGCGCGATTTGACAGCAATCAAAAAAGATTCTCCCGCCGATTTGACAGCGAGACAGGACCATTTTCAGCAGAGAGACGTCAAAGTCTTTGTGAAAGCCCAGGCGCTTTTCTTTCTATTTAATGCTACAAAGGGGAAGTGAAAACAATCCCTCAATCTCGCCAGGAACAATTGTGCATGGGGTGTTTTTTTTAAAACCTCTTTGCCTGCAGGGAGAAAAGTGCTAAGCCTGCTTCTTTCACAACCTGGTGTCTTTCGAGGTCCTTCTCTGTAGTCCACATTCCTCCACTGTTACGGCTTTGCATCGTTCCTCTTAACCAGCAGTCGCCTTTATGATTGGCATCTCTGTCTCCCCATTCAAATTTCTTAGGCCTTCCAGTCACCGCAAGGCCCCCTTTGCAAATATCCCCATTGGTGTCACACCTGCCTGTCCATTGACTGAAGGACGCTTGGCTCGGCTTAGCTATTTGAGCTAAAGGCTTCTTAAAATGCGCTGGGCTGACGGAGCTCCCAGGACACTTATCATCGAGTCTGTCAGCCTTGAGTCTGTCATCTGCACCTCCATCACTGTCTGGTTTGGGCTCTGCAACCCAACAAGACTGACAGGGACTTCAGAGGAGGGTCAGAACTGCAGAAAGAACAACGACTGCCCACCTGCCTTCCATTGAGGACCTGTAGACTGCATGGGTCAAAAAGAGGGCGGGGAAAATATTGACTGACCCCCCGCATCCTGGACATAAAGTGTTTGAACCCTTACCCTCAAAACCTCACTACAGTGCACTGCACACCAAAACAACTAGACAATTAGACACAAGAACAGCTTTCCCCCCGAACGCCATCACTCTGCTAAACAAATAATTCCCTCAACACTGTCAAACTATTTACTAATTCTGCACTTCTATTTCTACTAGTTTTTTCTCATCATTTATTTATTCATTTGTCCAATACACAAATACATAGGAAGAAAGATAGACATGTGATAATATAAAAGAGGGTGAAAGTGAACTTAGAGGAGAGGATATATGAAAGGGAGAGAATATATAAGATAGATGAAAGAGAGGAAAGACAATTGGACAGGGGACGAAAGGCACACCAGTGCACTTATGTACGCCCTTTACTGGCCTCTTAGGAACCTGGAGAGGTCAATCGTGGAGAGTCTAAGGGAGAAGTGTTGGGGGTTAGGGGTTGACACAATTGAGTCCGGTAATGCGTTGCACGCGTCAATGACTCGTTTGTTGAAATCATATTTTTTACAGTCAAGTTTGGAGCCGTTCGTATTAAGTTTGAATCTGTTGTGTGCTCTTGTGTTATTGCGGTTAAAGCTGAAGTAGTCATTGACCGGTAGGACGTTGCAGCATATGATCTTGTGGGCAATACTCAAATCGTGTTTTAGGCGCTGTAGTTCTAGGCTTTCTATCACCCATTCCTATCACCCATCTCCTCCCACTTAGGACTGTATGACTGTCACTTGTTGCTTGTATCCTTAAGATTTCTGTTAATATTGTTTGTTTCCTGATTGCTTATTTGACCCCTATGACAATCATTAAGTGTTTTTTACCTCCTCTCCTCCATCACTTTTTCCATCTCACGAAACATCTGAACTCGATGTGGGCTTTTTGACATCCTTAACGGTTCCGATCAACCTCCCCTGGCCATAACCTTGGACAGGTTTCCTCCAGAAAAGATCTTAAGGCCAGTGGCTTGCAGGCAACGGCCGGCATCAAATAAAGTGCATTGTGGAAGCAACACAATGACTCAGCGCTTTGGAGGGAGACCGGGGGGGTGGGGGGGAGGAATAGAGAGCAGGAATAAAATGCCAAGTTCCCATAACCGCTATGCTCACACTTCCCATGGGAACATCATTTCCATGAATGGGCAAATTATTAAGATGAAGAAACGGCCTTTGGTAAAAGGAACTTTTGTGCCAGCTCAGAAATTGAATGATCACTTGCGACAAGAAATGCGAAAGAGGAACGAGATGTGAGCATAACAGTTGAGCCTCAGCTCTTTGCAGTGGCTGATAAGGAAGAGTTAAAAGGGGGAAATTTACTCTCAAGTGTGCACGGATCATGGCAAGTTATCTCGCATTTATAGCCGGGTGGGTCTTTTATCGGGGACCAAGACCAACAGCAATGATGATTAGCAATTATACAATATAATAACAACAGCCCAGCACTAAAAGAGTCCATCAATTATAACACCTGGAATAGATTCTCACAATAACTAGAACTGCAACGTGATGGTTACTGGAGAGGACTTCTTTGAAGGAAGGAGGCAGGCCGGTTAATTGGCGAAAGGCCCATGGATGGTGGTGACTTTGCAGGATGAGCAGAGAGAGAGAGTCGAGTCTCCTAGGCAACTCGCTCCTCAAAACAAGGTCACGCAAGATGAAAGACACCATTCGAAGGCATTTAAAAGGATGTTCTTTCCCCAAGTAAAGTTAGCAAGGCCGACGGGAGGAGGAGGAGGAGGACGAGGAGGACGAGGAGGAGGAGGAGGAGGGGGACCTTGAGAAGATTATTCACCTGCAACTCTGCAAGGTCATTTCAGGAGAGAGCGTGCAACAAAACCCGGCTCCATTTGGGCAGGCAAGGGTTAATTCCTTCTGAGTTTATTTTGGGAAATGCACGAATAGGCTTCGAATTGCAGGGCTGCAACACTCCAAACTGTGAAGGTGGAAATCGCAGGGTGACCGGCCTTCTCTCTCTCTTTTAGCTTCTTCTTCTTCTTCTCTTAGGTGTGTGCAGAAGATTTGAAAGTCAGGAAAATGGTCACGGGGCTCAAGGGTGTGATGGTTAAGAAAGCCCAATGCTTTTTTGATATTATGGGGAAGGAAGGAAGTAAAGGGAGGGAGGGAGGGAGGGAGGGAAGGAAGATCAATAATGGTCAAGGAAGAAAGCTCAAAGAAGGAAGGAAGCTCAAGGATCGAACAAGGATCAAGGAAGGGGGGAAGGTCAAGGAAGGTGAAAGAAAGGTGGGTTTGGAAGGAAAATCAAGACACGAAGGCCAAAGAGGATCAAATCAAATAAAAGAAAGTCAAAAAAGGTCGAGGAAGGAAGGGTAAGGAAGGAAGAAAGCTCAAAGAAGGAAGGAAGCTCAAGGATCGAACAAGGATCAAGGAAGGGGGGAAGGTCAAGGAAGGTGAAAGAAAGGTGGGTTTGGAAGGAAAATCAAGACATGAAGGCCAAAGGGAGTCAAATCAAATAAAAGAAAGTCAAAGAAGGTCGAGGAAGGAAGGTTAAGGAAGGAAGAAAGCTCAAAGAAGGAAGGAAGCTCAAGGATCGAACAAGGATCAAGGAAGGGGGGAAGGTCAAGGAAGGTGAAAGAAAGGTGGGTTTGGAAGGAAAATCAAGACATGAAGGCCAAAGGGAGTCAAATCAAATAAAAGAAAGTCAAAGAAGGTGGAGGAAGGAAGGTTAAGGAAGGAAGGAAGCTCAAAGAATGGAACAAAGATCAAAGAAAGTCAAAGAAGGTCAAGGAGGAGAGTCAAGGACGGAACATCAATGAAGGGAGAGAGGTAGGGAGGAAGACCAATAAAGGTAAAGGAAGTGTTATGCCGGGCTTCACCTTACAAGCCTCCTCCACACGGTCAGACTTTTTACTAAGTCTGCACTTCTATTTCTACTAGTTTTTCTCATCATTCCTATCGTCCTTTTCCTTCCACTTAGGACTGTATGACTGTCGCTTGTTGCTTGTATCCTACGATTTTTATTAATATTGATTGTTTCTTCATTGCTTATTTGACCCCTATGACAACCATTAAGTGTTGCACCTCCTGATTCTTGACAAATGTTTCTTTTTCTTTTATGGACACTGAGAGCATCTGCACAAAAGACAAATTCCTTGTGTGTCCATTCACACTTGGCCAATAAAGAATTCTATTCTATTCTATTCTAACCTCAGATTGTGTCCCCTTGTTCTTGTGTTCACTTTCCTATTAAAAACACTTTCCCTCCTGAACCTTATTTAACCCTTTAACGTATTTAAAAGTTTCGATCATGTTCCCCCTTTTCTCATTGAAGTTTCGGTCTCGTTGAAGTTGCTCAATGAAAGTGGCTGAAATGATGATTCATTGAAAAACTGATGATTTCATGGTCACGTGACCACATAGTTTTCTGTACAACACAAATGAAAACTCAGTTTGACCTGACTTCGTTTTTGGAGAGGAGCCAAAGTTGGCTCAGTGCTGCCACCTTATGGAGCATTTGTGCGTAACAGAAGAAACAATCTTAATGGCTGAACATTTTTCTCTTTGGAGGATGCCACCTTCTTCAAACGCCTCTCGACTCATAAAAAGCATTATTTATGAATGTGAATACAGCAGCACCTCTACCTAAGAACGCCTCTACTTACGGACTTTTCTAGATGAGAAGCAGGTGTTCAAGATTTTTTGGCCTCTTCTCAAGAACCATTTTCCACTTACATACCCGAGCCTCCGAAACTGTAACTGGAAAAGGCGGGGAGAAGCCTCCGTGGGGCCTCTCTGGGAACCTCCTGGGAGGAAACAGGGCCGGAAAAGGTGGGGAGAAGCCTCCGTGGGGCCTCTCTAGGAATCTCCTGGGAGGAAACAGGGCCGGAAAAGGTGGGAAGAAGCCTCCGTGGGGCCTCTCTAGGAATCTCCTGGGAGGAAACAGGGGCTGGAAAAGGCAGGGAGAAGCCTCCGTGGGGCCTCTCTAGGAATCTCCTGGGAGGAAACAGGGCCGGAAAAGGTGGGGAGAAGCCTCCATGGGGCCTCTTTAGGAATCTCCTGGGAGGAAACAGGGGCTGGAAAAGGCAGGGAGAAGCCTCCGTGGGGCCTCTCTCGGAATCTCCTGGGAGGAAACAGGGCCGGAAAAGGTGGGGAGAAGCCTCCGTGGGGCCTCTCTAGGAATCTCCTGGGAGGAAATGGGCTGGAAAAGGCAGGGAGAAGCCTCCCTGGGGCCTCTCTAGGAATCTCCTGGGAGGAAACAGGGCCGGAAAAGGTGGGGAGAAGCCTCCATGGGGCCTCTTTAGGAATCTCCTGGGAGGAAACGGGGCCAGAAAAGGTGGGGAGAAGCCTCCGTGGGGCCACTCTAGGAATCTCCTGGGAGGAAACAGGGGCTGGAAAAGGCAGGGAGAAGCCTCCGTGGGGCCTCTCTCGGAATCTCCTGGGAGGAAACAGGGCCGGAAAAGGTGGGGAGAAGCCTCCGTGGGGCCTCTCTAGGAATCTCCTGGGAGGAAATGGGCTGGAAAAGGCAGGGAGAAGCCTCCCTGGGGCCTCTCTAGGAATCTCCTGGGAGGAAACAGGGCCGGAAAAGGTGGGGAGAAGCCTCCATGGGGCCTCTTTAGGAATCTCCTGGGAGGAAACGGGGCCAGAAAAGGTGGGGAGAAGCCTCCGTGGGGCCTCTCTAGGAATCTCCTGGGAGGAAACAGGGCTGGAAAAGGTGGGGAGAAGCCTCCGTGGGGCCTCTCTATGAATCTCCTGGGAGGAAACAGGGCTGGAAAAGGTGGGGAGAAGCCTCCGTGGGGCCACTCTATGAATCTCCTGGGAGGAAACAGGGCTTATTTTTCTTTTGGGGTAACTTTTTAAAAATGTTTTTCTTCTCCACCGCAAAACATACAATACAAAACACCTTCTCTTTAATCACAAAAAAATCATTAACCCTATTTAATGTATCAATAACTTTTCCCCCCAATCTAATTTTGTCTTCTGGATTAACCAATTGTCTTCTAAATTTATTTCATCATTAGGCCCATTATCTTATAATTAAATTTCATTTTTAATATTTCTTCAAATATTTAATACAAATCAAAATATTTCTAGCTTATTAAACATTAAGCCATGGTGCCTTCATCTTTATACATTTTAATAAAGCTAAACTCCCTTGTTTAACCTATTAATGCTAGAAAAATAAGAAAAAATAAAATAAAATAATAACAATTAAAGAAAGACAAATCAAAAGAACAAGCCAATTTCAAACTTTTCTCATGCCCCTCTCGATATATTGTCTACTTGTTTACTTCCAAATCTTCAACTTAGTTCTAAACACAATTAACAAGTAATAATCCAAATCTCCACTTCTATATTATTTAATTTTATTCAATTAGATTTGTATGCCACCCCTCTTCGTTAAATCTTATTCAAATCACTTAATAAATTCACCTATATTTAATTATATTTTCAAAGTGCTTATCAAATTCAACTTACCTTCCATTAATATATTTCATCAATTTTCATTCATTTTACTTATATGTTTTTCATTGATATTCATAACTCGTATTTCTAATAACTCTATGCATCAACTTCAGAAAATAAAATAATAAAAACTAAAAGCCAAAACACAAGATGTCTTTTTCTCTTTTGCCTGTTCAGGAGAGAGGAGAAGGAATTGGAACTGTATAACTTCACAGATGTTGGCTTCCTTTCAATTCTTGCACCTCAAAAAAGACCTCCCCAAAAATATACCTGTGCAAGTATTTTTGATTTGGAGAGATAGTATATTTATAGCCGAATGTAGGTTTGGCTTCAGAAATAGGCCTTCTGGGTAGGACCATGTAGAAAGTTTGCATTCGTGATTTAGAGCAGGAGGTGGACAAACTTGGCAACTTTTAAAATGTGTGGACTTCAATTCCCAGAATTCCCCAGTTCCACAAAGTCTTAAAGTTGCCAGGGTTGGATGCTCCTGATTTAGGGCAAGGGATGTATTTCAGGTCATTGGAGTCCAAATTTCTCTAATCCGGTTCATCCCTCATGCGATGGACCTCAACACAGGCACCCCAAGCACCAGGGCCTCCTGACTCAAATGATGCAAATGGCACAAATGTGGTGTCACTTGGAAACTCTGCTCCAGAAATCTGTAACACACCCTCTCTCCCTCCCCCCTCTCTCTCTCACACACAAATGTACCCTTTACACACAGACTTTTCCATTCAAAGCAATGTATACTATGCAAGATCCAAAGAGCTGAGGAGGAGGAGGAAGGAGGAGGAGAAAGAGAAGGAAGTGAAGGAGATGGAAGAGGAGATGGAGGAGAAGGAGAAGAAGTAGTAGTTATAGGGATTAGTGATATGTTTTGTGCATCTTTATGACTTTCCTTTCAGAATTGATAATTTTCCAGACAGCTAATCATCCATCCATCCATCCATCCATCTTATTTTATTTATTTATTTATTAGATTTGTATGCCGACCCTCTCCATAGACTCGGGGCGGCTCACAGCACAATAAAAACAGTTTATAACAAATCTAATAATTTACAATATAAAATATTAAATACCCCATTATTAAACAGACATACACACAAGCATACCATACATAAATTGTATAGGCCCGGGGGAGATATCTCAGTTCCCCCATGCCTGACGACAAAGGTGGGTTTTAAGGAGTTTGTGAAAGGCAAGGAGGGTAGGGGCAGTTCTAATCTCTGGGGGGAGCTGGTTCCAGAGAGTCGGGGCCGCCACAGAGAAGGTTCTTCCCCTGGGGCCCGCCAACCGACATTGTTTAGTTGACAGGACCCGGAGGAGGCCAACTCTGTGGGACCTAACTGGTCTCTGGGATTCGTGCGGCAGAAGGCGGTTTCAGAGATATTCTGGTCCGGTGCCATGAAGGGCTTTATAGGTCATAACCAACACTTTGAATTGTGACCGGAAACTGATCAGGAACCAATGCAGACTGCGGAGTGTTGGTGAAACATGGGCATACTTGGGAAAGCCCATGACTGCTCTCACAGCTGCATTCTGCATGATCTGAAGTTTCCGAACACTTTTCAAAGGTCGCCCCATGTAGAGAGCATTGCAGTAGTCGAACCTCGAACCATCCCTCTATCCCTTCATCCACCCATCCATCCCTCCATCCATCCAATTTCTCTGGCTGCCCAGCTCAACCACGTCAACTCTGGGCAGCTTACAAGCCTTGAATCCCAAAACAATTTAAAGGGCATTAAAGCAATAAAAGCCCCCCCAAAATGAAAGAAAAAGGGGAAACTTAAAGCAGGGCGAGGGTCCA
This sequence comes from Erythrolamprus reginae, assembly GCF_031021105.1. NCBI lineage: Eukaryota > Metazoa > Chordata > Lepidosauria > Squamata > Dipsadidae > Erythrolamprus > Erythrolamprus reginae. Next base: position 719,170 of record NC_091954.1, on the reverse strand, counting down.
CCTGCTTCCCTCCCCAAGGAAAGACAGGCAGGAGCGGAGGCCGTTGGGTAAAAGAAGAACGAACCGAAGCTTGTAATAAAAGCAGACAGGTAAAGAAAGTGAGGAGACTCGTGTTGAGTGCCGGAAATAGCCACAAACTTCCCTAATCCTCTTGTTAGTTGGCAAAAAATTTCTTCCCTCCTGTCAGAGCTTCAGATGATATAATGACAGGACGGGAGGAATCTTTCCTCCCCAAAGTGCAGCTCAGATCCCAGAGAATTCAAACCGAGCAAATTAACCACCATTCAGAAAATATCCGCTATGATGTCGGGTTTCAGTGTCTGCAAAGCCTTTGTGTGTCTGTGGCGCCTTTGTGTGTCTGTGTGTCTTTGTGTGTCGGTGTGATAGGCATTACAATCATTGCAGACATTGTGACTGAGCGGAAGGAACTGAAGCATAAGCCCTTTTCATTGGATTTTACTTATTTATTGTTTGTATCCTGCCAGTATTATTTTTACAAATTCCTCAGGGTATACACCTGTCTATGTCTTGCATTTATTCTTTTTATATATATAAATAACTCAAGGTGGTGAACGTACCTGATGCTCCGTCCTCCTCCTATTTTTTTGATGCTAAATTCTGACATAGGTTTTGGGTCAGGGTCAACTCTGAAATGCTTTACAAACCCTGGTCCATAAATCACCAACGTCTGATATTTGGGTGGGGAGAAACAAAACATGGAAGACAAAAATGTACCATTAAATACCAAAATCACTTCTGATGTTTGGAAATTCCACCCAGAAATTCCTGTTTTTCTTTCCTTCTTACATATTGTGAGTAGTGTTGGGCGAACCCGTTGAAGTTCGGGTTCGGCGGGTTCGGCCGGACTTGATGTCGGAGTTCGGGTTCGGGCCCCCAAACTCGACCCGAACTCAAACCCCAACCCCTCAGGCCCAGCGGGAGGTGAAGCGCTGGGGGGGAGGTCAGGCTCCGGGTCTGGAGTGGCCCCCCTGCCTCCCCGAAGCTGAGCCTCAGGGCCCTCCCCGCCTCCCCCTCCCGCCCACTGCCCACTTAAAGCTGCTGGCCAGGATCCTGAATATCCTGCCGGCAGAACCTGCCTCCCCACCCCTCTGGACCGGCATTAGGCTAAGCGCTGGGGGGGAGGAGGTCAGGCTCCGATCCCCAGGAGCTCAGGGGGGAGAAAGTCCTGCCTCCCTGTCTTTGCAGCCGGCAGGAGAGCCGCAGTGGAACAAGCGAGAGGCTCCTAAGCGGGCTCCAAGGTCAGGCGTGGTTCTTACCACCACCACCACCCCAGTGGGGAGGCCAAGCAAATGGGAAATGGGATTCCTCACCTCCTTTTGCTTGCAACCCCCCCCCCCCGGTCTGTGGGAAATCCCCGCCTCCCCTCCCTCTTTGAGCTCCAAAGGCCCAGATTCCCTCCGTCCTTTTGAAGCGCTTCAGGGCCGGAGCCCTCCCCGTCTCTCCCTCCCACCCACCGTCCGCTTGAACCTGCCAAGCAGGATCCTGAATAGCTGGCATGTACAGAGCACCACACACACACACAAACACACCCGCTGCTGCAATAGTATCACGGTGTTCGATTGAACGCCAAACCTGAACATGGACTTCTGGGAAAGTCCGGGATACAGTATACCGAACCCGGCCAAGTTCAGCACGGACGCGAACTATGCAAGTTTGGTTCGCCCAACAACCCTAATTGTGGGGAACCTGTTCCATTTTAAGCCCCTTGACTCCATGGCCTTTCAGAGAAGGGGATTCTGCAAGCTTGTGGGTTTGAGTCTTATTAACGTTGAGCAAAAGAGGTATTTAAAGAACATTTTTGGTGGGTCATGAATAAGGTATGAGCTTAGAGGGTTTATAAAGAGGATTTGGCAAAGTCTTGGGGGATAAGGAGAGCTACCAACTCTGTTGACGGTGGGACTCCTTCCTTCTGCCAAGTGGAAATGTTCTCCACTCTCCCTTGATTCAGCAATATATGGCACTGCAGAGGCGGCTAAATTAACTTCCTCGATTAAAAAAAACAACAATAAAGAAGGCTCAGAGTATTATAAAACTTGGAATACATTTTATGAATGGTGAGAAACAAGAACAAAATTAATATATAGTGACGAATGAAATATAAAATAAAAAGGATAAAGTTACTTCACTAATAACATTTTAAAGATAAACGATGAGCCATTTGATTTGTGCTAATTGAGATATTGTAATAATGATTGATTTAAGGCGGTTGAAAGCAAAACAAACATGTACATAAATCAAATAACCAGAATTATTATTTTTTTCAATATCACCGTTTGTAACAGCCGTAAAAATGACTAAGAAGATGTTGTGTTTAATGGATGTGAATAATTTAATTGATTATTCTTTTTTTTCCATGTGTGTATGTATAAGTGTTTGTCTTAAATGTTTATATGTTCTGTTTTTAAAGTATATATTTCAATAAAAATATTTTTTTTAAAATAAAAAGAATTTTAAAAGAATATATCTGCATTTAATGGCTGACTGGAAACTCCTTTTGAGCGAAGCAGGTAAAAAAAGCTACTATGGTGATTAGGGAAAAAATGGATCATAGAAATAAGGGGATCTTTCTATTGTGATCATAGAATAAGAGGTGATTTTGAAATTGTGTTCTTATTTGCTGCAAAGGGAACTGGAGGCTTCTTCCTTCTCCCTCTTTATTTATTTATTTATTTTATTTATTTATTAATTAGATTTGTATGCCGCCCCTCTCCGTAGACTCGGGGCGGCTAACAACAGTAAAAAGACAATATGAACAAATCTAATATAAAAAGTAATGTCAAAACCTCCAAATTAAGAAACCAACCATACATACAGACATACCAAGCATAAATTTTATAAGCCTAAGGGGAAGGGAATATCTCAGTTCCCCCATGCCTGACGACAGAGGTGGGTTTTAAGGAGCTTACGAAAGGCAAGGAGGGTGGGGGCAACCCTGATATCCGGGGGGAGTTGGTTCCAGAGGGTCGGGGCCGCCACAGAGAAGGCTCTTCCCCTGGGACCTGCCAAACGACATTGTTTAGTCGACGGGACCCGAGGAAGGCCAACTCTGTAGGACCTAACTGGTCGCTGGGATTCGTGCGGCAGAAGACGGTCCCGGAGATATTCTGGTCCGATGCCACGAAGGGCTTTTAATCTCTCTTTGCAGCAGAAGAAACAATGGATGGAAACTAATCAAGGAGGGAAGCAATTAACAAATGTTAGGACAATCAACCAGGGGAAAGTTTGCCTCCAGAAGTTGTGAGTGCTCCAACACTGGACAGCCATCTGTCTGAAAGGGTCTAGGCTGGTCTCCTGCTCAGCAGACGGTTGGGCCAGATGACCTCCAAGGTCCGTTCCACCTGGGTCTAAACTGACTCCAGGGCTCTGCAACTGACAGAGACTTCATCATGCAGGCACACTGGAGGAAAGTGACAGGTGGGAGGAGAGGGTGAGGATGTGCAAAACAGTTTTGGGGAATTAGAATCCATGCATCTTATTGCCATCCATAACCTGGTCGGGATCGGTGGCCTCGTTTGAGGCAGGCTGCCCATTAAAGTTGAGCAACTTTATAATATGTAGCTGTCACACCGAAAATGGTTTTCTCCGGGGAGGGAAAAAAAGAAAGACAGGTACAACTCACCAGAAACACAGGAGGAAATGTTGATCCAATCACCTGGAAAACGAAAGAGAAAGATTCTTCATTTTGCTTAAAAAAACAACAACAACCAGAGAGTTCAGACAGAGCATAAGTCAGATAAATAGTTACAGAATTATGCATCTCTACTCCGTGTTAAATCTTAGTGTGTTCACTGGTCTTATAAGAACAAGGCCGAAATAGCGCTATCCTAGTCTCCCTTAATTTTAAATATTCAGCAAAAACATATGACATATATATATATATATGTATAGCTATAGTATATTTATTATATATTTGTTTTACGTATTTATTATGAATTTATTAGGTATAATGTGCATTATGTATGTATGTATGTATGTATGTATGTATGTATGTATGTATGTATTTTTCATATTTCTAAACCTCTCTCCAAGAGGGGCTGTGGGCAGGGATTCTATTTTTCTTGACAAGATTTTGGAAGACTTTCATTTTTGCCTCTTTCTTTCCAAATCCGAGGGGCAAGGACTAGCCCAAGGTCGCCTAGCTGGCCTCTGGACTAGAACTCGCAACCACCTGGTTTCTAGCCTGAGGCCTGCAACCCCTAGACCTCACAGGGAAAGGAAAGTAAATATTTCAGTGGGGCAGGGCTGTAAATCAAACACTGGGTCTTGGATTCATGAATATTCTCAGGACTTTTGTATTTTGACTCTTCTTGGATTCTACTAAATAAAGCAGGAGTAAATTAAACCTCGCGGGGCTGAAGTGTGCTCCCCAGGTGTCTTACTTCTGGTTGCAACTATTGCTTATTTTTTAATTCCAAGAGTCCTAACTCCTACAGATGTTTCTGATTCTGAAGGTGGGGGGGAGAAAGGCCGTTGTAAATTTAATTTATTGGCAATGCAGAATGCTACTTCAGGCTTCCACTGAGCACTCCTCCTCCTCCTCCTCTTCCTCCTCCTCTTCCTCCTCCTCCTCTTCTTCCTCCTCCTCCTCTTCCTCCTCCTCCTCCTCTTCCTCCTTTTCCTCCTCTTTCTCTTCCTCCTCCTCTTCCTCCTCCTCCTCCTCTTCCTCCTCCTCCTCCTCTTCCTCCTCCTCCTCTTCCTCCTCCTCCTTCTCTTCTTCCTTCTCCATTCCTCACCTCTTTCCCTTTCTTCTCCCTCTCCCCCCCACCTTCTCGTCCTACTTTTCATTTTACAAAAATGCCATTCAGTCATAACAGAATGATTGACATTCCATTACCAAATGCTAATGTCATTGTTTGTGGGATTGGAATGTCATTAGAGTCCCTGCAAACATGCATTCTGAGTCTCTCTTTTAGACACAGAAATAAAATAAATGCAGGATTTGAACGCTAAGTAAAATAGCGGTGACTATTGAATTTGGACTAAAGCACTTCTCACTTATTTTAAAAAAAAAGTATTAAAAACTCTATGCAAAAAGCCAATGAATTTGACTAAAGCACTTCTCACTTACTTAAAAAAAATCTATTAACGTCTGATTGTATTTTATTCTAAATGTTTTAATAAACCCGGGATTAGATCAGCAGTTCCCAGTCTTCTTAATGCAACCCACCACCTCATGGTGGAAAGTTCTTATCAACTTTGGCACATGCACATTTTTGAACACATGCCAAATAAAAGCACCCATCCATTTTTTTTTAAAAAAATTTTTTATGCATCCTATGTGTCAAAAGTTCAAAGAAAATCAGTTCACGCTTGCAAAAGTGTCACTATTTAAATTTGATTCACCCCCATAACACACACAGACCCTGGTCCGAGATTCCGAAGCCTTTGTGGATGTGAAATTGTAAACGGGGGCAGAGAATATTCCATCCCGCTTATACAGTCTGACCCTGGAGTCTGGGAGCCCTCAGGCGGGGCCTTCTCCGGTGCTTCGTTATGGAAGAGAAATCCAGGCCTGACTGGCCATGCGTTCAGGGCAGCTACATTCATCTATCAAGCTTCAAGGTGAAAACTGAAGGAGCAAATAGGAATGAAATGACTTTTCCAATAATATGATCCTGAATTCTCTGGCCATTGGCTCAAATGCTCTCTTTCTCCCTCCCTCCCTCTCTTTCTCCCTTTTGCCATCTTTCCTGCACTGATATCAGTTTGTTTGTTTGTTTGTTTGTTTGTTTGTTTCTTTGTTTGTCCACCCCAGAGCCCCCAATTTGCACTGAAAGATGTTGAAACAAAATGCATAAGCCACGGCCACAGTGTGGTAGTAAAAATTTTGGTAGCTGTTGTGGTTCAGCCTGAGTCAGATCAAAGACCAGCTGCATCTCTGCTGGCCCCATGCCAGGGGGAAGTTGAGAGCAGAGAGGAGAGTTCTTTGCAGTCAGACAGTGCAGTCAGCAGTCACGAAAGTGAAGGTGATGCAAGGCCTGGGAGCCCTGGGGAAGGGCTATCTCCAGCAAGTAGCTGTGATTCCTTGGAGTCCTTGGATGATGAGGCACAAGCTATCATTAGTATGTGACAGAGACGCCTAGCTCAAAGGAGGAATCAACTGCGTAGATATTATCAGCGTTGAATGAGGAACACCTGGGGGTTGGGTGTGGTCCTCATTAGCAGGGAAGGGTTTATAAGGCATGAGAACCATTCCGGCAGCGTGGAGTGTTATCAAAGTGGAGTTGGTGTTATCTGCATTGTCTCTCAGCGTTTCTGTTCCTGGCTCGTGACCCAACAGTCTTGAAGACCCGTGGGAGGTTTGTGCCTGTTATCAACAGCCTCGTTTGTCATCAAGGATCCTGTGTTTCTGTATGAACAATTGCCTTCGTGTATCTATTTGGAGTTCCAGTGTTTTCCTGATCTGAAAGTACATTTTCTGTTGGCTTCTTTTCTCTTTACCATTATAAAACTGTGTTTGGATTCTACCGGTGTGTCTGGCTTATCTTTTTGGGTTGGTCATAGCTTCCGGAGTGACCCAGACAGAACAGTAGCCCATCACTGTTAGTAGCCCATCTCTGTCCTCACTTCCAGCCCTATTATTCTATTATTATTATTATTATTATTATTATTATTATTATTATTATTATTATTTTATTAGATTTGTATGCCGCCCCTCTCCGCAGACTCAGGTTATATTCCTAAACTTGCAAGGAACAATGAATTAAAGAGTAGTGATGGGCGAACCCAACGGTGTTCGGGTTCGGCAAGTTCGGCCAAATTTTACACAAAATTCGTCCGAACCCGAACTCGAACCCGAATGGGGAATCCCTCCCACGAAGAGATTCCGGGGCAGAGCTTTGACGTCACCGGCAGGTTGCTAAGGACGCCAAGGTGATCACTTCCTGGATTCCATGCATCCTTAGGAACCTGCCGGTGATGTCAAAGCTCCAAACGCCGAACATGACCCTGAACTTTGCCCGAAGTTTAGAAAAATTTGGTACGGACCCGAATTGTGTGGGTTCAGTTCACCCATCACTATTAAAGAGCAGCATTATATTACTTTTTGCAACCACAATAACAGTAATAGCAATGTCACATCTATAGACGTCTCTGGGTATTTTTTTCCTCTTTAAAACCACGTTTTCAGTGGAAAGAATTGTTTGTCCCTCTTTCCATTATCCGGTGAAAGGCGTGTTTTGTTACCTGCGTTCGCTCTGTGGCAGTGCACCAGATCAAGGCTGAAAACACTCGTCAAGGCTTCCTAGCAATCCAGAAGATGTAATAATAATGTTTTTAAAAAAGAACCGAGAGGGTTGGCCAATGTGAGATATTAATTATCGGAACATCCACAGATGCACCAAAGTTGAGTTCCCCCACTAATAGGCTTCCGCTTTAAGAGAAAGGCTAATGGGATTCAAGGGCAGCCATTCATGCAAAGCGAAGGGAAGTTAATAGTGAAAGGCAGGCGGAGATGTAAATAGTAATGAGGTTGGTGGAGAACTGTCATGACCTCAAAACAGAAGGAGCTGTGGGTACATTCAGCCTTTCGCTGCTGCCCCCCTTGTAGTTAGCTGGATTTTCCACATTGGGACAGGACTCGAGACGTTGGGCCCAAATTGCGCAATCAGCGGGGTACTACTACAGAACCCACCTCTGAGTAATTAGTCTCACTGAAGAGAGTGATGAATCTGCATGCAGTCGGGAGGTGGAACAACTAGCCTTGTGTTGCCACTAGTAGAATCTGGAACTAAACACACACTCAAAACTATAGAAATGGTGGTAGACTTTAGGAGAAACTCAACCATCCTTCCACCTCTCACAATACTAGACAGCACAGTATCAACAGTAGAGACCTTCAAATTTCTAGGTTCCATCATATCTCAAGACCTAAAACGTCATCAATAGAATAGAATAGAATTTTATTGGCCAAGTGTGATGGGACACACAAGGAATTTGTCTTTGGTGCAGATGCTCTCAGTGTCCATAAAAGAAAAAGAGACATTGGTCAAGAATCATGTGGAACAACACTTAACAATTGTCACAGGGGTCAAATAAGCAATGAAGAAACAATCAATATTAATAAAAATCTTAGGATAAAAGCACAACAAAGAATGTTCTTTCTGCACCAACTCAGGAAGCTCAAACTCCCCAAGGAGCTGATGATCCAGTTCTACAGAGGAATCACTGAGTCTGTCATCTGCACCTCCATCACTGTCTGGTTCGGTTCTGCAACCCAACAAGACCGACACAGACTTCAGAGGAGAATCAGAACTGCAGAAGAAACAATGGCTGCCCACCTGCCTTCTGTTGAGTCAAAAGAGGGTGGTGAAAATATTGACTGACTCCTCGCATCCTGGACACAAATTTATTTATTTACTTACTTACTTACTTACTTACTTACTTACTTACTTACTTACTTACTTACTTACTTACTTACTTACTTACTTATTAGATTTGTATGCTGCCCCTCTCCGCAGACTCGGGGCAGCTGTTTGTTTCAACTCCGACCCTCAAAACGTTGCTACCGAGCCCTACACACCAAGACAACTAGACACAAGAACTGTCAGACTTTTTACTAAATCTGTACTACTATCACTACTAGTTTTTCTCATCCTTCCTATCACCCATCTCCTCCCACTTATGACTGTTTGACTATAACGTGTTGCTTGTATCCTTAAGATTTTTAGTCCAGACGACATTGTTTAGTCGATGGGACCCGGAGAAGGCCAACTCTGTGGGACCTAACCGGTCACTGGGATTCGTGCGGCAGAAGACAGTCCCAGAGGTATTCTATCGCAAAGTCCGTTAAGGGGGAGACCTGTGCACAATATCCCACGAGACCACCCTTCGTCCATCCATCCATCCTCCTGCATTTTATTTTATATTCTGTTTACATCCCCCAGCATTTTATTCCTGTGCAAAAAGGATGAGAGAGGCCATTCTTAGCTGCTCCCCCCCCCCTTCACACACCCCAGCCCTTGCAAACGCTGAATTATTCACAGTCCTGCGTGGAGACCCAGTTTCTTCCTAGAGCCTCTTTGAAGACGGTGCTGCTCCTTCGGGGGGAGAGAGCGCGAGAGAGCGAGAGCGATGGAGACGCTTTCAATCAAAGGGCGCACGGCTTATGGTAACTGATCAGGGGGAGGAAACCCCAGCAAAGAAATGAAGATGTTTACACACCTCAGGTGCCTGCCATTCTTTCATGCTTTGATGCAAAAGCACATGACTTCCTCCACGTCTTAATTTTTATTTTACTTATTTGATTTGCGTATTGGTAGTGTACACAGATATAACGCTGTTTATACATACATGAGATGGGTACTAATAAGAGGGAAACATGGGGGCAGGGGACGGAAGGCACGCTGGGGCACTTATGCAGGCCCCTTACTGACCTCTTAGGAATCGGGTGAGGTCAACAGTGGAGAGTCTAAGGGTCAAGGTTTGGGGGGTTTAGTGACGAAACTATAGAATCAGGTAGTGAGTTCCAGGCATTAACTACTCGGCTGCTGAAGTTTTATTTTCTACAGTCAGGTTTGGGGTGGTTTACTTTGAGCTTGTATCTTTTGTGTGCTTGTGTATTATTGTGGTTGAAGTTGAAATATTCATCGACAGGAAGGATGTGGTAGCAGATGATTTTGGTCGTGTTTAAGGCAACGTAGTTCCAAGCTTTCTAAGCCCAGGATTTCAAGTCCAGTTGCATAGGGCAGTGTTTCCCAACCTTGGCCACTTGAAGATATCTGGACTTCAACTCCCAGAATTTCCCAGTCAGCATTTGCTGGCTGGGGAATTCTGGGAGTTGAAGTCCAGATATCTTCAAGTGGCCAAGGTTGGGAAACACTGGTGTAGGGGATTCTGTTGTGAGTGGAGGAGTGGGGGGCTCTTCTCATAAAGTATCTCTGGATGTTTTCTAGAGTGTTTATGTCTGAAATGCGATGTGGGTTCCGGACAGATGAGCTGTATTCAAGGATTGGTCTGGCAAAAGTTTTGTATGCTCTGGTTAGTGTGAGATTACCGGAGCAGAAGCTACGTAGAGTTAAGTTAACAACGCTTGAAGCCTTTTTGGTGATGTTGTGGCCGGGGGCAACTTTGGCGCTTAGGTCATTTGATAGAAGGTTTTTTTACAGTGTGATATAATAATGTAATGATACATAAATAAATGAGTCCATAAGGAAGTCATTCTTTGGATTGATTGATATCAAAAGATCAGAGGTCAACACAAGTTCACTCTGATGAACAAGACTGGGTTTTTCCTTGCAATCCAAGTTTCCTTCCTATGAAAATCCCATTTATTTCTTTTTTAAAAAAACCTGATTGACTTTAGTCTAAACCTGGCAACGGTCTCTTCCCAGGAGATCACTGTTTGGGGCTTTTATGTGAAACTCCCTTGTTCACCTACGCACTTCCCCCCTTGCAAAATGTATTAATAACGTCCGGTGGATTTATTGCGCTGGTTCGCCAGGGGTGATTTAGTCCAGGGAAGAGCAAACGGACAATCCTGGACGATGACCTTTAAATATCACCATCCATTCCAGCCATCTAAGGAGGGAGCCAAGAATGTTTGCCATGACATTAAGAGCAGGTTGCCAGATGTCTTGGACTGACCCAGAGAGAGGAGCGTGGACAGGTTTGCCCTGATGTCCAAATCACTCCAAAAGAAGAACGATATTAAAATTAAACAGTGGTCTGAAACGGTGGCATGCTAATTTTTCACTCTTAAGGGCTGTCATCCCACCTTATCTTCCTGTCAAGGCTCATAGTGCGTCGTTCTTCTCTAAAGAGGGGGGAAAACCTGAGTCCAAGGGCTCATAATATACACGGTGAAAGTCATTCGTGTTACCAGATGCTGGATATCAAAGGAAATAAAAGTACAGAGGTCCCTCTACTTACAAACTTAATTCGTTCTGTGACCAGGTTCTTAAGTAGAAAAGTTTGTAAGAAGAAACAATTTTTTCCATACGAATCCATGTAAAAGCAAATCATGTGTGCGATTGGGGAAACCGCAGGGATGGGGAAGGCCCTGTTTCCTCCCAGGAGATTTCTAGAGAGGCCCCACGGAGGCTTCTCCCCACCTTTTCCGGCCCTGTTTCCTCCCAGGAGATTCCTAGAGAGGCCCCATGGAGGCTTCTCCCCACCTTTTCCGGCCCTGTTTCCTCCCAGGAGATTCCTAGAGAGGCCCCACGGAGGCTTCTTCCTGCCTTTTCTGGACCTGTTTCCTCCCAGGAGATTCCTAGAGAGGCCCCACGGAGGCTTCTCCCCACCTTTTCCGGCCCTGTTTCCTCCCAGGAGATTTCTAGAGAGGCCCCACGGAGGCTTCTCCCCACCTTTTCCGGCCCTGTTTCCTCCCAGGAGATTCCTAGAGAGGCCCCACGGAGGCTTCTTCCTACCTTTTCTGGCCCTGTTTCCTCCCAGGACATTCCTACAGAGGCCCCACGGAGGCTTCTCCCCACCTTTTCCGGCCCTGTTTCCTCCCAGGAGATTCCTAGAGAGGCCCCACGGAGGCTTCTCCCTGCCTTTTCCGGCCCTGTTTCCTCCCAGGAGATTCCTACAGAGGCCCCACGGAGGCTTCTCCCTGCCTTTTCTGGTGACAGTTTTGGAGGCTCGGGTTTGTAAGTGGAAAATGGTTCTTGAGAAGAGGCAAAAAAATCTTGAACACCTGGTTCTTATCTAGAAAAGTTCCTAAGTGCAGGCATTCTTAGGTAGAAAAATTTCAATCTTGCCGGTCACATGTCCAGCAAGCTACACCCACAAAATAACCCACCGCCACAGCGTGGTAGTAAAAGAATTTGCAGCCTTCATTTGTTTGCACCAAGTTTTATTAGGAATCCATTTTAAAAATGGACAGAGAAGTACAGAAAATCAGAAAATAGAATGGAACGCCATCCGATTGATCAATATATGACGTTAAAGTGGCTTGAAACACTACAAGGCCAAGCAATCCACCACCTACTTTCCACACTGCTTAAACCACTCTCCATTAAGTTTATTAACAATGGCTTTATTGTGCATCGTAACCATCTTGTCAGTGACTGCAGACTGAAACATCTGATGGGTAATATCAATATTATTATCAGATAGCAAACCACAGATTATCTCCGTGGGTGTCCTAGCAACCATTTTCCTAATCAATGGAGGGAGAAATCTCTCTCTAGGAGGCGATTGACAAAATCAAACATAATGAGCAACTATCTTCATGTAGGCGGAATCAGAAATGCAATCTCTCTCCTCCGACTGGAACCGCTGCATATTTGCCGTAAGGGAAGCCGAGAATATAACTCGGTAAACATGCGTCTCCTCCAAGCTGGGTTGTAATGAAAAGCTTTCTAAGGAGAAGCTACAGACACATTTAAAAGATCAATATCTCCTAGAAAATTGACTTAGCTGTATAATTCTCTTACCACCCCCCATTTTTTGAGTAGGTACACACAGTCTTCAATATTTAATTTATTGCTGTTGTTACTATTCAAGATGTGAGGGAATGTAATAAGGAGGTGGGTTTCCAGGAGGGATGAGTCCATGAGGAGATCTATCTATCTATCTATCTATCTATCTATCTATCTATCTATCTATCTATCTATCTATCTATCTATCTATCTATCTATAGATCTATCTATCATCTATCTTTATCTATCTATCTATCTATCTATCCATCCATCCATCCATCCATCTATTAGATTTCTATGCCACCCTTTTCAACAAGAACAACAAGAACAATAAGAACAGCAAGAAGAAGGAGGAGGAGGAGGAGGAGGAGGAGGAGGAGAAGGAGAAGAAGGAGGAGGAGAAGGAGGAGGAGAAGAAGAAGAAGACCAAGATCAAGAAGGAGGAGAAGAAGAAGAAAATGAAGAAGATGAAGAAGATAAAGGGGAAGAAAAGATGATGATGATGAAAGAGGAGGAGGAATAAGGAGAAGGAGGAGGAAGAGGAGGAGAAGAAAAAGAAGAGGAAGAGGAGGAGGAGGAAGAAGAAGAAGAAGAAGAAGAAGAAGAAGAAGAAGAAGAAGAAGAAGAAGAAGGAGAAGGAGAAGGAGAAGGAGAAGGAGAAGTAGTCGTCGTCTTTGGAGAGGGGCGACATATAAATCTAATAAATCTTAAATAATAATTTATTAGATTTGTATGCCGCCCCTTGGCATGGCCAAGACATCATAGCCAACTCATCATGGGGAAAGTCAGCACATAACAAAGGTTAGAGTAATATTGACGTGATGGTGGGATAGAATCCTTAAAGAAAGGATGTGAAAGGAGAGGCAATGGCAAAAATTCAAATAATCTTTTAATCGTATTAAACAATTACCCTGAATTGTTGAATTGTCCCTGGCTGAGTTAGCCGAGGATGAGTTCATTGCAGAAGAAGACGAAGAGGCAACTGGACTCTGATCTCACGTGTGAAGACCATCTCTCCCAACAGAATATCTTCTAGATGCAGATCAAAGAATGTTCTACCTTGCAAGATTTTGTTTATCAGCGTGAAACGGTAACGGACTCAGCTCGGGAGAAGCACCACGTGTTATTTTTGCTTTTGGACATGACACGTAGCGACAGTACACCGTGCACATGGTTTTCTAAATACAGGAAGACTAAAGTTCTCAAAGAAAGACAATTCTCTGCATTAATCATGCTACTAGAGCACTGGTGAGACCCCATTGGGAATAATACTGTGTCCAGTTCTGGAGACCTCACCTACAAAAAGAGATTGACAAAATTGAAGGGGTCCAAAGACGGGCTACAAGAATGGTGGAAGGTCTTCAGCATAAAACGTATCAGGAAAGACTTCATGAACTCAATCTGTAGAGTCTGGAGGACAGAAGGAAAAGGGGGGACACGATCGAAACATTTAAATACGTTAAAGGGTTAAATAAGGTTCAGGAGGGAAGTTTTCAGACTTCTTTTTGTTCCCAGCCCTGAAAGGACCCCGTTTTTCATCCATGGAAGAGATACAATCAGCCGTGACAAAGACCTTGCGAGAGGTCCCCAAGACACCTTCCAGGGCGCGTACCGGTCATGGCAGAGTCACTGGGGAAAATGTGTAGAGGCCCAAGGACAGGACTTTGAAGAATTTTAAGTGTTTGTGCAAATCTGTTCAATAAATTACTTTCTAAAAAAATAATTGCATTACTTTTGGAATGCAGCCTGTATATATATCTATCAAGCCACCTTCATTGCTTCCTCTAGGTGTTCTGTGGGAACCATCCAAGCTATTGTACAAATAAAATCCACAGGCCGGAACGTGTCTTTAATTGGCGCATGTTTTCAAATCCCTAACTGCCCTTTTAGTTTGACTGGACTGGACTCTGGGTTTATAGGAGATTTAAATACAGTACATTGACTTCAAACAGGCTCTTTTTGCATAGCAGCATAAACAGACCTTGTAGGGAAATAAAGGAACGTGGTAATCTGGAAACAAAAGGTAATTGGAAACCTTAAGGCCAAGGCTGTTAGCACTGCACACTGGGCTAACTAATGTTAGAATGCCGAACTTCAAACAGAGTCTATGTGGCGGTGGTGGTTGTTCACAGACTAATCAGTAAGAATATAAATATAATTTACAATGCATAAAACAAATTAACCAGTAAACAGTTAACTACATTCACCAAGCGATCATATACAGATCTAAACATACAACAGCTAACCATTAATATTACACACAGTTCCATACAATACCATAATTTATTTATTTATTTATTTATTTATTTATTTATTTATTTATTAGATTTGTATGCCGCCCCTCTCCGTAGACTCGGGGCGGCTCACAATACAATAAAACAGTTCCTGACAAATCTAATAATTTACAATTTAAAATATTTAAAAATCCCATTATTAAGCAGACATACATACAAACACACCATACATAAATTGTATAGGCCCGGGGGAAATATCTCAGTTCCCCCATGCCTAACGACAAAGGTGGGTTTTGAGAAGTTTACGAAAGGCAAGGAGGGTAGGTGCAGTTCTAATCTCTGGGGGGAGCTGGTTCCAGAGAGTCGGGGCCGCCACAGAGAAGGCTCTTCCCCTGGGGCCCGCCAACCGACATTGTTTAGTTGACGGGACCCGGAGAAGGCCCACTCTGTGGGACCTAATCAGTCGCTGGGATTCGTGCAGCAGAAGGCGGTCTCAGAGATATTCTGGTCCGATGCCATGAAGGGCTTTATAGGTCATAACCAACACTTTGAATTGTGACCAGAAACTGATATAATACATGGACCATATTAAACATACAGCAAGTACATACACCAAAACTTAGCACACAGCAATATATCTTATATTATTAGCACACAACAAGTACATTTACTGTTTAGCACACCTCCATACTTTAGTGCATAGCATAACTTAGCACACAGCAATATAGCAAGCATTATCAATGCTACTGGCAATGACTCTAAAGTATGCAATAGGGTTGATATTCATGGAGGTGTCTATAATATGGCAAATGATTTAGCTTTACTAGATAAATGGTCAAAGCAATGGAAACTGCAGTTTAATGTTTCCGAATGTAAAATAATGCACTTGGGGAAAAGGAATCCTCAATCTGAGTATTGTATTGGCAGTTCTGTGTTAGCAAAAACTTCAGAAGAAAAGGAGTCTGCGGAGAGGGGCGGCATACAAATCTAAATAATAAATAATAAATAATAAATAAATAAAATTTAGAGGTAGTGATTTCTGACAGTCTCAAAATGGGTGAACAGTGCGCTCAGGCGGTAGGGAAAGAGAGTTGAATGCTTGGCTGCATAGCTAGAGGTATCACAAGCAGGAAGAGGGAGATTATGATCCCACTATATAGAGTGCTACTGAGACCACATTTGGAATACTGTGTTCAGTTCTGGAGACCTCACCTACAAAAAGATATTGACAAAATTGAACGGGTCCAAAGACGGGCTACAAGAATGGTGGAAGGTCTTAAGCATAAAACTGATCATAAAAAACATCATGAACTCCATTTGTACAGTCTGGATGACAGAAGGGAAAGGGGGGATATGATCAAAACATTTATATATGTTAAAGGGTTAAATAAGGTCCAGGAGGGAAGTGTTTTTAATAGGAAGGTGAACACAAGAACAAGGGGCCCCAATCTGAGGTCAGTTGGGGGAAAGATCAGAAGCAGCATGAGAAAATATTATTTGACTGAAAGAGCAGTAGGTGCTTGGAACAAACTTCCAGCAGACGTGGTTGGTCAATCCACAGGAACTGAATTTAAACGTGCCTGGGACAAACAGATCCATCCTAAGATCAAATACAGGAAATAGTAGAAGGGCAGACGAGATGGACCAGGAGGTCTTTTTCTGCCATCAATCTTTTATGTTTCTATGTTTCTACTGACCGCTATAGCCACCAACAACCAACAATACAATGCAATACAACAGAACCCAACCCAACAGAGTGCAGCACATCTGTCTCCCTTTTATGGTGAATCGCAGCCTAGCCCTTAAAGCAACATTATACTATTTCCTCCAAACACACATTGCTGGTTTGTTCATATCTTGGCAAACCCGCCCAGTGCCGTACGTAGCCCTGACCAACGCCCTTCGAGCCGCTTCCATTCTGCAAATTTCAGGGTCTGCAGAGGAAGCGAAGGACAAGATGCTGCCTTGGCATTTTTGGAAGAAGCCTCAGTACGAGCAGCATTTAATTTGTGACTGCATGTTGCCATTATACAGGAGAAAGCTCTTTATTAGAAAATTCCCTCTAGTTCACAGGTCACTTTGCAAAGCAATAAATGTTTAATTACATTGACCAATTTGGTTCTTTAATGGCTCTTTGCACAGCAAAATGGGCGGCCGGGGTGGGGAGGGGGAAGAGAAGAGTCTGAATATATGGTGCAGAATAATGCTGATATAATAGTATTCGGCCAAGGTATCATCTCATCAGCAGAATTGTCTGAGCCTATGGACGTAGTGTTGGCTGCCCACGACCATTGAAGGAGAGTTGGGGCCTTCAGCTTTCGAGCAATTTATGGGAGATAGAAACTTGAATGGACAAATTAAGAAATCTTATTCAGGATGGATTCTACCACTGTATAAAAATAAGTGTTTCAATACAAAGTCCCTTCCAAATTGACTTCTGAGGACCATGGACAGCACTATTTCACCAAAATATAAAAAGAAATCATTGTGTTCACAGATATGTCCTAAATATCTACCTTTGTCCCAAATGTGCTTTTTCAAAAGACAACTGGGCTTCGTTTTTTCCCCTTTATATTTATTTATATTATATAAATATTATGTTACATTATATAAATATTTACTAACTTACTTACTTACTTACTTACTTACTTACTTACTTACTTACTTACTTACTTACTTACTTACTTACTTACTGTTCTGTCTGGCTCTCTGGTAGAATCCTCTCAAAAATTCACAGGTACAAATTTGAGACACACACATGTTTGAAAATTCAAAACAATGTTCTTTATAATGAAAATTCACTTAACCCAAGCCCTCTTTTTGTATAGCAAAGAGCCCTCGTCTCCAAACAAACTGGTCATTTGTACAAGTCCCTGATCAGTTCTGAGATACTTAGCTTGCAGCTGTGAGGCAATTCACAGTCCTTCTTCTTTCACAAAGTGACACACACTTTGCTCTGGTTTAGTTTCAAAGCGGGGAAAAATCAGCACACAAAAAGTCAAAGTCAGTAAAGCAGTCACGAAACACAACGATCAGATAATCCTCCACAATGGCCAAACCCACAGGCTGCTCTTTATAGCAGCCTCACTAATGACCACAGCCCGACCCAACCACAGGTGGCCTCATTTTCTTTGATAATAATCTCTCAGTTGTTGTTGCCTATGCATCGCTCTCCGCATGCATGGCTGTATCATTAACTCTTGTTCCGAATCCAAGGAGGAGCTAGATAATTGATCTCCTTCTGAGCTGTCTGCCCCACTCTCCTCCTCCCTGTCACTCATGTCTTCTTGGTCAGAGGAGCCTTCATCATCAGATTCCACCGGGGGCAAAACAGGCCTGCAGCATGTGGATGTCTCCCCCACATCCACAGTCCTTGGGGCAGGAGCTGGGCCAGAGCTAACCACCACAAATATTATGTTACATTATATAAATAATTACTTACTCACTCACTCACTCACTTACTTACTTAACTTACTTAAGCAGGAGTCCCTACACCATTTTGGACAAATGGACGTCCAACCTCTTCTTGAAAGTCCCAAGTGTTGGAGCACTCACTACCTTCAAAGGCAACTTCTCTTCCCTTGGTTGATCCCTCTCACCATCAGAAAGTTGCTCCTTATTTCCAGGTTGCATCTCTCCTTGGTCAGCTTCCATCCATTGCTCCTAGTCTGTCCCTCTGGTATCCTGGAAAACAGTGTGACCCCGTCCTCTCCGGGGCAGCCCCTCAAGTATTGGAAGACTGCTTTCGTGTCCCCCCAAGCCCTCCTTTTTGCTAGCCTATCCATGCCCAGTCCCTGAAACTTTTCCTCGTATGTCATGGTTTTTAGCCCCTTATCATTCTGGTTGCTCTTTCCTGTACTTAAATAAGGGCCCAGTTGTGGAGTGGTTGCATTTAAATGACTTGTAAATATTTCTCAGATAACTCATTTTCATCTCAGACAGCTCTCTACCCTTTTCAGACAGCTCAAAAAAAGAGTGAAGAAAATAATAAAGAAATTCCAACTTGCCATCACTCCTTGCATAAAGGTTTGCCATCTGAGAGTTCATCAAATTAATTTTCTTTTATATTGATTTTTTTAAAGTATTATTATTCTGGCAATTACCAAGTAGACACACACTGAAGGTTAAGTAGATTTTGCTCGTGGCTGAGTTTTAGTCCAAAATGGAGTAGGAGACTTTGGGGAATAAAAGGAAGAATAAGACTCAATCTTTTTCAAATGTATTTCTGAAGGTAGAGAGCAAAGATTTGTAGGAAGTTTTATTTTTAAAAAAATATTAAAATGCCTCATTTCTGACTCCTGAACTGAGATTTGGCTGGGTTGAATTTTCAGTCTTTCAGACAATGCAGAATTTTTCATTTTCAATAAAACATTAAATTGCTGCTTTCCATGACAACAGATTCCTGGGCCTCAGAAGACCGGGGGGGGAAACTCATTGAAAGTTCATGGTCCTGAAATGTTATTGTCACATTAATTCTATTATATGTACATTTCGTGTCATTTATAAACTATGAGATATAAATTCGAACAGGCGACTGATGTTCCACTGCGGGTCATCAAGTCCAACCCCCTGCCTAAGCAGGAACCCTATAGAATCCCAGCCAAATGGCAGTCCAATCTCCTCTTTAAAATGTCCAGAGTATTGGAGTTCACAACGTCCGCTGGTAGGTTGTTCCACTGGTTGATCGTTCTGACCGTCAGGAAGTTCTTCCTTATTTCCAGGTTGACCCCCTCCTCTCTGTGGCAACCCCTCGTATACCTGTAGACTGCTATCATGTCCGCTCTGGCCCTCCTTCTCTCTAGGCTATCCAGGCCCAGTTCCCCCAGTCTCTCTTCGTAAGTCTTGGTTTCTAGACCCCTGATCATGTTGGTTGCTCTCTTTTGCACCTTCTCCAGAGTTTCAATGTCTTTTTTGAAGTGTGGTGACCAGAACTGAACACAGTACTCCAGGTGTGGTCTGACCAGGGCGTAGTAGAGTGGTATTAAGACCTCCCTGTGAAGCTGGAAAATTCAAGAACGATGCAACTTATATTTAACCATGTGCATCAAGGATTTTCCGAATTCGGAAGATTGATTTTGGTCCTTTTAGTCTTTCATCCTCCCTATCAAAACCCGTCACCTTACTAGGGAGCAGAAAGAGTCAAATTCTTTTTTGTTTTGTTTTTTGAAAAAGATTTTATTAAGTATATACATTAAAAACATACAACAAAAAACGACATGGTGACAATATATACAGATAAGGAAGAGGAAAAAAGGGAAAAGAAAAAAAAGGAAGAAGATAAGGGAAAAAGGGATAAAGCATCCTGCTTTATACATAACACATTTGGTATCATTATTTAAGATTTGCACTACCTAAAGGGTAGTGTAATTGACATGCAGCTTACGTCTAATATACAAAGGAAAATCTTCCTTTTAATAATTGTTACATATTTAATACATAAATACAATCTTGTAATTTTCTTGTTATATTTTGCTTAGTTTGATTTAAGTTAAAGTTCAACTGAGCTTCATTTTAATCTTTCGACCGACCTACCATCCCTTCCTACTGCGAGTTTAAAAAAAAAAAAAATTAATTGTATTTTGGTCACATTTCACATCGATGTGCAAAATCGACAACGGTCCATTTCAAAATTAGAAGGCTGGGTGTGTATTTGATTGGAAGGTTGAGATTTGAAGCAAGAAAAGATGGATTTGCATTGATCCGAAAGTCGAGTTGGCAGGAAATTCCTCCTCTCTTGACTTCAGGTGGTTTTGATTCTATGCCTCTGTTTATACAACCCAGGATTGTATTAGGGCCTTTTTTTGGCTCATGCGTTTGTAGCTACTGTTAGTCATCTGACTTCACTCCAAATTAATGAGTGACAGTGCCCACATTCTGTGTTAGACACTGTGGTTTAACCCGAGAAAACCATTGTCTGCACCTCATTCCTCTCCATCTTCACTTTGTTAATATATGAGGGTTATCCGGAAAGTAAGGTTACCAGGCCCGTAGCTCTCGCGGGGAATGTTCGCGGGGGAAGTTGGTAGGACTATCGTGTAGCGGGAGGCCAGCCGAAGAGAACGGGCAGTGCCAGGGGTCAGCAGATCATCGACTGGCATTGTGGGGAAGGTTACAGATGAGCGTCCTCATTCCGTTTCCCTCCAAGGGCGAAGTGCGCGTTGTCATACATTACAGTGGTCCCTCCACTTACGAACTTTATTCGTTCCGTGACCAGGTTCTTAAGTAGAAAAGTTTGAAAGAAGAAGCAATTTTTCCCATAGGAATCAATGGAAAAGCAAATAATGTGCGTGACTGGGGAAACCACAGAGAGGGTGGAGGCCCTGTTTTCTCCCAGGAGATTCCTAGAGAGGCCCCACGGAGGCTTCTCCCCGCCTTTTCCAGCCGTGTTTCCTCCCAGGAGAGTCCTAAAGAGGCCCCATGGAGGCTTCTCCCTGCCTTTTCCAGGCCCTGTTTCCTCCCAGGAGATTTTTAGAAAGGCCCCACGGAGGCTTCTCCCTGCCTTTTCTGCCTCTGTTTCATCCCAGGAGATTCCTAAAGAGGCCCCACAGAGGCTTCTCCCTGTCTTTCCCGGCCCTGTTTCCTCCCAGGAGATTCCTAGAGAGGCCCCACGGAGGCTTCTCCCTGCCTTTTCCGGTTACAGTTTCGGAGGCTGGGGTTTGTAAGTGGAAAATGGTTCTTGAGAAGAGGCAAAAGAATCTTGAACACCCGATTCTTATCTAGAAAAGTTCGTAAGTAGAGGCGTTCTTAGGTAGAGGTACCACCGTACTTGAATGCTGAGGGCATGAATGCATCTTGGTGGGTGCCCACGATGCTTGCTGAAATGCAAAAAATTGACAAAAGTCAATGCCACCCGAGAATTTCTTGACCGTTTCAAGATTGAAGGCGAGGCTTTGCTCAACTGTAGAGTGACAAGAGATGAAGCTTGGGCTGATCCCCAGACTCAAGAGAGCAAACGTCAATCAAAGCAGCTGGCTTCCCGCTGCACAATAGTCATACCAACTTCCCCCGCGAACATTCCCCACGAGAGCTAGGGGCCTTGTAACATTACTTTCCGGACAACCCTTGTAGTTCTGCTGAATCAGAACTACAAGGTGTAGTTCTCTTGTTTTCTATCCCTGTGACCGGTCCTGGCAGCAGTAAATGGGAAGGATCTTGGCAGTTCCTTGACTGGACTGTTGTTTATTGTCCACCCGCTTGTCTGAAACTCATCACAGCTGCATCTCTCTTGATGTCCGAGATCCAGGAACCCTCTCTGAACAACACAGCCAACACAGAAGCCAAACTGAAAATCCGAAACCGTCTTGGAATGGAAGACTTGACAGACACGAATCTTATTTCTTATATCATATATATCCTCTTTTTCCTTCTATCTTTATATATATTACTTAATGCCTACTCTCTTCCATATGTATTGTATATTGGACAAAGAATAAAATAAAATAAATAAAATAAATAATAATTCCCTTTGAGTTAGGGGGGGAAATGGTCCTGGTTGTTTTACCCAAAGAACTGAAGGCATCAGGAGAAATAGCTCGATGTTTCCTTCGAGCGAGGATGGCTGAAGTTGGAGAGTTTAGAGATACTTACTTAACAACACACACACACACACCGCTACACACACACTTCTCTTGAATTTTGCTGATCTGGCAGATAGATAATTAAGAGGGTTTTAAAGGCTTTGCTAGTTAAGAGGCATCGCTTGCAATCTCAAAGTCATCGGCCACTTCTGGCAAGAAACTGCGTCGCACCCAGAATCTAAACAGATACAGACACACATGGAAATGGAGGCTACACCACCTTCCTCACAAACCACATTTATCTGTGTCGTCTTCTACTAAGAAGCAAGCAAAATTCCTTATCAGCTACTTAAGTCCCAGCTAAGTGGGGAACATCCCCCCCAACCCCCCCCCCCTCACATTTCCCCTGCTATGCCTGGACAAGCTGCCTCTGCCTGCAAACCCCAGAGAGAAATCCAGTTAGGGGAATAGCTACACTTGTGAATGCAAAGCCTGATCCTTCCCACTATGCCTGTGGAAGGAAGGGAGGGAGGGAGGGAAGAAGGAAGGAGGGAGGGAGGGAGAGAGGGAGGAAATAAATAAATAAATAAATAAATAAATAAGTAAGTAAGTAAATAAGTAAATAAATAAATAAATAAATGGAGTGTTTGCCGGAATCTGATGCATGCAGAAATCTAGCAGCCCCCCCTTTGCAGAGCTAGCTGGATAATGGCCCTGGATAATTGGGGGATTTCCAAATTCCACGGAGGCCACGCATCTCGCAACTCTCCTGCACCGATTTCTGTAAAATTGGGGGGGGGGGTTCAGGTTATCGCTTCCCTGCTGCTGTCATGCAGTTCTAAAGAAGGGGGGGAGGAATCCATCAGCTATGGAGACAATTAGGCATTTTATGCTTTTTTCCGTGCAGTAAACGCGGGGAAAGAGTTGCGTTGGCTTTGACCCATGCTAGAGAACCAGACAGAACCGGGGTCTTTCTCAACCCACCCAAGGAGGTCTCGGCTGCCTCTGAAACCAGCATCCAGTGGGAAAGTGGGTCAGCCGGTCCCCAAGGCAGTCCCATTTCCAGTTCAATGGAATATCTACATCAAGGGGGAAGCCAGGTACGCACACCCAGGTGAATCCTTCAAGAGAGAGAAGCTGTAAATCCTTATTAACATCATGCATCTCAACCCCTCAAAGCGGAGGCAGCTTAAATCGCCCGATGAGATTCTAGGACAGGGATTTTTTTGGTTTGTATGCCAAAAGTTGTGTGTTTGTGCGCTATCATGCCTGCACGTGGCCACACCCCTTCCCCTCCCCCACCATTGTGTGCACACACCCACACACCCGCACGGCCCCCAACACATGTTCACAGGCCTTTCCGAAGCCTGGTAGGTGGGGGGAAAAAATGCCCAAATGGATGAACCGGAAGTTCAGAAAACACACTTCCTGTTTGCCCCTTGTGCTCTTTTTTGCACTCTGGAGCTTCCGGAAGCTTCCCTGAACCCTCTGGAGTGCAAAAAAAAGAGCACAACAGGAAACAGGAAGTGCGTTTTTCCAAACTTCCGGTTTGTCCGTTGGGCGATTTTCTTGCCTCAAGGAAGCTTCCCGAAAGCCTCCAGAGGGCCCAGCGGCCTTTTCCCAAGGCTGAAAATCAGACGGCCACACATGCGCAAAGCCTCGCGTGCCCCCCCCATACGGCTCCACGTGTCTGTCATCCCAGTTGTAGGATGCCTTAAGTATTGCTAGTCACAGCTATATTCATTCTTCTGTCAGCGAGAGCCCTCTTCACGAGGTGAAAACCCTTTGGAGGTTTCAAGAGAGGTGAAGGTGCCTTCAATAGCAGGACCAGCCCTGGTTGATCCCAAGACCTCTGCATGGTCCAGTACAATTGGGTGCCACAAGCCCAGTACTCTTCAATATGATGTAGATTTAAGATTTAATTGGATTTGTATGCCGCCCCTCTCCAAGGACTTGGTGCAGCTATATTATTATTATTATTATTATTATTATTATTATTATTATTATTATTATTAATTAGATTTGTATGCCGCCCCTTTCCGAAGACTCGGAGCGGCTCACAACAACAATACACATACAAATGATTAAAAAACAGAACAGTTAAAACCCTTAATTTTAAAACACTCATACAACCCAAACAAACCATACATAAAACGGGACGGCCGGGGTGAATCAATTTCCCCATGCCCGGCGGCAGAGGTGGGGTTTTAGGAGTTTGCAAAAGGCAAGGAGAGTGGGGGCAGTCCTAATCTCTGGGGGGAGTTGGTTCCAGAGGGCTGGGGCCGCCACAGAGAAGGCTCTTCCCCTGGGTCCTGCCAGACGGCCTAACCGGTCATTGGGATTCGTGCAGCAGAAGGCAGTCCCGGACATATTCTGGCCCAATGCCATTAAGGGCTTTATAGGTCATAACCAACACTTTGAATTGTGACCGGAAACTGATTGGCAACCAATGCAGACTGCGGAGTGTTGATGTGACATGGGCACATCTGGGGAAGCCCACTATTGCTCTTGCGGACGCATTTTGCACGATCTGAACACTTTTCAAAGGTCGCCCCATGTAGAGAGCGTTACAGTAGTCGAGCCTCGAGGTGATGAGGGCATGAGTGACTGTGAGCAGTGAGTCCCGGTCCAGATAGGGCCGCAACTGATGCAGCAGGCGAACCTGGGCAAACACCCCCCTGGCCACAGCTGAAAGATGTTTCTCTAATGAGGGAATAGATGATACCAAGTTGGTGAGGGTAGCCAGTAGGACAGGCTCAAAACACAGAAGGATCTTGATAGACTAGTACTGAGGGCTCAAACTAATAACAAGAAGTTGATCAAGCCACTCCCACATGGTCACATGGCTGGCAAACCACACCCACAAAATAAGCCACACCCACAGTGTGTTAGTTTAAAAATTTTTTGCAGCCCTTCACTGCTCCTAGTCCTTCTCTTTCATTTTTATATTTTTTAATAAACAGACCAACAATTAGTGACTAGCAACTAGCAACCTCTTGGGCCCCTGGTTGCATTTTTCCTCTGAAGCCTGAATATTTGAGTTGCTTCAGAGAGATTTGGTAGAATGCTAAACCTTCTCCTTCAAGAGCTCGTTCATAGTCTTCTGCTGATGGCCCTGGAGAGGGAATCCTTTGCTCAGGCTGTGCAAAAGCTCCGATTCATGGATTTCTTTTGAAGGAAACCCAGCTGAATACCTGCTCAAGCTGCATTTCCAAGCTAATTCAATTGAATCAGATACATTTGAACCAGCGCGATAATTAGGTGGTTTATCTAATTCACTTTTGATTTCGCTTGAATCGTCCGTCTGAATTGAACTCGCCCTGAAGTTCAAACTGACGGTTCCATTTAAATTAAATTGACTTTTCCCCATTTGAATCCATGATTCAAAGAAAGATAATCCACTCATCAATTAGATGATTCAAATAGGCTCTTGAATAATTAGCACACTCAAAGAGATTTGAATACAAAAGGAAGAAGCGCTCTGACACACGCGTCGTATCAAACGACATTTCCTAATTACTATGTTTTTTTCCGTAAGAAAAGCCGCCTATTTTTCTTTTTTTCTGAAGAAATAAATAGATATATACGGAAGAGGAGTTCCATTGATTCATATCTGGCTTTGTTGAAAATCTATTATAAACAAATTGGAAGAAATATTAAAATGCCACGTTAGAAAATGTTCTGTCGAGCTCTCTGGTAGAATCCTCCCGAAAATGCACAGATACAATTTCAGACACACACATGTTTGAACATTCAAAACAATGTTCTTTATACCAAAAACGCAAATAAACCAAGCCCTCTTTTGGTATAGCCAAGAGCCCTAGTCTCCAAACAAACTGGTCATTTGTACAAGTCCCTTATCAGTTCTGTGATACTTAGCTTGCAGCTGTGAGGCAATTCACAGTCCTTCTTCTTTCACAAAGTGACACACACTTTGCTCTGGTTTAGTTTCAAAGCGGGGAAAAATCAGCACACAAAGGTCGAAGTCAGCAAGGCAGTCATGAAACACAACGATCAGATAATCCTGCACAATGGCCAAACCCACAGGCTGCTCTTTATAGCAGCCTCACTAATGACCACAGCCCCACCCAACCACAGGTGGCCTCATTTTCTTTGATAATAATCTCTCAGTTGTTGCTGCCTATGCATCGGTCTCCGCATGCGTGGCTGTATCATTAACTCTTGTTCTGAATCCAAGGAGGAGCTAGAGAATTGATCTCCTTCTGAGCTGTCTGCCCCACTCTCCTCCTCCCTGTCACTCATGTCTTCTTGGTCAGAGGAGCCTTCATCAGCAGATTCACCAGAAAAGAATGTTTTCCTAACCCTAAGTCTTTGCAGGGTTTTTTCCATTGGTCTAAATTGCTCCGAGTAAGTTTCTTTCCAGCCCAAACCAGGTGCTAACAATGCTCCCAGCTCTCACCGGCTTGCAAGCTCTTTAATTGTTACTCTCTCCAAATAATGGTTTTTTAAAGCCCTTAACTAGGGGATAAAATAATGTGCTGAAGCTGACCAGACTAAGGACGCTAGCCAGATGACTACCTGGTAAGCAGATTCTTTTTCCTATTTTCCTCCCCAAAAACTAAGGTGCGTCTTATACTCCAAAAATACAGTATTTAAAAAGGGAGGGAGGAAAAGTGAAAAACAACAGAATAGTAGAATAACTTAACTAGATTGACCCCCCACCTTCTTTATGTCCACAAATAAATATGTTTCATGAAATATAAAACAATAGAACCCCCAAATAAAATTGGGGTTGCCGTGAGTGGTCCAGATTCTTTTGGCCTCGCTTCTCAGTGAGGGAGGGGGAGAAAGGGGAGAAGGGGCGAGAGGTGAGCTAGTGCATGAAATGAGATCAGACAGGCAGGGGGACCATCTCTTCGACTCAGAAGAGTCCGGGGTGGACCTTCTGCCACGCTTCATGCCCTCGTTCCAGCCGCATGTAACAGCTGCTCCCAAAAAGTGAGGCCCAGAAGTCACGCAGTCACCTGGAGCGAAGCCAGACAAGGCATAAAAAATGCAGGCACCAGCACCGGGGAGATCAAAGTGGGATAAATAATGGATAGATCCACGGGTGAAGGTTAAGGCACCTTCCACTCAGCCAAGAGAGTTTGTTTTTCCTCTTTGGGTTGGTTGGGAGGGCGACACCCGGCCACGATGATGATGGATAACCCTGGTCATGGCGTAATCACCCATGCAAATTCCCCTGACATCAGCCGGGGTGGAAATACAGAGCATGTGCTTTGCATCCAATCCAACACAAACCTTGTGCCGGCAGAGTGTGTTTGTCAATGCTGCAGCGTTAAGACGATAAGCCCGATGTGGCTTTTTTCTCTCGGACGAGCTGTGCCGGAAAGAAGAGGGTGGGACTCTTCCATTTTCAAGAGGGGGGGAAAAGTATTTTGTTTAATGCTGTAGCTAATATTGCTTCCGACTGGAATAAATCGCTCTCCAAGGATTGAGGAAGATTCCACATTTGGTGACATCTTTGGACATCTGTGCGCAGTTGCACATCGTGACCCAATTCACCCACCATTCTTGTCTAGGTTAAGGAAGGGCCTCTGTTAGTTGCAAAAAGTGTTTTTAATAGGCGAGTGAACACAAGAACCAGGGGGCACAATCAGAGGTTATTTGGGGGTGGGGAAAGATCAGAAGCAACGTGAGAAAATATTATTTTCCTGAAAGAGTAGTAGATGCTTGGAACAAAATTCCAGCAGACGTGGTCGGTCAATCCACAGTCACTGAATTGAAACATGCCTGGGATAAACATAGATCCATCCTAAGATAAAACACAGGAAATAGTATAAGGGCAGACTAGATTTATTTATTTATTTATTTATTCATTCATTCATTCATTCATTCATTCATTCATTCATTCATTCATTCATTTATTTAGATTTGTATGCCGCTCCTCTCCGCAGACTCGGAGATGGACCAGGAGGTCTTTTTCTGCCGTCAATCTTCTAGATCAGGGTTTCCCAACCTTGGCAACTTGAAAATATCTGGACTTCACCTACAAAAAGATATTGACAAAATTGAAGGGGTCCAAAGACGGGCTACAAGAATGGTGGAAGGTCTTAAGCATAAAACGTGTCAGGAAAGACTTAATGAACTCAACCTGTAGAGTCTGGAGGACAGAAGGAAAAGGGGGCACATGATCGAAACATTTAAATACGTTAAAGGGTTAAATAAGGTCCAGGAGGGAAGTGTTTTTAATAGGAAAGTGAACACAAGAACAAGGGGGCACAATCGGAGGTCAGTTGGGGGAAAGATCAGAAGCAATGTGAGAAAATATTATTTCACTGAAAGAGTAGTAGATCCTTGGAACAAACTTCCAGGAGACGTGGTTGGTAAATCCACAGGAACTGAATTTAAACCTGCCTGGGATAAACATAGATCCATCCTAAGATAAAATACAGGAAATAGTATAAGGGCAGACTAGATGGACCAGGAGGTCTTTTTCTGCCGTCAGTCTTCTATGTTTCTTCAACTCCCAGAATTCCCCAGCCAGCATTCGCTGGCTGGGGAATTCTGGGAGTTGAAGTCCAAATATCTTCAAGTTGCCAAGGTTGGGAAACACTGTTCTAGATTTCTAAGAAATGGGCTTGTGAAGATGGCTTCATTATTCAGCAGTTGTTATCAGACCCCCGAGGACTTCTGTGTCTCCCCCAAAGTGTGAGATGTGGTTCCCTTAACACCTTGGCTGGTTTTAAGCAGAGCTCCTTCTTCAGCGCCTTCTTCCCAGTCGGAATTAATAGCGATCCAAGCTATTTTTTTTTGATCAGCCTATAGTTTTATTTCCTTCTTCTGGTGAGCCTCCTCCATGCCCTCTGGGAAGGAAGGTGAATGGAAATCATACATATGTATGAATAAATAATGCAAGCTCTCTTTGCGGCAATAACAGCAGTGTCTCCCTTCCGCCTGATGTGACATAGAGTAGGAATTGGCAAATAGCTTTCAAAAGAATTTTGAGAGAAAAATCTGAGTGCTTGGAAGATATTCATGCTTCCTACCACAAGAAAAAGAATATTATGGGTGCTTTGGAGACCGAGAACCACCGTTTCCCTCACATTGGCATCGTGTTTAGATGGAGGCTGGACTGTCACACAATCAGGGAAATGTACTGAAAGTAAATAAATAAAATAAATAAAATGCAGCTGAGTTGCTTTTCATATAGCAATTGTCTCCCAACCTTGGTAACTTTAAGATGTTTGGACTTCCACTCCCAGAATCCTCTCTGGCAGGGGTGTTCTCAGGCTCCAAGTCCATACAGCTTTGAAGTTGCCAGGGCTGAAAAATGCTGGTCAATTCATGTCAAATGACAGAGAACTGGGCAAGAATTACACGGGAAACCAACACCATCCCTTACAATCTCTTGTTTAGGTTTAATGTTCCTTTGAGCTTCCCCACACCTCTCATAAGTTATTTCTGCATGAGAATAGAATTTTGTTTAGTTGTTGTTGTGGTTGGCTCTGGCCCAGCTCCTGCCCCAGGGAATGGGGAGGTGGATGCAGGGGAAACTTCAACATGTCCCAGGCCTGTGTTATTGCCGAGAGAATCAGATCAGAGTTTAGTTTCCTCGGACGAAGAAGAAGGTGGGAGTGACTCGGCAGAGGAGGGCTTGGCACACAGCCCAGGCAGTCAATCTCCCTTATCTTCTATACCTTCAGATGATGATGTGTTGGACCCATGCAAGCGCAGAATTATGCGTAGAAGAGACCAAGTAAGAACATATTACAGGAAATAAGGGAGGCCACCTGTGTTTGGGTGGGGCTCCAGTAATTAGGGCTGCTGCTATAAATAGCAGCATGTGGGTTTGGCCATTGTGGAAGAATATCTGATTGCAGTTCGTCAGGAATCTTGTGTGCTGGACTTTGTTGCTTTTTCACGCCTTTGAAACCAAAGCAGAGCAATGTGTGTGTGTGTGTGTCTCACTTCGTTGGAAGAAGGGGTGTGAAGTTTCTTCACAGCTGCTGGCTAAGTACTTAATGACTGCTTAAGGGACATTGTACAGGCTACCCAGTTGTTTTGGGAAGAGTGCTCTTTGCAGTACAAAAAGAGTGCTTAGTTTATTTTGACTTTTGGGATAAAGAACATTGTTTTGAATTTTCAAATGTGTGTGTGTGTCTGAAATTTGTACCCTTGAATTTCCGGGAGGCTCCTATCAGAGAGCCCGGCAGAACAGTTGTTAAACACAAATGCACAAACCACTCACACTTCTACTTTGAGAGGTATACAGTGGAACCTCGACATACGAGCAGCTCTACTTACGAGCTACTCGAGATAAGAGCTGGGAGGGGAGCGACATTTTTGTTCGCCTCCCGAGCTCACATTCGGGATACGAGCGCCAAGGAGCTGTCTCCTGAAGCCGAACACTAACTTCCGCTTTCGGCTTCAGGAGACAGCTCCTTGGCGCTCGTATCCCGCGTGTTTTAAAAGGTTGCAGCCGGCCTGGGGGGCTCGGGGGGGTGCTGGCAAGCCCCCCAGGCCGGCTGCAACCTTTTAAAACACGCGCGCCGCTTCGCAGCTCTCTGCTGAATCCGGAACGCTAACTTCCGCGTTCGGATTCAGCAGACAGCTGCAAAGCGGTGCGCGTGTTTTAAAACGTCAGAGCCGGCCTGGGGGGCTCGGGGGCTTCCCCCCGAGCCCCCCAGGCCGGCTCTGACGTTTTAAAACACGCGCACCGCTTTGCAGCTGTCTCTAAACGCTAACTTCCACGTTCGGCGGCAGCGGTTTTTTTTTGTTGTTGCACGGATTAATTGACTTTACATTGTTTCCTATGGGAAACAATGTTTCGTCATACGAGCGTTCTGACTTACGAGCCTCCTTCCGGAACCAATTAGTCTCGTAAGTCGGGGTTCTACTGTAATCTACCAATGAATTGTTTCAGCCATGGGCTCCTACAGGTACAGTCAGCTATGCAGAACCAGTAGAAAAAAATTGAATTTTTTTCTTTTTTTTCCCCTTCTATGCCTGGGTATGTTTTTTGTATCACAGTAAATGAGGTTGAAGGTGTATAATTTTAGAAGAGCTGTGCGTGTATATGGGTGTGTACATACGCATACAGTTTCTATAGTAGATAATGTATAATATGTATGTACACCTATGGCATCTATACATAGAATTAAAGAGTATATTTTGGATGTTGAGTAACAGTAAATAGAAAGGGAAATTGCAACTCTTTGAGGCGAGGAGAGGCCAGGCACCCGAACCCAAACTCTTGACATGAGTGACCTCAAGTTGGCCACCTTTAAGCCAGTCACATGACCTCTAAGCCACCTCCCCCAGTCACATGATCATCAAGCCACCCCCACCTGGTCACATGGACAGCCCTTCCCTGATTTTAATGCCATGCTTAACATTAGTCAAGGGACATTCCTAACAGAACCATGCTGGGATTTATACAGAGCACATGAATTGAATTACAAGACATTTTGCAATGAAAAAAAACAAACAAAACCCAGTTTAAGGCTTATTTATACAGGAATATTTTTCTTATCAGCACCACAATTCTGTCTCCTGGGAACAGAGTTCCCACCTGTTTAGATCCCACTTGGGTTTCTGACCCTTTGGCCCAGGCAGCGGGACCGGTGAGAAACAGTGACATCATTTAAATGGACATTTGGGATTTCGTGGCTGAAAAGAGCCTCCATCTAACTATCTACTGATGTTAAGCCACTCTAGATGTTGACATAGGAACCAGCTGAACGGAGCGAGCTCACTGCTGAATATAAACACCACAAAGGCCCATGTTGTATTTATTTTATGGCTTTTTCATTAATAACCCAAAGAGCAAAAACACCCAAGAAGTAAAAACCTCCAAAATAATATTGATAGCAACTGCCATACATACATTGTTAAAGAGAAGGAACCTAAGAACCTAAGAAGAGCCCTGCTGAATCGGGCCAAAGCCCATGGAGTCCAGCATTCTGTCTCTTCTTTTCCCTTCTCTTCTCTATGGGTGTTCATTTCTTCTTTCCATAAATAATAATAATAATAATAATAATAATAATAATAATAATAATAATAATAATAATAATAATATATTGGATTTGTATGCTGCCCCTCTCTGCAGACTCAGGGCGGCTAACAACAATAGTAAACACAACATGTACAATCCAATAATAAAACCAACTAAAAACCCCTATTATAAAAACCAAACATACACACAAACAGACCATGCATAACTTGTACTGGCCTAGGGGGAAGAGCTATCTCAACTCCCCCATGCCTGGCGGTATAAATGAGTCTTGAGTAGTTTGTGAAAGACAGGGAGGGTGGAGGCAGTTCTAATCTCTGGGGGGAGTTGGTTCCAGAGGGCTGGGGCTGCCACAGAGAAGGCTCTTCCCGTGGGGCCCACCAAACGACATTGTTTAGTCAACAGGACCCGGAGAAGGCCAACTCTGTGGGACCTTATCGGTCGCTGGGATTTGTGCGGTAGCAGGCGGTTCTGGAGGTACTCTGGTCCCATGACATGTTGGGCTTTAAAGGTCATGACCAACACTTTGAATTGTGACTGGAAACTGATTGGCAGCCAATGCACAAGCACAGGCAGCCCCTTATTGGAATTCTACAATCACGGCACGAAGGCAAAAGTTTTGCTTTTCAGCCACTAGTATTGATTCCGCGTTGTGTGTCCTCGGAATATGGGGGATATTGACTCAGCCGTCCGGGTTAATTGCTGGTGGAGTGACCATCCTTCATGTCAGCATCATCTCCTTTCACAGTTACAGAAGCCGGGGGCCGTTCCCCACCTTGTCACAGCAAACTCCTTCATTTATTTGTGAAGAATTGCAAGGATATGGAGTTGTGTACACTTCTAATGTATGGACACCTGAGGAAGACCAAGCAGAGGGTTTATCACCCATAAAGAGCTGAAGGGGAAGCAGGTGTGGGCACCAGCCGGAAGGACAAATCGGGCTTGTTGCTGCGGCCGCACAAGTGTGATTTTCCTTCTTCACCTGTTCAGGTAGCAAAATTGCGCACCGAGCCGCAACTGCACCCGTGTTTGTGCATGTGTGGAAGAAACAAACCCTTGCGGAAACACGGGTGCACCTGCAGCTCCGTATGTGAGTTTGCTATCGCCACAGGGGCAGGAGCAACATCGCGCTGGCCCTGCAAACACCCACGAGCCCAATTTAGCCTTCCGGCTATCATCCCACCCCTGAAGGGAAGACACTCTCAGGGACGGGAAAGGACTGGACTAAAAGGCACCGGAGAAGCACTGGTCACAGTTGCCCAAGAACAACAGGTCCCTTGAAGCCAGCGGTGGGCCCCGCCCCCTGACCTCTGACCCCTCTACGCTAATGGGCTCAGTAAGGTCCAGGAGGGAAGTGTTTTTAATAGGAAAGTGAATCCAAGGACAAGGGGACACAATCTGAGGTTAGTTGGGGGAAAGACCAGAAGCCACATGAGAAAATATTATTTTATTGAAAGAGCAGTAGATGCTTGGAACAAACTTCTAGCAGACGTGGTTGGTCAATCCACAGTAACTGAATTTAAACACACCTGGAATAAACATGGATCCATCCTAAGATAAAATACAGGAAATAGTTGAAGGGCAGACTAGATGGACCAGGAGGTCTTTTTCTGCCGTCAGGTTTCTATGTTTCTATCTCACCAGGCTCCAGGTGGACTCAGCCTTCCGTCCTTCCAAGGTGGCTCAAATGAGGACCCAGATTGTTGGGGGCCAGAGGCTGACTCTCTGTAAAACCCCTTAGAGAGGGCGGTAGACGCACTGGGAAACAGTATATAAGTCTAAATGCTCCTGCTAAAGCCCTTTTGTTCAACCTTGCAAGTTTTTAACCTCTTTCAATTGAAAATTAAACAATTTTTTTCCTAATTAGTTTGGGCTACTCGTCTTTTAGACTTTTTAATCATGATTCAAGAAGAACCACAGAAGCCAAGAATATCAAGTCCTATGTGTATCCATGGCAATGAAGGATGTTAGAACTGATCATGTTCTCTTCCTCCTCCTCCTCCTCCTCTTTTTCTTCCTTCTCTTCTTCCTTCTCTTCTTCCTCCTTTTCTTCCTCCTCCTCCTCCTCTTCCTCCTCCTCTTCCTCCTCCTCTCCTTCTTCCTCCTTCTCTTCCTCCTCCTCTTCTTCTTCCTCCTCTTCTTCTTCCTCCTCTTCTTCCTCCTTCTCTTCCTCCTCCTCCTCCTCTTTTTCTTCCTTCTCTTCTTCCTTCTCTTCTTCCTCCTTTTCTTCCTCCTCCTCCTTCTCTTCCTCCTCCTCTTCTTCTTCCTCCTTCTCTTCCTCCACCTCCTCCTCTTCCTCCTCCTCTTCTTCTTCCTCCTCCTCTTCTTCCTCCTTCTCTTCCTCCACCTCCTCTTCCTCCACCTCCTCTTCTTCTTCCTCCTCCTCCTCTTCCTCCACCTCCTCTTCTTCTTCCTCCACCTCCTCTTCTTCCTCCTCCTCTTCCCCTTTCCCCCTTTCCCCTCACCTTTTCTCACAAGAGGGTTCAGTTCTGGTACACCTGCTGTTGCCATAGTAACCTGAAGTTGCTCACCAGGTAGGATGCTCGTCTCTGGCTTGTCCCTGTGATCCCCTCCCTCCCTTTCTAAATCCAAGGACGGCTCTGGGGGCTTTGTGAGAGGCAGCGAACACTTGGAGCCCCCGCAACAAAGAAGGCAAAGAAGACGGGCGAGCGGTGGCTCTTGAATCCTGCGGAGAAATAACTGGTGTCCCTGAAGCCTCCGAGCTTCCGGGGTCTCCGGTGGGCTTGACCGCCAAAGCAGACCAGATGGACCAGGGGGGCTTTTTCTGCCTTCAATCTTCTGTGTTTCTATATTTCTAAGTTTATTTTATTTTTATTTTATTTTATTCATTTGTCCAATACACAAATACATAGGAAGAAAATAGACATGTGATGATATAAAAGAGGGTGAAAGTGAACTTAGAGGAGAGGATATATGAAAGGAAGAGAATATAGAAGATAGGAGAAAGAGAGGAAAGACAATTGGACAGGGGACGAAAGGCACACCAGTGCACTTATGGACGCCCCTCACTGGCCTCTTAGGAACCTGGAGAGGTCAATCGTGGAGAGTCTAAGGGAGAAATGTTGGGGGTTAGGGGTTGACAACTTCTAATAAGAGAAGGACTGTAAAGAATCCTTATGTATATGTTCTATGCATTGTCTTCTCTTTAAAAAAAAAAAATTTTTTTTTAAAAAGAGAGAAAATCAGATCAAATTTAATTGTTGTCCAGGCCCTCATGGCTTTTGGAGGCGCCACCCTGGCCTTCCGTTTCCGAGTCAGACCTTGTGTCTGAAAAAGGCTGCCTCCCTCCGTCTTCCAGGATCAATGTGATTTCATTATGATAAATGTATGCACAAAAACTGCCTGTCGAAAGCGCCTCCTAAGACCCAAAGTTTATTTGACTTGAGCTTCGGGATAAAGGTAGAAAGCCCACTTAATTAATCTGTCTCGTCTCAAGCCAGGACTCATCCGGATGTTATATTGCACCTGCTCTTTTGGGACGTGGAGTTAACTTTTCGAAGGGGCGTTTTAATCTGTTGATCTTTCAATTGGAACTTTCCCATTGAGGGAGATGCCTTCAAGGAGCCAAGACGAGGGGGCTTCATAGCTTTTCAGGATGATGTGAGGAGTGGGTGTCTTCTTCTGAAGCTGCTCTGGTGATTGGAGAGGAGGTTACAATGTCAGTTCTAAATAGAGAGAACGACCAGGGGTGTCAGTTGAGAGGCATTGAGAAAAGTTGACCGCATTTTGGACATAAATTATTATTATTATTATTATTATTATTATTATTATTATTATTATTATTTATTAGATTTGTATGCCGCCCCTCTCCGAAGACTTGAGGCGGCTAACAACAATATAAACAAATGTAAACAAATCTAATATTAAAAACAATCTAAAAAACCCCAATTTAAAGAACCACTCATACATACAAGCATACCATGTATAAATTCTATAAGCCTAGGGGGAAGGGAAAAATTTCAATTCCCCCATGCCTGACGACAGAGGTGGGTTTTAAGGAGCTTGCGAAAGGCAAGGAGGGTGGGGGCAACTCTGGTATCTGGGGGGAGCTGGTTCCAGAGGGTCGGGGCCGCCACAGAGAAGGCTCTTCCCCTGGGTCCCGCCAAACGACATTGCTTAGTCGACGGGACCCAGAGAAGGCCAACTCTGTGGGACCTAATCGGTTGCTGGGATTCGTGCGGCAGAAGGCGGTCCCGGAGATACACATTAGACAGCGGCCAGAGATAATTTGGGAGAAGAGCCCTCCACTCCTCTACTCGCAACAGAATCCCCTACGCAACTAGACTTGAAATCCTGGGCTTAGAAAGCTTAGAACTACGTTGCCTTAAACACGACCTAAACATAGCCCATAAAATAATCTCCTACAACATCCTTCCTGGCAGTGACTACTTCAGCTTCAACCTCAACAATACAAGAGCACATAACAGATACAAACTCAAAGTAAACCGCTCGAAACTCAACTGTAGAAAATACGACTTCAGCAACCAAGTAGTTGATGCATGGAACTCATTACCTGACTCTGTAGTATCATCTCCTAACCCCCCAAAACTTTACCCTTAGACTGTCCACTGTTGACCTCTCCCGATTCCTAAGAGGTCAGGAAGGGACATGCATAAGGGCACTAGCGTGCCGTGTCCTAATGTTTCTCTCTTACTAATACCAATATTCCTTTTGCCACTCGGCCCGATGTAGGGGCCATTTCCAAGGCAGATTTTTAAAATAATTTATATGGCTACATATTTCTGCAAAGAAAAATTGCTTCATCCCATATTTGGGAATACCAGGGTTATTTCAACAGAAAAACAACCATATAGCTTTCCCTGGAAAAGGCTGATTCGGAGGCGAGCTTGTGTCTTAGAGGTTAATATCTTCCCTTGTGTGCAGAAGGCTAGAGGTTCAAATCCCAGTAAGGGTGTGTCTGTCTGATGAGACCATAACAAGGTCAGAATAGGTCTATCAAAGGCTCCCTTCCTTTTCAATTACCAGCAAAAATATCTACTGACTTTTGGTGGAAAAAGTGGGCAGTGATAGTTCTTCTAGAAATGAAGGTAACACACGAAACCCACTAAGGAATCCACACCTGAGGTCGGGTTTTTTAAAAGTATTTTCCCCCCGTCACGTTCTACTGATTTTTAATGAAAACACTTGGGTTTATTGAGTTAAAAAAGCTTAACAGATGTTTAATGGTCCCTTCAAGTCATTAATTCCCACTTCCGGTTGAACAATGTTTTGTCAATCAAGCTTCGGTTTAGTGAAAACAGTTGATTATCTGAGTGCTCCAATCATGCATATTTTATCATTTTGGGGAGTGCAAAAAAAAAGAAAAGAAAAGGCTTGACAAATTATCCTAGCTGCGGAGCAACACATGTTCCCTTTGAAACAGATGTGATGAAGTTCTTTAGCTGAATGGGTGAAAACCGTCGCGTTTGCTATCGACAGTGGTGCTTTCAAAACAACTGGAGCACTGGAGGTCTTCCATCTTCTTTCTTTGGGATCTTTTGAGACAATAACTTGGTTTACGGTAAACATCCATCAAAAAAGAAATCAGAAAGGAAATACAAACACAGGCTTCTGTCCGGTTCCTTTACTGTGTCACACCTGGTCACCCAATCAATCAATCTCCCCCTCTTCCTCCTCCTCCTCTTTCTTTCTCTTCCTCCTCCTCTTTCTCCTTCTCTTCCTCCTCCTCTTTCTCCTTCTCTCTCTTCCCCCCTCCTACCCCTCCTCCTCCTCCTCCTCTTCCTCCTTCTCTTTCTCTTGCTCCTCTTCCTCCTCCTCCTCCTCTTTTTCCTTCTCTTCCTCCTCTTCCTCTTCCTCCTTCTCTTTTTCTTTCTCTTCCTCCTCTTCCTCCTCCTTGTCTAATCATTTTCTACCAGTTTCACCAGTGAAGCAGTGTAAAAAAATGTATTACAGCACTGTGGGTGTGGCTTATTTTGTGCGTGTTGCTTGATGGTCATGTGACTAGGTAGGAGTGACTTGCCGGCCATGTGACCAGGTGGGAGTGTCTTGAAAATCATGTGACCAGGGGGTGGCTTAAAGTTCATGTGACTGGGTGGGAGAGGCTTACTAATAAGTTTTCAAATAGGGGCTTGGACTCTTTTTCGGTCACATGATAGACAGCTATATTGGTTGAGGAGCACAGTCACATTTGAAGGTTTGGTCCTGAACCCACATTAGGATAACAGATTAGGCAAGTAGCCCAATTTCCTTTAATGGCTATAAAAGTTCAGTTCTAGATCATGATTAAAATGATGAAAGCGTTTATGGGTAAAAGCAGACTATTTAATTATTTCCTATTTGAAAAGTCATTAAGGATCATACTGAGGTCCTAGAGGAGGAAGGACAATTAAAAAAACTATTAAGTATTCAATCAATAGCGCATAAACTTACTAGCCCCACTGCGTGTCTCCAAGCTTCTCCCGTGGGGGCAGCGGCCGACCACTGGGTTTTATTGGCATCATGCATAACATGACTATATTAAATAAATCCCTTCCTCCTTGTTAAAAATCTATAGGCTTTTATGATCGTTCACAGTAATCTCTAAAACAAATTGTAATACCGGAGGCTTTTAATCCTTCCTCATAAATTGTTTACCTCCATTATCCGTCTTCATTCTTTCCGTGTCCTTGATGGTTTTTCTTCCAGTCTTACCCAAAATATCTAAAAATAAGTGTGTCTTTGATGAGTTTTCAATTCCACCTGGACACTGCAACTAAATCGTTGGATTCTGGAAGCACCTTTGATTCAGACTCTGTCCAGGCATCAACTACTCGGTTACTAAAGTCGTATTCCCTGCAGTCGAGTTTACAGTGGTTTACAGTAGCGGGCAGTTCCGTAGCCTGGTCCTAAGCCATGTAGGGCTTTAAAGTTAATAACCAACCCCTTGAATTGCACCTGAAGACCCACTGAAAGCCGATGCACCTTGTGGAGAGTTGGCGTCATACGTGGGTCCCTTGAAGCCAGAGGGCAAAGATGAGAAAGGGGGGTAGCACTACGTAACGATATAACATAAAATGTACTTATTGTTTAGACTTTAAACATATAGAACTTTGTTTTATGAAGTGGGTGAAATATTATTTTATTAGCTATATGATACAATATTAAAATTTAGATAAAAGAGATTTTATTATTGTTTGCATTGATGTAACTTTTTATGGTAAGATGAAGAGGAGGAATTTTTATTTAGATTTTTAAGAATTGACAATGTTGGATAAAATTAATAGAAATTTTTAGATGGGGAGAGATAAGAGCCTCCATTGAGTGAGTAATAAGAAAAGAAAAGTTTATATACGATTGATTTTAAGCATTGTTGTGTTTATAAGGGGGAGGTTGTGTTATCTTAGTTGGGGGAAAGATCAGAAGCCACGTAAGAAAATATTATTTGACTGAAAGATGAGCAGATGCTTGGAACAAACTTCCAGTAGACGTGACTGGTCAATCCACAGTAACTGAATGTAAACATGCCTGGGATAAAAATATATCCATCCTAAGATAAAATACAGGAAATCGTTTAAGGGCAGACTAGATGGACCAGGAGGTCTTTTCCTACTGTCAATCTTCTAGGTTTCTAGGTTTCTATAACTATACAGTGATACCTCGTCTTACAAATGCCTTATCATACAAACTTTTCG
The DNA here is from genome assembly GCF_031021105.1 of Erythrolamprus reginae. Classification (NCBI taxonomy): domain Eukaryota; kingdom Metazoa; phylum Chordata; class Lepidosauria; order Squamata; family Dipsadidae; genus Erythrolamprus; species Erythrolamprus reginae. The sequence continues at coordinate 679,408 of NC_091954.1, read as the reverse complement.
AGATACCAACTCTGGGTTTTTAAGATTTTTTTGCCTCTTCTTACAAACTATTTTCACCTTACAAACCCACCACCACCGCTGGGTTGCCCTGCCTCCGGACTTCCGTTGCCAGCGAAGCATCCGTTTTTGTGCTGCTGGGATCCCCCTGAGGCTCCCCTCCATGGGGAACCCTGTCTCCGGACTTCTGTGTTTTTGTGATACTGCAGGGGAATCCCAGCAGCGCAAAAACGGACGCTTCGCTGGCAACGGAAGTTCGGATGTGGGGTTTCCCAGTGAGGGGAGCCTCAGTGAAATCCCTGCTGGGATTCTTCTGCAGCATCGCAAAAACACAGAGGTCTGGAGGTGGGGTTTCCCATGGAGGGGAGCCACAGGGGAATCCCAGCAGTGCAAAAACAGGCGCTTCGGCTGGCAAAAGGGGTGAATTTTGGGCTTGCAGGCATTAATCGCTTTTCCATTGATTCCTATGGAAAACATTGTTTCGTCTTACAAACTTTTCACCTTAAGAACCTCGTCCCGGAACCAATTAAGTTTATAAGACAAGGTATCACTGTATATTGTTTTATTTTATGGTGATGAAAATAAAAAAATGATTATATCCAACGTGTGTGTACTTTGGTACACAGAATGATAGCTTGCATTTCGAAGCACTTCAAGGGTCCGAACGCTTTTCAAGGACAGCCCCATGTAGAGTGAGTTGCAATCGTTGACCAAAACGCCTCCTCATTCCTGCCTGGGAAATTATTATAGTTATAATTTATGGAGACATTTTAAAAAACAAAACCCCAACTCCTGTGTGCGTCTTTACATCTCTCAACTTTCCAGGTGATGTCCACCTCTTCATCAGCTGGCTCTGGATTTGCCCAAAGGAAAAGCTCGCCTGGTTTCCACAATGGAAGTTGGAAGGGAGCCATTTCTCTGACAAGCCAGGGACACGTCTGCCCCAAAGTCTCTCGCCTGGCTTCTCCCTTCCTTGCAAAACAGCCCCCTCCATACGCGGAATCACAAAGTGATGGATTAACGCTGTCAATTTTTTAAAAAAAACCCATGTTGGTGGCCTCCCTTCTTGGCTTTTTGGAATTTATACAATTTTTTTTTTAGTATAATTGATCCTGGCAAGGTTTGTTTAGCTGCCGTTGCTTTTTTTTTAAAGGTAACACCAGGAAACCCATAATCCACAGCAGCAGAGGTTTCTTTTCCCCTCAACCTCCCTTCAATAACACAGACGATAAAGCAGTTTTGAACGAGCCCTTTGTAACCCTTCGCATTGGGTTAAACATTGGGAAAATTTCATCACTTCATGGCACACATTCAATTGCAAATGGGGTAGTTCATGTATATGTATGTATATGTGTGTGAGAGAGAAGGGGAGGGAGAGACAGAGCAAGAGAGGGAGAAAGAGAGAGGGAGAAAGAGAGGGGGAGGGAGGGAGAGAAGGAGAGAGAGTGAGACAGAGAGGGAGGGAGGGAGGGAGAAAGAGAGAGAGATAGAGAGAGGGGGGGAGGGAGAGAGAGAAGGAGAGAGAGAGTGAGACAGAGAGGGAGGGAGGGAGAAAGAGAGAGAGAGAGAGAAAGAGAGGGAGAGAGAGGGGGGAGGGAGAGAGAGAAGGAGAGAGAGAGTGAGACAGAGGGAGGGAGGGAGAAAGAGAGAGAGATAGAGAGAGAGGGAGAAAGAGAGAGGGGAGGGAAAGAGAGAAGGATAGAGAGAAACACAGAGGGAGGGAGAAAGAGAGAGAAAGAGAGGGGGGAGGGAAAGAGAGAAGGAGAGAGTGAGACAGAGAGGGAGGGAGAAAGAGAGAGAGATAGAGAGAGGGGGGGAGGGGGAGAGAGAAGGAGAGAGAGAGTGAGACAGAGAGGGAGGGAGAAAAAGCGAGAGAGGGGGGAGAAAGAGAGAGGGGGAGGGAAAGAGAGAAGGAGAGAGAGAAAGACAGAGGGAGGGAGAAAGAGAGAGGGAGAAAGAGAGAGGGGGATGGAAAGAGAGAAGGAGAGAGAGAGTGAGACAGAGGGAGGGAGGGAGAAAGAGAGAGAGTGAGAAAGAGATGGGGGAGGGAAAGAGAGAAGGAGAGAGGGAGGGAGAAAGAGAGAGAGAGACAGAGAGAGAGGGAGAGAGAGGGGGGAGGGAGAAAGAAAAAGATAGAGAGAGACAGAGAGAGAGAGTGAGACAGAGGGAGGGAGGGAGAAAAAGAGAGAGAGAGGGAGAAAGAGAGAGGGGGAGGGAAAGAGAGAAGGAGAGAGAGAGACAGAGGGAGGGAGAAAGAGAGAGGGAGAAAGAGAGAGGGGGAGGGAAAGAGAGAAGGAGAGAGAGAGTGAGAGAGAGGGAGGGAGAAAGAGAGAGAGGGAGAAAGAGAGGGGGATGGAAAGAGAGAAGGAGAGAGGGAGGGAGAAAGAGAGAGAGAGACAGAGAGAGAGGGAGAGAGAGAAGGAGAGAGACAGTGAGACAGAGAGGGAGGGAGAAAAAGAGAGAGAGAGAGAAGGAGAGTGACTCTTATAAACGATTGGTAATAACAGGCTGTCAAGTAAAAGCTTGATTTATGGCCCTAAAGAAATCTGCTGAACTGAAGGATCAGTTAAAATTAAGTGATCTTAGTGAAAAGAGAGTCCATAATTCCAAGGATAATTTTATAGCCAGTGCAAGACCATCCTTGTATTTTAGTTAAATGCTGCAGTTGCCCATGTGCATTTTCCACTATTTTTTAAATTTTCATTTATTTTGTCAAGCACGTATTGTTAGTATACAAAGATATAACAATGTTTATATGCATGGTGCTAGTAAGAGAGAAACATAAGGACAGGGGACAGAAGGCACTTTTGCAGGCCCCTCACTGACCTCTTAGGAATCGAGAGAGGTCAACAGTGGACAGTCTAAGGTTCAAGTTTTGGGGGTTTGGTGAGGATACTACAGAGTCTGGTAGTGAGTTCTATGCATCAACTACTCAGTTACTAAAGTTGTATTTTCTACAAGTCAAGTTTGGAGCAGTTTACTTTGAGTTTGTATCTGTTGTGTGCTCGTGCGTTGTTGTGGTTGAAGCTGAAGTAGTCCTTGACAGGAAGGATGTTGTAGCAGATGATTTTATTGGCTATGCTTATGTCGGGTTTAAGGCGACATAGTTCTAAGGTTTTCTAAACCTAGGATTGTGAGTCTGGTTGTGTAGGGGATTCTGTTGCGAGTGGAAGAGTGGAGGGCTCTTCTCGTAAAGTATCTCTGGACATTTTCTAGAGTGTTTTATGTCCAAAATGTGGTGTGGATTCCAGACAAATGAGCTGTATTCAAGAATTGGTCTGGTGAAAGTTTTGTAAGCTCTGGTAGTAGTGTGAGGTTATGCATGCCCCTTATTGACCTCTTAGGAATCAGGTGAGGTCCACAGTGGATAGTCTAGGGGTAGTTGGGATACAACTGGTAGTGATTACCCATGAGCTACTAAACCAGGTTAATTTTTTTCTTTTGGGCCTTTCATGACCTGAAGTCTTTGGGAGATGATGGCAAACACCATGAGAGGAGCCGTTCCTGCTACATGGGACCATAAATTCGGAAGAACATGATGTTGTACCCTCCAGCTTCGTACAACAACATAAATTAAAACACCTCTGATGTATTTTCCCCCCCTGATGTGGGATTAGAATTTACTGTACCTGAAACCCATTATTTCATGTCCTGCTCTACAGCCACAGCTGGACCTTCATCTTGCCCTTTCGTTCCTTCTATTTCTGAACACTCCCAAGAACTTACACCTTGTCGCAATGTGGTCGTTTTCAAACGGCTTTTCTGTCCAGTGGAACACAACGTCTGTACGACACATGATTCAGACTGATGTCCACATCTTTGAGGTTCCTTCTGAAGCAGAGCTGGACAAGAGGTGGCCCATGGGCTGCATCCGGCCCGCCCGATGTCTGTGACTGGCCTGCCAGCTATCGGACCGGTCCGTGGAAATCGGGGTCCGCTCAAATTAATTGCCCACCCCTGCTCAAGATGAAGAAGGACGGACTCCAACTCCCAGGGAAGCTGACCAGGCCTGGCTGAGAGATGGACATGTGTAAAGGGGCGGAACGTGCAGGGCTTTCTGGGAGACGTAGTCTGTCCCGCTCTGGAGCGCCCTTAGGCTGCCTGGCAGGGAGGCGGCTGCAGAACTACAGCGGCAGAGGAGGGCGAAAGCGGGGTCCAGAGCCGGACACTCAGAGTGCCGGCTTCGAGTTTGCAGGTGCCTTGTGCTCTTCTCTGAACTAGGCAGGATGCGCCCCTCTTTGGCTGTGGGCCTGGTCTTCGGGGGAGGCTGCAGCAGTGTGGTTGTCCTGGAGCTGGCTGGGCTGGAACATCCTTCCTCCCGCCTTTCCCCGGGGCATTTAACAGTGGCTGGAGAGGTCAGTTTGGAATGAAGGGTCTGTGGCCGGCCCGCGGAGGTCGGGGTCCGCTCAGGTGGCCCCATGGCAAAATGAATTGTGCACCCCTGTTCTGAAGACTCATCTACTCAGCCGGGCCTTCCCTATTCAAATGTGGGATCGAATTGTTGGAAATACCTCTGCTTCCTTTCTCCCCACCTTTTTTTATAAGATGTTTTTTAATCCCACCTGTCAAGCCCGTGCAGAAGTTGGGGATAAATCAACGGCTTGCCAGACTATCTGACGTCGATGGGAACTTGGGAGGGGGGATTTTCAGGAGGGAACCGAAGCAGCCACAAAGCCTCCTTCCCAGGGGTTCAAGGCCAAAAAAAATGAAAGTAAAATTTTTGGTAGCCCTTCAGTGCCTGTCTTGCATCACGAATAAATCCACGTTCTAGCCCTACGAGTTTCGTCGCCAAATGGTTAAGTTTAAGTTTAAGCCAATTGACTGATCACCATTATTATTAGTATTAGTATTATTATTATTTTCCAGACATCTTGTTTGCATGTTGCAAGAGCATAAGGGGGGTAATTAAGAGCTTTGGGATGTTAATCATCAAATTAGAGCCAGGAAATAGATTTTTTAAAAAAAGATTAGCTATTACCACTACTAGTGTGAATGTAACATTATTTTATAGCTGTGGTACATTTACATTGTTAATATGTTTACGCAGAGACAATTGAATGACCAGCTGGGGCCTATTTATGTGGCTTTGGTGGGCTATATAAATAAAACCTATTCAGCCATGTTTCTATTATCCTTTCTCCCCCCCCCCCCCTTATTTGGGTATATGATACATAAACCAGTGCAGAAAATATTAATATTGGCATCATTTTCCGAGGATCCCCCCTGAATTTGCATATTTGATCCCTAATATAAATCTGGACATCAAAGATCTTGAAATGAAAACCACCTATTCAAATTTTAGGATAGCATCTACAGCTTTTGAAGAAGATAATCAGTTTAGTCTAGGGATTAACGCAGCAGGCTAGAAGCTTGGAGACAGTGAGATCTATTACTTACTTACTTACTTACTTACTTACTTACTTACTTACTTACTTACTTACTTACTTACTTACTTACTTACTTACTTACTGTTCTGCTGGGCTCTCTGGTAGGAGCCTCCCAAAAATTCAAGGGTACAAATTTCAGACACACACACGTTTGAAAATTCAAAACAATGTTCTTTATCCCAAAATTCAAAATAAACTAAGGGCTCTTTTGTATTGCAAAGAGCACTGGTCCCAAAACAACCGGGTAGTCTGTACAATTTCCCTTAATCAGTGCTTAAGTACTTAGCTAGCAGCTGTGAAGAAACTTTACACTCCTTCTTCTTCCAACGAAGTGAGACACATACACACACACGTTGCTCTGCGTTGGTTTCGAAGACATGAAAAATCAACAAACAAAGTCAAGACACGATTCCTGAAGAACTGCGACCAGATAATCTTCCACAACAGCCAAACCCACACGCTGCTATTTATATCAGCAGCCCTAATTACTGGAGCCCCACCCAAACACAGGTGGCCTCTCTTATCTCCTGTAATATTTCTTAAGTTGTTCTCTCCTATGCATAACTCTGCGTCTGCCTGGGTCCAAGACTTCCGCATCCGAATCGACCAAAGATAATGGAGATTGACAGCCTGGGCTGTGTGCCAAGCCCCCCTCTTCCAAATCACTCCCACCTTCTTCTTCGTCGGAGGAAACTAAACTCTGAACTGACACTGTCGGCAATAAAAGAGGCCTATGACATGTTGATGTTTCCCCTGCATCCACCTCCCCATTCCCTGGGGCAGGAGCTGGGCCATAGCCAACCACAACACTTACTTACTTACTTACTTACTTACTTATGTCAAGTACCTACTGGTGGTGTACAGAGATATAATAATATTTATATACATGATACTAGTAAAAGCGAAGCATGAGGACAGGGGACGGAAGGCACGCTGGTGCACTTATGCACGGCCCTTGCTGACCTCTTAGGAATCGGGAGAGGTCAACAGTGGAGAGTCTAAGGGTAAAGTTTTGCGGGTCAGGTGATGATACTACAGAGTCTGGAAGAGAGTTCCATGCATCAACTACTCGGTTACTATAGTTCCTCCTGTTTCTGAGCCAGGAGGTTTTGCCTAATCTGTACTTGTACCTTTGGTTTGTTGTGAAATTTCCAACATGTTCCCTGTAACCGATCTTCCAAATTTATTAGCGTAGATGTGTGATCTACAGCATCATTCTAAGTGAACATTTTACGTATGAAAGGAGTAGGGCTGTTTTGGAAGCAAATACTAAAAAATGCATGCGGCCTAAAAGTCTAGTCAGGATCCACTCCACATTTTCCCCAGCGTTCTTCTTTCTTTTTCTACTTTTCATGCGCTCTGTTCATGAATAATTGACTGGGAAGCCTTGCCCCGAATAATTGGAAATATTTTCCCAAGCTCTCAAACTTTACAACAGCACTAGCGGTGCTGCTCCCTTTGTAGCCTTCGCTCATCATGTTCTCTGCAGTCACCGAATTAACTCATTTACTGAATTGGCACAAATGCAACACAAACCCAATTGAACCAAAACAAGCCGGGGTCGCACAAAACATGGCGTTTCAAAGGAAACCAGGCAGGTTTAATCTCAACCGAGCTTAGCACGCAGGAATTAACGGGAGGCCTTTCCTTGACCCCCAGAAACAGACGGAACAGCCGCTCCACCTTTACAAACCCATTTTAATATACTCCTGAAATTGATCTTGAAACATGGGATATTTTCAAAGTCCAGCCGCATATCAGAATCTTATGAGTGTTATTGGCAGGTGTATAGAGTCTTCTAATTAATATTTGTTCTTTCTGGCCAATAACTTAGCACTGGGAATTTACAGCAGGTCTGGAATTGGAGGAGGAGAAAGAGAAGGAGAAAGGGAAAGAGAAGGAGAAAGAGAAAGAGAAAGAGAAGGAGGAAGAGAAGGAGGAAGGAGGAGAAGGAGGAAGAGGGGAAGGAGAAGGAGAAAGAGAAGGAGGAAGAGAAAGAGAAGAAGGAAGAGAAGAAGGAGGAAGAGGAGAAGGAGGAAGAGAAGGAGAAGGAGGAAGAGAAAGAGAAGGAGGAAGAGAAGGAGGAGATTGGCTACATTTTTTTAAATTGAGAATTTTATAAAACACAATTTGACATATACAAAAAACGCACTCAATGCATTAAAGAAACACAAGAAAAAACAAAACAAAAAGCAATAACCAGAAAATAAAAAGGAAAAACACACAGACACACACAAAAGAGGATGTATATACAACGGATGTAGCTATAACATCTTATAATATTACATGTTGAAACCTCTACATATTAATAAGAGAGAAACGGCTCATTTCTTCTCAAAGCTTCCGTACGTACATCAATAGTCATTATTAATTTTATGCAGTTATACACATTGTTTTCTTTTGCACATCAAAACTCCAACAAATCTCCTTTACCATATTGGTGTTGATAATGGGAATAGGATTTTCCAATTTTTCCCCACATTTTTCCCCACAGACAGACAGGCTCCTAAAATCCCCAGGGAACAAGTTGTATCAAATACTGTTATATATACCTACACACACACAAACAAACAAACACACACACACATACACATACACACACACATATATATGCACACATATATATGCACATACAAATACTATTTGTTTTCATGGGCATATGAATGTAGATTGTTCTGAGTTTGGGTTCCCCCCCGTGTAATATTTTGAGTGTCTTTGCGACATTTCGGCGAAATCACACTCGCCATCATCAGGCTGAAGTTATGGGCTTTGTGCTGCTTTGAATATGGTTCATATTCATATTTCTCAATATGAGGAACTATATTCAAAGCAGCACAAAGCCCATAACTTCAGCGAATGTGATTTTGCCGAAACGTCGCAAAGACACTCAAAATATTACACAGGGAAAAACCCGAACTCACAACAATCTACATACATACACACATTCATCCCATTGTTTTTACAGCCCCTTCTAAGCAGTTTACAAAGTGTATTTCCCTCAACACTGGGTCCTCATTTACCGACCTCAGAAGAATGGAAGGCTGAGTCAACCTTGAGCTGGTTAGGATCGAACTGCTGTCCTTTGGCAGAATTATCTACAGTACTGCATTCTGACCACCGCACCACCACTGCTCTTAATTGGAAAGATGTGCTTATTTTAAAAAATAATAATTCTGAGTTAGAATTGGATATCTTTGAGATGTCTCTTAGCAAGATAAGATATTGTGGTTGACCCACTGTTCGTGTACAACTTATTTCTTGTGTGTTCCAGCTTTGTTTTAAAGCTTTCAACATCCCCAAATCCTTTCCAAAGACTTTCAGCAGATCCAGAGAGTCCATTTCTCCAGGGAATTATGCTGAAATAGCATAATTGTATAGCCGAGGTGTTTTCCTCTGCAGTGTGAACTTGACTTTCTGGGTGACCATCGTTCACTGACTCCAAGACCAATTAATGCGATGATCCTTAAAAAATAAAAATAAAAAGAACCAGGGGATCAATAGGAACCTCACTTATAAGCGATCGGGCCTTTATGTCAGAACCAGTTCATATTCTCTCTTATCAGCATTGCACAGATATAACATCGCTATTCCTGCGCATATATATATTTGAGCCATCAAACCACACCCAGCCACCAGTATTTATAGAAGGAAGGCAGTGTTCGCCTTAGAACAAGGACAGAAACACCGTTTTCGTAGATTTTCACGGGTATATGTATGTAGATTGTTCTGAGTTCGGGTTTTGCCCCGTGTAATATTTTGAGTGTCTATGCGACGTTTCGGTGAAATCACATTCACCATCATCAGGCTGAAACTTCAGCCTGATGATGGTGAATGTGATTTCACCGAAACGTCGCATAGACACTCAAAATATTACACGGGGCAAAACCCGAACTCAGAACAATCTACATACATACATACATACATACATACATACATACATACATACATATATATATACAGTGTTCCCTCGATTTCCACGGGGGATGCGTTCCGAGACCGCCCGCGAAAGTTGAATTTCCGCGAAGTAGAGATGCGGAAGTAAATACACTATTTTTGGCTATAAACAGTATCACAAGCCTTCCCTTCACACTTTAAACCCCTAAATTGCAATTTCCCATTCTCTTAGCAACCATTTAGATTACAGTGATCCCTCAATTAGTGCGGTCTCGATTAGTGCGAAACGCTATACCACGGTTTTTCAAAAAATATTAATTAAAAAATACTCCATGGTTTTTTTGCTATACCATGGTTTTTCCCACCTGATGACGTCATACGTCATCACCAAGAGTCACTTCTCTGTCTCTTTCTCTTTCTTTCCTGTCATTCTCTGCTTCAATCATTTTCTCATTTCTCTTTTCTTCTGCCCTTTTTTCTATCATTTCTCTCTCTCTTCCTTCCACTCTTCTCTCTCTCTCTTTCTTCATCTCTCTCACTCTCTTCCTTCCTTTCTCATCTTTCTTTCTCTCTCTCTTTCTCTATCTTGCTTCTTCCTCTCACACTCTCTTCCTCCCTCTCTCATCTCTTTCTTTCCTTCTCTCTCTTTCTCTATCTCTCCCCCTCTTGCTCTCGAGCGGCGAGCGAGCGAGCGGCCGGGCGGGCGAACGGGCGAGCGGTGAGCGAGCGAGCGGCTGGGCGGGTGAACGGGCGAGCGAGCGGCCGGCTGGGCGGGTGAACTGGCAAGCGAGCGGCCGGCCGGCCAGGTGAACGGGCGAGCGAGCGGCCGGCCGGCCGGGTGAACGGGCGAGCGAGCGGCCGGGCGGGTGAACGGCAGGTGGGCAGGTGTTGGGGGGGTGGGGGAAGCCGACATTCAAAGCAATCTTTGTCGGCTTCCGCACTTTCGTTGCTCCCCGGCTCCACCATCTGCGCATGCGCGGTCATGGAAAAAGGGCGCGCATGCGCAGATGGTGTTTTTACTTCTGCACCACTATACCGCGGAAAATCGATTAGTGCAGGAGGTCTTGGAACGTAACCCCCGCACTAATCGAGGGATCACTGTATTACTCACCGTTTATTTATTAAAGTTTATTTTAAAAAATTTATTACCGCCAAACAAAAGTTTGGCGGTGACTTATGACGTCATCGGGCGGGAAAAACCGTGGTATAGGGAAAAAACCCATGAAGTATTTTTTTAATTAATATTTTTGAAAAACCATGGTATAGACTTTCCGCGAAGTTTGAACCCACGAAAATCGAGGGAACACTGTATATATATGTTTTCATAGATTTTCACGGGTACAGGTATGACGGTCTTCCAGACATCTGGAAACCAGCCCTCAAACATATCCCAGCCATAGAAACTGAAACCAGACTCAGAACACACATTGCAAAACAACCAAGTAGCCTGCAAACTCCAACTACTCAGGATATCATGCCTAATCAACAACCATTAACTAATCAGCATACCTCAGCTACATCAACGACCCCAGATGTTACCCCACTGACTCACCAGGAAGTTTCTACACAGCAGGCAATTGCTGAGCCATCAAACCACACCCAGCCACCAGTATTTATAGAAGGAAGGCAGCTCAGGTCTCGCTGTGTTCGCCTTAGAACAAGGACAGAAGCACCAGCCTGAAGATGACGAGTGGGACCTCGTCGAAACGAAGACTCAGCCAAATGACACTTGCTAAGGGCTAATGAGATCTGTGAGACAAGCCAATTGTTCATCATTAACCTGAACTAATGATTCATTTTTTATTAGGACTGCACACTTTAATTTGTTTAATCAGTAGATTAATCAAGCGGGCTCATGCTTGATTAATTGTCAGGACTGAGACTTAATGACAACCTTATTTCAATTCGGAAGAGATTTCCGTAGGTTCCTTAGCATTGTTAGAAAGATATGAAAATATTTCCCTTAAAGACTGAAGGGGATCTTTCTTTTTAATGTTTGTGAGTTCTTTTGCCTGTTTTATAATGGTATTTCCAATGGCTCAAAAAGTCACTCCATGCAAAAAGAAATATGTATAATTTAGCAGGCTAAAAAGAAAAATGAATTTCAATCACAAAATAGCCACAGTGATTAATTAAGCTTATCTCTGTTAATATCTTGGTTTATCTGAATATATCAACTAACTAAAAGACACCTTTTAAGCTCACAGGGCAGCCGGACATAACAAAAAATGATCTCTGGAGAACTGAGATTTATTTTCTTTCTTTTTATTCTATGAAAATCAATAAATATGGTTTTTTTTTAAAAAAAGACTTCACATGATCAGCCATAGGAGGTGAGCACTGCTCCATGACTGGGCAGAATTGAATGCAAGTGGGATTTTTCATACAATGGTATTAGGATAGATTAGCTGGAGAAATGATTTTTATCCTGTGTTTAGTGACTGTTGACCTCCACCAATTCCTACGAGGTCAATGAGGGGCGGGCATTCCGTCCCCTGCCCTAAGGTTTCCCTCTTACTAGGACCTATATCATGTATATAAACAGTGTTATATCTTTGTATACTACTTATACATACTTGAATAGATAGATAGATAGATAGATAGATAGATAGATAGATAGATAGATAGATAGATACGTAGGTAGGTAGGTAGGTAAGTAGGTAAGTAGGTAGGTAGGTAGGTGGGTAGGTAGTTAGGCAGGCAGGCAGGCAGACTGGACGGACGGACGGACAGGATGGATGGATGGACGGACAGACAGACAGACAGACTGGATGGATGGATGGATAGATAGAGATAGGTAGATAGATAGATAGATAGATAGATAGATAGATAGATAGATAGATAGATAGATAGAAAGGTAGGTAGGTAAGTAGGTAAGTAGGTAAGTAGATAGGTAAGTAGGCAGGCAGACCAGATGGATGGATGGATGGACATACAGACTGGATGGATGGACAGACGGACAGGACAGGATGGATGGATGGATGGACGGACAGACAGACAGACAGACTGGATGGATGGATGGATAGATAGATAGAGATAGGTAGATAGATGGATGGATGGATAGATAGATAGATAGATAGAGATAGATAGATAGATAGATAGATAGATAGATAGATAGATAGATAGATAGATAGATAGATAGAAAGGTAGGTAGGTAAGTAGGTAAGTAGGTAAGTAGATAGGTAAGTAGGCAGGCAGACCAGATGGATGGATGGATGGACATACAGACTGGATGGATGGACAGACGGACAGGACAGGATGGATAGATAGATAGAGATAGGTAGATATATAGATGGATGGATAGATAGATAGATAGATAGATAGATAGATAGATAGATAGATAGATAGATGTAAAATGATTCTCTCATGGATATTTTACATAAAATCTAAAGGATTTACACAACAGGAAGAAAGTTCAATTCTGTATCGTTCTGTTGTTCCCCATCTCTATAAATGCAGAGCCATTTCTTCCACTCATGGAAAAAGGCATTATCCATCTTTCATTATCCTTTAACATTTAATGCTTAACACTGTAGTTATTTTTGTCATAATTATAATTAAAGTTATACAATATATAGAGTTTTGCTTATTCTTTTTTATGATGCCAGTCTTTGACTGTAATAAACTTTAACTAACTTGCACATTGAATAAAAATACAACTTTTATGCAAAAGGAAACTCGGTGACAAGCAAAGAATGAGCAATGGGATTTTTAAGAGGTGTAATTGGGGAATATATTATGTTGTCTGCAGGCAGCGATTATAATCAAATCTAATAATTCAAGTGTCAAAACACTCAAGGTTTTTTTTTACTATACATTAGTTTGAAAACAGCTATTATGAGACATATAGGTGAGACAATGCAGAATCTTTAAAGTAACTGAACAATTTAGAAAGAAAAAACAAAATAAAATCTGCAGCTGGAGAAGCCTTGAGAAGGGGCCCTGATGGAGATTGTGCCAAACACACTAATTTGTGTCTTTACACAATGGGTGAACTGATTACTATCTCTCAAGTATTACACATGTCTTAAAAGACGAGAGCAAATACGATCATTTCCCAAATTGTCTGTCTTCACATCTTTAGTTTAACTGGGTTTGGAGATCCATATACGAAGGAAGGGAGGGAGGGAGGACCGGGACTCATTGCTCACAGTCACTCATGCCCTCATCACCTTGAGGATGGACTACTGTAATGCTCTCTACATGGGGCTACCTTTGAAAAGTGTTTGGAAACTTCAGATCGTGCAGAATTCAGATGCGAGAGCAATCATGGGCTTCCCTAGGTATGCCCAAGTTACACCAACACTCCGCGGTCTGCATTGGTTGCCGATCAGTTTCCGGTCACAATTCAAAGTGTTGGTTATGACCTATAAAGCCCTTCATGGCATCGGACCAGAATATCTCCGGGACCACCTTCTGCTGCACGAATCCCAGCGACCAGTTAGGTACCACAGAGTTGGCCTTTTCCGGGTCCCGTAGACTAAACAATGTCATTTGGCGGGACCCAGGAGAAGAGCCTTCTCTGTGGCGGCCCCAGCCCTCTGGAATCAACTCCCCCCTGAGCTTCAAACTGCCCCCCCTCCTCACCTTCTGCAAGATTCTGAAGACCCATCTATGTCGCCAGGCATGGGGTAATTGATGTATCCCCTTTTTGACTTGTAAGATGTATGTGTGGTTATGACTGGGTAGTATTGACTGCTTTTAATTGATAGTGGGCTTTTAGCTTTAGTTTTAACTTTTGGATTTGTCCTGCATTGTTTATTGTTGTTGTTCTGCCACCCCGAGTTTTCGGAGAGGAGCGGCATACAAATCTAATAAATTATTATTAATTATTATTATTAAGGAAGGGAGGGAGGGAGGGCAATAGCATTTAGACCTATATGCTGCTTCCTAGTGCCTTTATAGCCCTCTCTAAGCAGTTGACAGAAGCAACCTCTTGCCCCCAACATTCGACCCATGTAGGAAGGTTGGAAGGTGGAGTCAACCTGCAGCTGGTGGTGAGATTTGAACTGCTGAACTACACCTAGCAGTTAGCTGAAGTAGCCTGCAGTGCTGGACACCAGCTCTAGATTCCCTGCCTTTGTCTGAAGCTTTAAAATTGAAAACCGGGGTGGGGGGGGGGCTTCCTTTCTTCTTTTCCATCACAAATGAACAAATGCAGGATGGCTCTTCCAAGAGTGGTGGACTTCAATGTACCTGACATGTCCAACCACGGCAAGTCCATTTCACCCGCTTTGCATTTAGTGGAGAGCGTTCCCCCCTTTTCTGGGAACACACGAATGAAATCAAAGCCTCCCCCTGCCCCCACTGAAACCGAGAAGCCCTTCTAGGCGCTGTGCCCCATCCCACCGCGTTGCTCTGCGTATTGGGAGCGATCCTTCAATGGAAAATAGAGCCTCCTGCTCGTTTTGCAACCTCGCCCCACTTTGGCCCGGCTGCCAGGTGGTGCCACGGAGATTTTGCTGCTTCAGAGAGCAGCTGAATTCGAACCAGGTGATTCGGACCCCGCTGGCCTCTCCTCGATGCCCGGCCTCTCCGCTTGGCCTTTGAAGCCCGTGGTGGAACAACGGTGGGCTTGAATGACCTGGTCTTCGAAAGGCAGGAGAGATTCTGAACGATCAATCGTTGTTTCCCGGATGGACCATGGAGCCATTTATTTTGCATTAGGAAATGTCCTCCACTTTAGCCACTAGACCTAAGCGCACTTGTCTTCTTTGGAGGCCATCAGCAGGACGGAAGAGAGTGGGCACCGTGCAAAGCGGAGAGAACCTCTTCAAAGAGCTTCCTTGCTGGGAGAAGCTGCCAGGTTTTTAGAGCCGTCTCATGGTATGAATTCTCTCTGAAGCTATAGGGCACTGCCCCTGTTTTTGTGATATCCTCACTGCAGAGAATAGAACAGAACAGAACAGATAGTGGAGTAGAGTAAAGGAGAGGAGAAGAGAAGAGAAAGGAAGAGAAGAGAATTCTTTATTGGCCAAGTGTGATTGGACACACAAGGAATTTGTCTTTGGTGCAGATGCTCTCAGGGGACATAAAAGAAAATATACATAATGTCAAGAATCATCAGGTACCAAACTTAATGATTGTCATTGGGGTCAAATAAGCAATGAAGAAACACTCAATATTAATAAAAATCCTAAGTATACAAGCAACAAGTTACAGTCATACAGTCCTAAGTGGGAGGAAATGGCTGATAGGAATGATGAGAAAAAAACTAGTAGTAATAGTAGTGCAGACTTAGTAAATAGTTTGACAGTGTTGAGGGAATTATTGGTTAGCAGAGTGATGGCATTCAGGAAAAAACCTGTCCTTGTGTCTAGTTGTCTTGGTGTGCAGGGCTCCGTAGTGACGTTTTGAGGGTGGGAGTTGAAACAGTTTGTGTCCAGGATGCGAGGGGTCAGTCGATATTTTCATGGCCCTCTTTTTGACTCATGCAGTCTACAGGTCCTCAATGGGAGGCAGGTGGGCAGCCATTGTTTTTTTCTGAAGTTCTGATTCTCCTCTGAAGTCTGTGTCGGTCTTGTTGGGTTGCAGAACTGAACCAGACAGTGATGGAGGTGCAGATGATGGACTCCATGATTCCTCTGCAGGGTCAGCAGCTCCTTGGTCTGATAAATGCACCCACACGTAGTAACTCCCCCAGCTCTCCCCCTAAAGAAACGGGGCCATTTCCTTGATCCTGCAGGGAAGATTCAAGAAGGAAGAAGACAGGGCAGACGGGCAGGGACAATGATCTCTCTCCAAGGCCCACGGTGGGAAGAGTCTCGTTCTTTGGTTCCAGCCCTTTCATTTGCATTCCATTCCAGGCATAATTAAAAGCTGGGCAGCTGTGACAGGGCAGAAGACGCGTCCAAGTCTGGCCTTGATGAAAAAGATTGCAAAGTTTCAGGCTTGTCTTCCCGGCTAAAACCGCGGGGACTTGTTTTTTCATATGCTGGAAGGAGGCAAAGGGAAGCCAGGACACTTAGCCAAGAAGGGAAAGAGGAAGTTTTTGTGGTTGCCAAATAATCTCAGTTAATTCCATTCTAAAGGGCCCTTAGCAGCTTTGTTCTTGGGATATTATGGAAAATTTCATTCAATAGTGTCTTAAAAAGGGGAAAGTCCCATGAGGGCTCATCGGTGACAGAGAAATGAAGGAGCATCTGGAGCTTCCTACAGCATTTGTCCTTCATACTTGACCTTAAATATATATAGACAAATGCTATAAGCTTGTTTAAATAGAATTTTCTTCTCTTCTCTTCTCTTCTCATCTCATCTTGAATCCATCCAGCCATCTAATAAATTATTGTTAAATAATAATAATAATAATAATAATAATAATTATTATTATTATTATTATTATTATTTAACAATAATTTTTTTTATTATTATTATTATATAATTTATTATTATTATTATTATTTAAAAATAATTTATTATTATTATATAAATTATTATTATTATTATTATTATTATTATTATTATTATTATTATTATTATTATGATGTTGGCTATGCAATTTGATATGTCAGCAAGTGTTAATAAATTCTAGCAAATTCACTGTTTCAAATCCATGCCTTTTAACTCCATAAAATTGATCTGGTGTGTTTTATGCTTATGCTACCCGGATTTTTCTTCCATGCTTATAGTGTAATTTGCATTATTCTAATTGGTGGATTGATGGCCACCGTGGTTGGTCCTCGGAGAGAAAGAGCAGAGTGTGCATTTTTAATAAAATGTCCTGATTCATAAACAAGCCCATATATTAGGCTCTCTGGACAGGCCTGGCATTTTGTGTTGCGCAAGTCTAAAACTGCAGCGGGAATAAAAGAATCTTGATCTAATCACTGTGATGGAATGGTGCTGAGATGGCTTCTCCCACTGCAGGTCTCGAGTCCCAGGGAACAAAATCAACACAAATGTGAAAAAGATGTATGTGTTCCAGGTTTGTAATTATGAGGGTTATCCGGAAAGTAAGGTTACCAGGCACGTAGCTCTCGTGGGAAATGTTCGCGGGGGAAGTTGGTAGGACTCTCGGGTAGCAGGAAGCCAGCGGAAGGGAACCAGCAGGGCCAGCGGTCAGTGGATCATCGACTGGCGTTGTGGGGAGACGAGGGTTAGAGACGAGGGTCCTCATTCCGTTTCCCTCCAAGGGCGAAGTGTGCGCCGAAACACACGACCTGAATCCTGAGGGCAGGAACGCCACTGTGATGGGGGCCCGAGATGCTTCCTGAAGTGCGCAAAATCGGCAAAGTCAGGGCCGCCTGAGAATTCCTTGACCGTTTCGAGATTGAAGTCGAAGCTTTTCTCAACTATATAGTGACAGGAGATGAAATTTGGGCTTAACACCAGATTCTAGAGCAGTGTTTCCCAACCTTGGCAACTTGAAGACATTTGGACTTCAACTCCCAGAATTCCCCAGCCAGTGAATGTTGGCTGGGGAATTCTGCGAGTTGAAGTCCAGATATCTTCAAGTGGTCAAGGTTGGGAAACACTGCTCTAGAGACCAAACATCAATCAATGCAGTGGTGCCCTACTCATTCTCAAAAAATTCAAAACTCAGCAATCATCGAAAAAAATCTTGGGCACCCGTTGTGCACAAATCTTGCGCACCCACCACAGCAGCGTTCATGCCCTTCGCATTCAGGTAGCGCATTGCAGCGCACACTTCGCCCTTGGAGGGAAATGGAATGAGGAGGCTCATCTCTCACCTTTCCCACAAGGCCAGCCGATGATCTACTGACCTCTGGCACTACTCGTTCTCTTCCGCTGTCTTCCCGCTACATGATAGTCATATCAACTTTCCCCATGAACATTCCATGCAAGAGCTACAGGCCTTGTAATGTTACTTTCTGGAGAACCCTCGTAAATTTTCAAACTGGAATTTGAATACCCTGGTAGAAAGATGGATGGATTTAAGTTTTTCTCTTTCTCGAGGTTAGACTTATGTAGAGGTCAGAGGAAATGGCCTTGAGGAACAAGAGGAAAAACTGCTACCAAGGCAACGGTCAAGGAAAAACAGGGGAGGTCTTAATCCTGGTCAAGAAAGTAACACAAGAGAACATCTCAGCCAAACCCCTTTCTAATTCCCCAGGAGATAAAGTGAGGGAGGGGAGAAGGACATTAGGATTTGCAAGATTATGTTATTACAGTTTTAAAGTAAAAGCAGCAATGAGCTACCTTGAAGAGCTGAAAGCTTTCTCATTCACTCCTGGAAGCCCTTAGGCATACATGTTATTGGATGAAGCTATGGAAGACCAAGCTCAATTGTTCCCTCAAATATAGCCAGAAATGTCTTCTAAATAGGAAGAAAAGAATTGTGGGGTCCTCTGAGATTGGTGGCTTGTCTTGCAGATACTTCATTACCCAAACTAGGTAATATCATCATCATCATCATCATCATCATCATCATCATCATCATCATTAATTAGATTTGTATGCCGCCCCTCTCTGCAGACGCGGGACGGCTCACAGCAGTGATAAAACAATATACAGTAACTGATGATCTAGTACTGATGATGTTGTTTTGGCCCGTCCGTGTCTTGCACAGCTGATCATGGATTCTGAGGATCGAGAGACGGGTGTGGGCTGGCACCAAGTCTGAGAGCGAGGAGGCCATAGAGGATGTGGGGTCAGAGGATGAAAGCCAACCAGGGCCTTTGACACCTCCAGAGGTGCCCATGATTGACTCAGGAGAAGAGGAGGAGTCTCTTCTTGATGCCAGAGTACACAGCAGTATCAGAAGGCAGGAGCGGCTGAGCAAGAGGAGGCCTCTGTGTGAATAGATCTGTAGAATACTTGGCCACGCCTTTTGGCTATTTAAGGGTTAGTCCCATGATGAAGAGCAAGTGAGGAAGTCAACTTTCTAATGTGAGCGATGACTGTTTGGATTTGACTCTCGGATTATTTAGGCGAATTTCAAACTAAGAAGGTGAAATCTGGACATCCGGGCTTCCTGCCAACGCGGAGTGAGTCATGTTAATTAGAGATTGGATCAAAGAGAACTATTTGGGAGTTTTGGCTTTATGTTTGACTTTAATGAACAGCTGAGACCGAACAGACATTATTTGCTTTGCTGATGCATTCTACATATTTTAAACTTCTCTGCTACTAAACTATTAGAATTACATGCTTAAATCTTGTCAAATCTCTCTGCGTGGATCTGCTTCTTGGGGAGCCTCATCCCTGGGACAGAACAGAGGTCACCTACGTACTTTGACAATGAAACATCTTCAAGAAAACCACCAAGCTCAGAGAGCACCAAGGACCTTGAAATACAAATATTCTCATTTATTGGAACTGCTGAGGTTACCTATTTCGATCAAAGAAACATCTGCAAGAAAGCCACCAAGCTGGGAGATCTCTAGGGACCCTAGAGTTTGTGAGCTATAAATATTCTCTCCTAACAGAGTTAAGAATGTTTCAGATGAATTGAGCCACATTTGAAAAAAAGCAGAAAATAAATTTTGAGCTTTGTTTTTTACCAGGAGCCCCAATAGCCCCCTTTTCTCTGTCCATGCCTGGCCCTTTATGCAGAATTGTTCCTAAGGTACCAGTGGGGAATCCAAGTGTCAGTTTGTGGCACACACTCTACAGCGGTGATCTTGAAAGTTCTATAGATTATTATCCTTTACATTCCTTTCACACAAAGGCAACCAAGACTGAATTGAAAACGACTTTCTGAAATCCATCTCACAGCTGCCTAGGAATGAATAATGACCATTAGATCCCCAACCTCCAGTGGTGAGCTCTGACACCGTTTGATATAATAATAAATGTATTTTCCCTTCCCTTACAAACAGCCCTCCCGTTTCTCTACAGAAACAGAAACACGGCCCTAAAAACCTCGGTTCTGGTTCATTATTCATGCTTGAATCATTTGGTCTACATTTTCACAGTGAGAGTCAGTCACAGCTACTAAAAGGGTTGTCATATATAGGGAGTCATAATTCCAATACACAACTAGCAAAAGTTAGTATCGGGTTGACTACAGTTCATAGCCAACATGGCTCTGTTAGTACATTGGAACCGGGTCTTCGGAGAGGGGCGGCATACAAATCAATTAAATCAATCAAATCAAATCAAATCTCAAATCAACTTGGAGAAGGCCAAGGGTTGGACTCTGACATCCTGCTGACCACACAGTCCCCCTAGCAGTTCTGTTGTGAGTGTTCCCGGTCAGCCTCCAGAAATGTCAGATTCAGAGGAGGAGGCAGTAGATTTAATGTACCCTGATAAAAGCGTACCTGAAAATCAGGTAGACCCTAGCATGGGACCCTGTTCTTCTTCAGAGAATGGAGGGGGATGGATGATGGTCCATGGTTGGACTCAAGATTTAGGAGATTAGAGAAAAGGAAGGGGGAGACGTTTGGGGGAAAAAAGTTTTGAATCTGCTAATTTAGAATGTGTAAATGAAGTGAGACGTCACATCCTGAATATGATGGAAGAGAATGGGGCTTTCGTGCAAACTGCATAAAAAAGATGGACGTCTGTCGTCACTCCAGTGAACCTAGGTTTTTAATATTTCATGATAAGGGCTTAATAAGTGCTTTGCCTCTTAAGAAGAATGAATCCCATTCATCTCCCTATACTGTTTCACATCGGTGATCATTCAACTCTCTACGGTTAAAAATGCAACTGAGGAAAGTTCGTTTCCTGGACAATGTGGGTACAGAAAAAGCATTTATCACAGTAACAGCAACACACATGGTTGCATGTCAGAGCTCCTGCTTCCTAGTCCAAGAGTGTGAGGAAAAAAGTGGCTTGATCTGCCTTGAGAAGTTGGTCATCTAGTCCAGTGTTTCCCAACCAGTGTGCCGTGAGACATGGTCAGGTGTGCCGCGAAGAAGGAAGCTCAGCTTCTGGTCTCGCAACTTTTTGCTGAGAGCGCAAAGAGCAAAAAGTTGTGAGACTGGAAGCTGAGCTTCCTTCTTTGTGCCTTCCAAGTTTTCCAGCAGCTGCAGCGCCCCGCCCGGCTGGAGCTTCTCTGGCGGTGGCAGCGGGAGGGTGGCAGCAGTAGCGGCACCGGGCAGTAACCGCTGGGCGGCGGCAGGGTGGGCGGCTGTGAGCCAGAACTCCAGGACAGGCACCGACAGTGGCGGTTGGACATTTTGCTGTACGCCGTACATGCTGGCATTGCATGGCTGGCACTTGCCTGCTGGCTGGGCCAGGACGGAGGCTCCAGCCCCACACCCATGCCCAGCACAACGCCAGCATGTACGGCGTATAGCAACACGTCCAGCCGCCACCATCGGTGCCTCCGTTGCGGAGCTCCGTCTCACAGCTGACCACCCTGCCGCCGCCCCACGGCTACTGCCCAATGCTGCTGCTGTGGCATGGTGTATGAGAAAGAGAGAGAGAGAGATAACAAGAGAGAGAAAGATAGCAAGAGGGGGAGAGAGAGAAAGAGGGGGGAGAGAGAGAGAAAGCAAAAGAGAGAGAGAAAGAGATAGCAAGAGAGAGAAAGAGATAGCAAGAGAGAGAAAGAGATAGCAAGGGAGGGAGAGAGAAAGAGAGGGAGAGAGGGGGGAGAGAGAGAGAGAAAGCAAAAGAGAGAAAGAGAGAGAGAAAGAAAGAGAGAAAGAGAGGGAGAGAGAAAGAGAGAGGGGGGAGAGAGAAAGAGAAAGCAAAAAGAGATAGCAAGAAAGAGAGAAAGAGGGAGAGAGGGGGAGACAGAAAGAGAAAGACAGCAAGAGAGAGAGAGAGATAAAGCAAGAGAGAGAGAGAAAGAGGGGAAGGAGGGGAAGGGGAAGACATAGAGGGAGGGAAGGAGGGAGAGAGAAAGAGCAAAAAAGAGAGGAAGGAAGGGAGAAACAAAGAGGGATGTAGAGAGAGAGGGGAAGAAAGAGCGAAAGGGAGGAAGAGAGAGATTATTTTTGTCCAAACATTTTTTAGGGGCCCCCCCCACTCAATGTTCCCCAGGATTTTGTAAATGTGAATAATGTGCCGTGGCTCAAAAAAGGTTGGGAAACACTGATCTAGTCCACCCCCAAGAGGACTCCCTACACCATTTCGGACAAATGGCCGTCCAATCTCCCCTTGAAAGTCCCAAGTGTTGGAGCACTCACAACCTCCGCAGGCAACTTCTGTTCCACTGGTTGATCGCTCTCACCTTCAGAAAGTTCCTCCTTATTTCCAAGTTGAATCTCTCCTTGGTCAGCTTCCACCCGTTGTTCCTCGTCTGGCCCTCTGGTGCTTTGGAAAACAACCTGACCCCCTTCCTCCTCTCTGGGGCAGCCCCTCAAGTGTCGGAAGACTGCTCTCCTGTCTCCCCTGGTCCTTCTCTTTGCTGGAGTGGCCTTGCTCACTTCCTGCAACCTCTGTCCGTATGTCTTAGTTTCCAGTCCCCTCATTGTCCTGGTTGCTCTCTTCTGCACTTTCAATGTCTTTCTTCCTGTGTTGTGATGAAAACTGGGTGCAGTACTCTAGGCGTGGTCCAACCAAGGCTTTATAGAGTGGTGTTAGTACCTCCCTAGTCCTAGTTTGTATCTCTCTGTTAATGCAATGTAGGATTGTATTGGCCTATCATGTCACTCCTTGTCCTTATTTTCACTACACTAGAGATGCCCAGGCCTCATATCCAGCAACCTAAGTGCCAGAGCTCACTGCAACCACATTGCCAAAAAAGCACAATGAGTTACAACCTGAATCTTACGTAGCTTCATCTCCAGAAACACTGATCTACTAACCAGAGCTTACAAAACATTTGTCAGACCAATACTTGAATACAGCTCGCCTTTATAGAACCCACATTGCATAACTGACATTGACACAATTGAGAGAGTCCAGAAATACTTCACAAAAAGAGTCCTTCACTCCTCTTCCTCTTGAAACAAACTACCTTACTCCTCCAGACTTCAAATACTATGGATAGACAACTACGTCACCTTCGAAGTGATTTAACTGTTGTTCATAACATCGTACACCATAACGTCCTTCCTGTTAGTGACCACTTCACCTTCAACAGCAGCAACACAAGAGCACGTAATAGATACAAACTAAATGTAAATCGCTCCAAACTTGACTGCAGGAAATACAACTTCAGCAAACAGAGGGATCAATGCCTGGAACTCACCACCCCAAAATCTTCAACCTTAAATTATCTACTGTTGACCTCTCCCCTTTTCTAAGAGGCCTGGAAGGGGCGTGCATAAGCGCACTAATGTGCCTACCGTCCCTGTTCTATCCTTTTTATCACTACTTTCTATTTATGCTATGTTAATACAAACTATAACTCTATACTTGTTTGACAAATATATAATGAATAAAAATAAAAAATAAATTCCTCCAACCGTTCTCCATAGGCTTTAACCTCTAGTCCCCTAATCATCTGAGTCTCAAAATCATTTTTATATCATGGCAACAAAGAATTCTGGAGGCAATATTCGGAGCGTGCTCCTGCCAAGGCGTTTTATACCTTCAGTTCCTTCCTGTAGAATTATGAAACAATTCCCCCTTCCAGAAATTGCCAGCAAAATTGCTGACACAATTGCCAACACAACAAATGCAGTCAAGATATGCGTGATCACAGCTGACACGATCATCCATCACTTTAAAAAAAAAATGTTTCGCAATTTTGTATTTTACTGGAACTAAGTTGGATATTTGTAACCCTGAGATCCCAAACAGGGATCAAAGAACAAAGATAATAGTGGTGACAAACTCCACGGAGAAGAGGTGAAGAGGCAGCATTATGAGCTTCTTATCTTAGGTAGGTAAAAATGAGGATTTGGACATTGCAAAGTGTCATATCACAAAGTTGTGATTCCACTGTATAGAGCGTTGGTGAGACCCCATCTGGAATAATACTGTGACCAGTTCTGGAGACCTCACCTACAAAAAGAGATGGATCAAATTGAAGGGGTCCAAAGACGGGCTACAAGAATGGTGGAAGGTCTTAAGCATAAAACGTATCAGGAAAGACTCAATGAACTCCATCTGTAGAGTCTGGAGGACAGAAGGGAAAGGGGGGACATGATCGAAACGTTTAAATAGGTTAAAGGGTTAAATAAGGTCCAGGAGGGAAGTGTTTTTAATAGGAAAGGGAACCCAAGAACAAGGGGACACAATCAGAGGTCAGTAGGGGGAAAGATCAGGAGCAACGTGAGAAAACAGCAGACTGTTGTGGTTAGCTCTGGCCCTGCTCCTGCCCCAAGGACTGTGGATGTGGGGGAGACATCCACATGCTGCAGGCCTGTTTTGCCCTCGGTGGAATCTGATGATGAAGGCTCCTCTGACCAAGAAGACATGAGTGACAGGGAGGAGGAGAGTGGGGCAGACAGCTCAGAAGGAGATCAATTCTCTAGCTCCTCCTTGGATTCGGAACAAGAGTTAATGATACAGCCACGCATGCGGAGAGCGATGCATAGGCAGCAACAACTGAGAGATTATTATCAAAGAAAATGAGGCCACCTGTGGTTGGGTGGGGCTGTGGTCATTAGTGAGGCTGCTATAAAGAGCAGCCTGTGGGTTTGGCCATTGTGCAGGATTATCTGATCGTTGTGTTTCGTGTCTGCTTTACTGACTTTGACCTTTTGTGTGCTGATTTTTCCCCGCTTTGAAACTAAACCAGAGCAAATTGTGTTTCACTTTGTGAAAGAAGAAGGATTGTGAATTGCCTCACAGCTGCAATCTAAGTATCACAGAACAGATAAGGGACTTGTACAAATGACCAGTTTGTTTGGAGGCGAGTGCTCTTGGCTATACCAAAAGAGGGCTTGGTTTAAGTGAATTTTCATTATAAAGAACATTGCTTTGAATTTTCAAACATGTGTGTGTCTGAAATTTGTACCTATGAATTTTTGGGAGGAGTCTACTAGAGAGCCCGACAGAACACAGACGTGGTTGGTAAATCCACAGGAACTGAATTGAAACATGCCTGGGATAAACATAGATCCATCCTAAGATAAAATACAGGAAATAGTATAAGGGCAGACGAGATGGACCAGGAGGCCTTTTTCTGCCATCAATCTTCTCTGTTTCTATGTTTCTGTGTGATTGCTAAAGACCATGTAGTCAGACTCTTTCCCAGGGCTCAAAATGAAATCCCAGGTCTGATGAGGTCTGCGTCACGCTTCCCGACCTGAGCTCAGGAGCGAATCCCCAAAACTCCGGATATTTCACAGTTTCAAGCAGCTCCTCTCGCTTGACTGGGCAGAAAATCCTCCGACAGGGCTCACTAAGGCTGGAATATTTACTGCAAGCAACAACGAAGCCATGCGCACTTCCCACCATGGAAGATTTACAGAAAAAAATTAGAAGAATTGAAGAAGATTTAAAGAAAATCTTGGACTTCTGGGAAAAGGTCTTCCATACTTCCATACAAACAAACAAACAAAAATTGAAAAAATATAGAAGAATTGAAGACGATTTAAAGTAAATCTTGCTCTTATGGGAAAAAGGTCTCCCATTCATGCAAGAGGACAGAAAAGTAAGCTCCTCTTTCAAACGGTTCTTCTTCTTTCTTTCTTTCTTCTTCTTCTTCTTCTTCTTCTTCTTCTTCTTCTTCTTCTTCTTCTTCTTCTTCTTCTCCTCCTCCTCCTCTTTCTCCTTCTCCTCCTCCTCCTCCTTCTTCTTCTTCTTCTTATTATCCCCACTGGATAATTCTGTCCCCCAGCCTCTGCGCATTGGAGCCAGGAAGAAGACAAAGCTGTAGGAAGAGAAGGGATTTCAATGTCGCAAAGTCCTCCCACCCAATTGTTCACCTCGCTGGGTGTTTAAAGTCTCCTCCTGACATCTGACCGTATTCAAGAAGGAATAAAGGGAAACGATGAGGTTCCAGGGCTGTTTGTTTGGGAAGATTAATGGGCTGTCACAGGCAGGAAAGGAGGAACAGTTGGCATCGTAGTCACAAGTGTCCTCATTGATGCAGGAGAAGAAGAGGAGATGTAAATAATCTGAGTGTGCCAAATCTTTGCTCATCCCCATCTTTCATCTTCATCATTTCAGTTGGAAGTCGGGACACTCAGAAGTATCTTTAAATAAATACGAGCATTGCACGTTCTCCTCCCTCGTCCCCTTCTTTCCTTCCTTCCTTCCTTCCTTCCTTCCTTCCTCCATCTCTCCCTCCCTCCCCTTTGGCGTTTCAAGAGGTCATGTCTCAAAAGTCATGACAGCTTTTGAAAGAGAAGGGAAAACGTCCTCAGCCAAGCACAAGTCTGGTCAAAAGTCGAAGTGGTCTGAAGAGACCATCAGACTCTAAAGCGAATGGTTAGAGCGGATCGCAAGACCGCAGCTCCTAAAATCACTGCAGAGCTCAATAGACACGTACAGAACCCAGTTTCCACAAAAACCGTTCAAAGGGAGCTTCACAAATCTGGATTCCACGGAAGAGCTGCAAGGTGTTTCCATTTCTTTGTCCACCCCCTGTAAGTCTAAATGCTATTATTTATTTATTTTTGCAATCCACTCCAATCCATGCTGGCCTCTAATTTCCTTTTGTGCAACTTTACTCCTCTCCAGCCTTGGTGTTGAGCAAAGGCCTTGCGTGGGGGATGAATGGCTTTAGAAGTCCATCCTGACAGACTCTGTGGCTGTGATGGACCAGCCTGTGCCCAGTGATCTTTCATAATGTCTGCGTCTGCTTCTTTCAGAGCCACTGTGGGAGAAACGACCTTTAATCCTGCTGTGAGCTGGTCATTCGGCTATTCCTCTTGCTTAAAAAAAAAACAAAACCCAACCCAGAGTGACACCGAGAAATCTGTCTAGCCGGAAGGAAGAGGAAATGTCCCACTCTTGTGAGCAGAGTGAGGTTACAAGCGGTGTGCCACATGGGTCTGTTCTGGGTCCTCTTCTTTTTAATATGTTTGTGAGTGACATAGGGGAAGGTTTGCCTATTTGCCCATGACTCTAAAGTGTGCAATAGGGTTGATATTCCTGGAGGCATCTGTAATATGGCAAAGGATTTAGCTTTACTAGATAAGTGGTCAAAGCAATGGAAACTGCAGTTTAATGTTTCCAAATGTAAAATAATGCACTTGGGGAAAAGGAATCCTCAATCTGAGTATTGTATTGGCAGTTCTGTGTTAGCAAAAACGTCAGAAGAGAAGGATTTGGGGGTTGTGATTTCTGACAATCTCAAAATGGGGGAACAGTGCAGTCAGGCGGTAGGGAAAGCGAGTAGGATGCTTGGCTGCATAGCTAGAGGTATCACAAGCAGGAAGAGGGAGATTGTGATCCTGCTGTATAGAGTGCTGGGGAGACCCCATTTGGAATACTGTGTCCAGTTCTGGAGACCTCACCTACAAAAAGATATTGACAAAATTGAACAGGTCCAAAGATGGACTACAAGAATGGTGGAAGGTCTTAAGCATAAAACTGATCAGGAAAGACTTCATGGACTCCACCTGTAGAGTCTGGAGGACAAAAGGAAAAGGGGGGACATGATCGAAGCATTTAAATATGCTAAAGGGTTAAATAAGGTTCAGGAGGGAAGTGGTTTTAATAGGAAAGTGAACCCAAGAACAAGGGGACACAATCTGAGGTTAGTTGGGGGAAAGATCAGAAGCAATGTGAGAAAATATTATTTGACTGAAAGAGTAGTAGATGCTTGGAACAAACTTCCAGCAGACATGGTTGGTCAATCCCCAGGAACTGAATGTAAACATGCCTGGGATAAACATAGATCCATCCTAAGATAAAATACAGGAAATAGTATAAGGGCAGACTAGATGGACCAGGAGGCCTTTTTCTGCCGTCAGTCTTCTAGGTTTCTATATTTCCTTGTTACTGCCTCGTCGTGTGTTTTAGGGTCGGCTGTTAATGTGGATCTTCTTTAATGCCCCTTCCTATTTATTTTATGGCCCGCTTGCCCTCATTTGACCGGGTTCATGTTCTGTGAATGCTAAGAGGCAACAGACCTGCTTCCTGACTCCCTGACGATGAGAATCTGTTCTTGTTCTCAGGAGCAAAAGCATTAAATTAGGGCTAATGGTTTTTCCCTTCTGCCTAAGGAATCCTTCCAGCTGAGTTCCAAATTCATGGTCTGGAGCTGCTTAAGAGAAGTCTCAGAGCTCCGTTGAAGCTACACGTCTTGCACAAGTATTCTGGTTTGTTTGGTTTTTTTTAGCCTAGATAGGCCCTTACATTGGATGGAAGGATGGGTGGGTGGATGGATAGATGGATGGATAGATGGAAGAATGATAAATGGATGCATGGATAAAGAGATGGATGATGGATGGATGTGCAAGCAGGAGAGAGGGAGCGAGAGAGAGAGAGAAGGATCGCTCTCTCTTTCTCTCTCTCTTTGTGTGTGTGTGTGTGTGTGTATCATATTTTTGCTGATAATAAAAAGGAAAGGAGACTAGTATAGGTTTATTTCAAGATATTTTGCTCTCATCAGCCAGCCATACCCTTACCAGGATTTGGACCTGCAGAGTCTGCCTTGTAAGGCAGTAGCTTTAACCTCTAGGTCACAGGTTCTCCTCCTCTCAGCTTGTACCAGGGATGAGTTATATGATTTTTTTCTGCCTTTAGACATGTCTAGCTGATGAGACCATAACAAGGTTGAAATAGATCTATACTTTTGGGGATACCAGGGTGATTTTGAAAGAAAATCAACCTTGTGCGTGTGTGTGTGGATGGATGAAGATGGAAGAAAGATGGATGGATGAATGGATGGATGGACAGATGGACAGACAGAAAGACAATTGGATGGATAGATGAATGGATGGATGGATGGACGGATGGATTGATGTTCAAACTATGGTTGTATGACTGCACTTCTTCCTTTCATCCTTATCACACCATATATGAGAACAGTAGAGTAGCACACGTAGACACCTGCCAGCCTTTCAAAGTTAAGTTAGGGCTGATGTTTGATTTGGAGACCAAAGTCCCAAAGCAGCTCTAGTGAACTGACTTTCGACATTAATGTGAAATGAACTGGATTCTTCTGGATTCACCTGGAGGATTCTTAGTTTCTGGCAGATGCACAAACGTGGCCTCTCTCTTTATTTGGGGTTGTGGTGGTGGTGGTGAAGAACTCAATTGAATTTTGTAGCTTAGTAGAATAGAACAGTATTCTTTCTTGGCCAAGTGTGATCGGACACACAATTTGTCTTTGGTGCAGATGCTCTCAGGGTACATAAAAGAAAAGAGACATTTGTCAAGAATCAGGAGGTGCAGCACTTAATGCTTTGTAGGCAAAAGAGATGCACACATGCACATGTCAGAGCCTTAAAAGTGAATAACACCAACCAACTTCAAAGCAATTGCAAAATAAAATCAAATTGAAACTCACAATAACGGAAACAACTAAAAAGCAGAACAGCTTTTATAAACAGAAAAACTGAAATGCCCAGGAGAATAAAGACATAGGATGGAATGAAGTGGACAACATTTTCAATGTGATAATTTCATAATCTGTTATCGGATAATAGATTTGCTGTGTGTGCTTCCACTTTGTCATGCAATTCCTGTTTGGTCTCTTTGGGCACATTATGCTTAAAGAAAGCAAAATGGGGAATTGCAGTTTTAGTTAATTGCCATTAAGTCTGTTTAGGAAAAGGGCTATTTCCCCTACAGGGACTTCTCTGCCCATCCCTCTCTTCCTTAAATCCATATAAAAGAAATAACAAAAAATAGTCAGTCTTAAATTAATGGAGTTGAAAGAATTGGAACTATCACATTCAGCAACTGAGTAGTTAGGAACAAAAGAGTCTTTGACTTATACGAGCACTATTTGTTTGTTTGTTTGTTTGTTAATTTGTTCATTCATTCATTTACCTACCTACCCACCTACCTATCATCCATCATCCATCCATCTATCTATCTATCTATCTATCTATCTATCTATCTATCTATCTATCTATCTATATTTTTCCATCCATCCATCCATCCATCCATCCACCTAGATATCTAGATATTAGATAGAGATAGAGATTAGATAGATAGAGATTTTACTTTATTCTATCCTCTCTCACTCACTATTCCTTCTTCTTTATTTCTCAGTCCACAACAATATTGTGAGTTGAAGGCTAAAGAGATAAAGACCGAACCAAGGTCATACAACAATTACCCATAATTGGTATCCCTCTTCCACCATATAAATATATTACTGCATTTGTTCTGACTCTTCGCTATCATGGCCTGTAAAAGCCGGCAAACTCCTCAATTAAACGGCGGTGGACTCAATGAATAAACAATTACCAGTTCTGTGCTTACTTGGAAGAATAAAATGGATCTGAATATCAATTTGCACCTAAAACCAGTCTCAGAAGCCTTAGCAAAGTCTTTGCATACTGGAATAATATACAAGGACGTTGTGGCATGACAAAAAAAATGTGTCTTATACTTGGAATTCAGTGTAATATCATCTTAACTATCGATTCCCAAACAATTCACAAACTGATGCAGTGTATCTATTTTCAAAACATCGACATTGTTGTTTTAATCCAAATTGAACCTATTTTTTGATTTACCTCCTAAATATAATAGTAAAGCCTTGGATCTTTGAAATGATGGAATTATACGGACTCTACAGTTTTGTTGGCCAAGGAAGGAAATAATATATATATCTATATCTATATGTGCAAGGAAGTGCAATTTGTCTAATTTATTGTATACACTAAAGAGACTCTTTTCTTTTGCAGAACTGATTTTTTTATGAAAGCAACAGTGATGCATTTTTTTAAACTACCACACTGTGGGTGTGGCTTATTTTGTGGGTGTGGCTTGCCAACCATGTGACCAGGTGGGAGTGGCTTGACTATCATATGACTGGGTGTGGCTTAAAGGTCATGTGACTGGCTTAAAGGTGGTCAACTTGATGTCACTCAAGTCAAGGGTTGGGGTTAGGGTGCCTGGCCTCTCCTCACCTCCAAGAGATACCATTTAATAATTAATAATTATAATAATAATTTATTAGACTTGTATGCCGTCCCTCTCTGAAGACTCGGAGCGGCATACAAGTCTAATAAATTATTATTATAATTATTTTGCAATTTCCCTCTCTATTCACTATTACTCAACATCCAAAATAGAGTCTTTAATTCTATGTATATATGCCATACATTTTACACACAGGCACACAAAAATATACATTATCTACTATATAAACTGTGTGTACACATACACAAACGCACGCACAGCTCTCCTAAAATTATATACCTTCAACCTCATTTACTGCGATAGGAAAAAAACATACCCAGAACCCAGAAGGGGGAAAAAGAAAAAAAAATCAAATTTTTTCTACCGGTTCTGCGTACCTGACTGTCCTTGTAGGTGGCCATCACTGGAAAAGAAATATCCAAAGGGTAACTGAATTGTTTATTCTCACAAATAAACACACAAGCCAGCAAAAAATGAGAGGAGCTTGTAAGAACCCAATTAATTGTTTCAGAGTATTTAAAACACCCACTGCATTATTTTTAGCATCATCATATTTTAAACTGTAGAGCTGTGGTCTTGAATAATTGTTCTCAACCTTTAACAGTCGGGGGCAATGTTTGTGCCATCTTCTCTTTTTTTTTTTTTAAAAAAGACATCTTTTTAGTGTCAAAACAGAAAGTCCACTTGCTGTTCACACTTCATTCAGCTTAACACAGCATGTGACCTGGTGGTACAGAACGAGTCAAGTATTGTGACTGGTGACAGGCTTAGCAAACCATTTCTCCTGGGGACAAAACCAGAAGATTTTATTGATTGATTGATTTTGTTTTATTTTATCTATTGATTTTGTCCAATACACAATGAGGGTTTTAGTGGGTATACACATAGTAAAATACATGATGGAGGTTATAGAGGAGATACTCATAGTAAAATATATCTAAGAAAGAAGAGAAGAGAAGATATAGTAATAGAACATATCGATGAAAGAATAGAAGAAGAGATATAGGAGTAGAAGAAAGGTGCAGGAGATATAGGAGAGCAATAGGACAGGGGACGGAAGGCACTCTAATGCACTTGTACTTGCCCCTTACTGACCTCTTAGAATAGAATAGAATTTTATTGGCCAAGTGTGATTGGACACACAAGGAATTTGTCTTGGTGCGTACATAAAAGAAAAAGAAAAAAGAATTATTTTAGGAATCTGGAGAGGTCAACCGTGGATAGTCTAAGGGTAAAACGTTGGGGGTTTGGGGATGATACTGCAGAGCTTGGTAGTGAGTTCCACGCTTCGAAAACTTGGTTACAGAAGTCAAGTTTGGAGCAGTTAATATTAAGCTTGAATCTGTTGTGTGCTCTTGTGTTGTTGTGGTTGAAGCTGAAGTAGTCTTTGACAGGCAGGACATTGCAACATATGATCTTGTGGGCGATGCTTAGATCATGTTCAAGCCGTCGTAGTTCTAAGCTTTCTAGGCCCAGGATTGTAAGTCTAGTCTCGTAGGGGATTCTATTATTCTATTATTCTATTATTTTATTTATTTTGCTTTGCTTTGCTTCATTTTATTTCATTTTATGTATATCATTTCACGCTTCCTACTTTGGAGCTGCCCTTCTTCCCTCACAGAAGGACTCTGAACACTGTACAATAAAACATTCAGACATAAAAACAGTGCATTAAAATTTAAGGTTTTAAAAAGAAACAAGGCGATTAAAAAGCATTGCCAGGAATGGATTGAAAGGAGGAGTGGGGGCTTCCAGTTATGACAGCAGATGCCACTAACAAGTTTTCTTCATTTGTTTTAGGAACAATATAAAAAAAACCCCACCCTATAATTTGCTCACACTCCGTATTTTTAACCCTGACTAATGGAGAAGGAGGCTCCTGCTTAAAAGATTTCACCATCTGATAAAAAGCCTTTGATACCAACAGACTGAGAAACGCCTGTCAGAGAATTGATGAGTGAGGGGTGTTGCCTTGATTTACCCTGGTGATAATGTGCGGGGTGTTGCACCCATAGAAAGCAACGGCAGGGAAAATGGCTTTTCTTCCACATTTTTCACTTGAAACCGGCAGCCCTGCTAAATCTAGAAAGTAAGTGAAACAGACACCGCTTGCTTTTCTCTGCACATGTGCAAAGGTGTAGATATGAGGAATTTAAAAATGGCCCATTGATCAATGTCAAAATCTGGTAATACAGCGCAGAAAAATACTTGTGTCTCCCACCCCCCCACCGCAGTTTCCATTCAGCATGAAAGAGTATTTCTCTTGCTTTGTTTTGAAGGAGGAGGAGGAGGAGAAGAGGAGGAAGAGGAAGAAGGGGAAGAGGAAGAGGAAGAAGAAGAAGAGGAGGAGGAGGAGGAGAAGAGGAGGAAGAGGAAGAAGAAAAGGAAGAGGAGAAGGAGGAAGAAGGAGGAAGAGGAGAGTAGGAAGAAGAAGAGGAGGAGGAGAAGAGGAAGAGGAGGAGGAAGAAGAAGAAGAGGAGGAGGAGAAGAGGAGGAGGAAGAAGAAGAGGAGAAAGAGGAAGAGAAGAAAGAGGAAGAGGAAGAAGAGGAGGAGGAGGAAGAGGAAGAGGAGGAAGAAGAAGAACAGCCCAGGGAGACTCCAAATCCCTTACGGAGGGTCTATTAAGAGGAGGGGGAGAGAGGGAAGGAGGGAGGGACGAATCGCCCCGTTGCCTTAAAGCAGTGAAGCCCCCCCCCCGCTGCCGCTTTTGCCTGGTCCTCCATGGGGGGGGAAGAGCCGTGGTGGAAGAAGCGAGAGGAAGTGAGCAGGTGGTGGCTCCAGGTTCAGGCGTGGCTCCCCCCTTGCGGAGAACCGGGCAAAGGGGGCTGTGGGGGGCTTCGCTGCTTTAGGGCGACCCAGGGAGAGCCAGGGAGCCTTGTCTGAGAGCGAAGCGCAGGTCTTTGCCACAGCCAGGATTCCCGGCCTCGGGACTGCCGGTGCCAGCAAAAGGAGGTGGGGAATCCCTGTGGGGGCGTCAAGCAGAGAGGAAATCCCGGTGGTGACAGTCACAAGGCAGGGGAATCCCTGTGGCAGTAAGAGAGCGCACACACCGGGGCTCGGGTTCGTAAGGCGAAAATGGTTCTTAGGACGAGGCAAACAGATCTTAAACTCCGGGTCCCTATCATGAAAAGTCCGTATGAAGAGGCGTTCGTAAGACGAGGTATCACTGTATGTATAAAAAATCCTAACCCTTAAACTATCGAAGACTGCACATGACTTATGCATGAAAATACACATCAATAGGAATATTTGTACAAAGGATTTTTTTTCCTTTTTTTGACAAATGTCAAACAGCAGGAATCCAGTTAAAACCATGGTGAGTCCACAGAATTTACTTGGCCCGTGGTGAAACAGCACAAAATCACTCCAGACATACCAAGTATTTCTTGAAAATATATATATAATTTTTTTTAATGTATGGCTCCTGCATGTCACACATTCGTTTTAATGTGGCTTTTATTCAGCTGAGCTGAAAATAGTTCGAAGTAGCACCGCGCAGCCTTTGTGTCGGTTTATCTTAGTGTGTGAATGTGACAGATTTAGGAGTCAATGATGATTAAGGTTGCAGCTGCTGTGCGGTGTAAATCCTGCTCTTTTGCTCCAACCTCTAGAAATATCCTTTTCAACGGCTTCGGGGGAAAAAGATGCATTGCAGCAAAAATTGATTTATGGAAAAACAGAAGGATCCAGACTGGAATTGAGAGAGAGAAGGAGAAGGAGAGAGAGTGAGAAAGAGTGTGTGAGAGAGCGTGTGAGAGAGAGAGTGAGAAAGAGAGAGACAGAGAAAAAAGGAGAAGGAGAGAGAAAGAAAGGAGAGAGAAAGAGAGAGAGAGAAGGAGATAAGGAGGATAGAGAGAGAGAGAAAGAAAAAAGGAGAGAGAAAGATAGAGAGAGAGGAGGAGAGAGAGTGAGAAAGAGAGTGTGAGAGTGTGTGTGAGAGAGTGTGAGTGAGAGAGTGAGAAAGAGGCAGAGAAAAAAGGAGGAGAGAAAGAAGGAGAGAGAGAGAGAAAGGAGAGAGGAGATAAGGATAGAGAGAGAGAGAAAGAAAAAAGGAGAGAGAGAGAAAGATAGAGAGAGAGGAGGAGAGAGAGTGAGAAAGAGAGTGTGAGAGTGTGTGTGAGAGAGTGTGAGTGAGAGAGTGAGAAAGAGAGAGAGAAAAAAGGAGAGAAAGAAGGAGAGAGAGAAAGAAAGGAGAGAGAAGAAGATAAGGAGGATAGAGAGAGAGAAAGAAAAAAGGAGAGAGAAAGATAGAGGAGGAGAGAGAGTGAGAAAGAGAGTGTGAGAGTGTGTGAGAGAGTGTGAGTGAGAGAGTGAGAAAGAGAGACAGAGAAAAAAGGAGGAGAGAAAGGAGAGAGAGAAAGAGAGAGAGAAGGAGATAAGGAGGATAGAGAGAGAGAGAAAAAAGAAGAGAGAGAGAAAGATAGAGAGAGAGGAGGAGAGAGAGTGAGAAAGAGAGTGTGAGAGTGTGTGTGAGAGAGTGTGAGTGAGAGAGTGAGAAAGAGAGAGAGAAAAAAGGAGGAGAGAAAGAAGGAGAGAGAAAGAAAGGAGAGAGAAGGAGATAAGGAGGATAGAGAGAGAGAAAGAAAAAAGGAGAGAGAGAGAAAGATAGAGAGAGAGGAGGAGAGAGAGTGAGAAAGAGAGTGTGAGAGTGTGTGTGAGAGAGTATGAGTGAGAGTGAGAAAGAGAGACAGAGAAAAAAGGAGGAGAGAAAGAAGGAGAGAGAAAGAAAGGAGAGAGAAGGAGATAAGGAGGATAGAGAGAGAGAAAGAAAAAAGGAGAGAGAGAGAAAGATAGAGAGAGAGGAGGAGAGAGAGTGAGAAAGAGTGTGAGAGTGTGTGTGAGAGAGTGTGAGTGAGAGAGTGAGAAAGAGGCAGAGAAAAAAGGAGGAGAGAAAGAAGGAGAGAGAGAGAGAAAGGAGAGAGGAGATAAGGATAGAGAGAGAGAGAAAGAAAAAAGGAGAGAGAGAGAAAGATAGAGAGAGAGGAGGAGAGAGAGTGAGAAAGAGAGTGTGATAGTGTGTGTGAGAGAGTGTGAGTGAGAGAGTGAGAAAGAGAGAGAGAAAAAAGGAGAGAAAGAAGGAGAGAGAGAAAGAAAGGAGAGAGAAGGAGATAAGGAGGATAGAGAGAGAGAAAGAAAAAAGGAGAGAGAAAGATAGAGAGGAGGAGAGAGAGTGAGAAAGAGAGTGTGAGAGTGTGTGAGAGAGTGTGAGTGAGAGAGTGAGAAAGAGAGACAGAGAAAAAAGGAGGAGAGAAAGAAGGAGAGAGAGAAAGAGAGAGAGAAGGAGAGAAGGAGGATAGAGAGAGAGAGAAAAAAGAAGAGAGAGAGAAAGATAGAGAGAGAGGAGGAGAGTGAGTGAGAAAGAGAGTGTGAGAGTGTGTGTGAGAGAGTGTGAGTGAGAGAGTGAGAAAGAGAGAGAGAAAAAAGGAGGAGAGAAAGAAGGAGAGAGAAAGAAAGGAGAGAGAAGGAGATAAGGAGGATAGAGAGAGAGAAAGAAAAAAGGAGAGAGAGAGAAAGATA
Organism: Erythrolamprus reginae; assembly: GCF_031021105.1. Classification (NCBI taxonomy): domain Eukaryota; kingdom Metazoa; phylum Chordata; class Lepidosauria; order Squamata; family Dipsadidae; genus Erythrolamprus; species Erythrolamprus reginae. Next base: position 642,805 of record NC_091954.1, on the reverse strand, counting down.
GAGAGAGAGGAGGAGAGAGAGTGAGAAAGAGAGTGTGAGAGTGTGTGTGTGAGAGAGAGTGTGAGTGAGAGAGTGAGAAAGAGAGACAGAGAAAAAAGGAGGAGAGAAAGAAGGAGAGAGAAAGAAAGGAGAGAGAAGGAGATAAGGAGGATAGAGAGAGAGAAAGAAAAAAGGAGAGAGAGAGAAAGATAGAGAGAGAGGAGGAGAGAGAGTGAGAAAGAGAGTGTGAGAGTGTGTGTGAGAGAGTGTGAGTGAGAGAGTGAGAAAGAGAGACAGAGAAAAAAGGAGGAGAGAAAGAAGGAGAGAGAGAAAGAAAGGAGAGAAGGAGATAAGGAGGATAGAGAGAGAGAGAAAGAAAAAAGAAGAGAGAAGGATAGAGAAAGATAGAGAGAGAGAGAAGGAGGAGAGAGAAAGATAAGAGGGGGACAGAGAGAGAGAAAGAAAGAAAGAACAAAAAAAGGAGAGAGAGATTGGGCAATGTGTGTGGTATTGTTGAAGGCTCCCTGGCCAAACCGTGTGTGTGTGTGTGTGTGTGTGTGTGTGTCTTTCAAAGACAGAGAAACCAGGGATTCGTGGGTGAATGAGATGGAGAGAGCGAGAGCAGTGAACCCTTCTCCCTTGTTACACCTGCCTCCTTCAACCCTTTCAGCAACACAATGGCTCAGAAAGAGGTTGTGATTTTTCCCCTCTCTTTTCAAAAGAAACCATTGAATTTGTATGCGCTGCCTTTCGATTGGCTGGAGCTGCTTTGAGACCAACTTTGGTGGCTTTGGGTGGCAAGAGGGAGCCAGGTTCTTTCTGGAGGAAATAATAATAATAATAATATAAAAAATATCGTTGCGAAATGAAATTACGATCAGGACCTTATTGAAAGCCAAGAGTCGCAGAGGCACATAAATAACTTCAGTTTGTTTTCTTATTGTCATTCTGATCCACAGATGGCAAGTGGACGCTGGGATTATATTCCTTCTCCTTTTATGATGACAGGAGAGAAAATAAACTTTGGGGGGGGGTGTTGTTTGATTGTCTTTGGACTTTAATTAAAATAGGGTTTTCTCCGGAAAGACTCTAATTTCTCCTTCTTCTTGCCTTTCTCTTTTACTGCTTTGGGTGTCCAGGGAGAGACAAAATTCCTCCTTTCGCTCATCTGGCAAGACGCCACCGCTGTTAATTTATGTTGTTGTAGTGTGTTTTTTAACAACATCTCCATCCTCTTATGGGTCTGCCTCCTGTTCTTTGATCTTCTCCTCTTTTTGTATATTATTATTATTATTATTATTATTATTATTATTATTATTATTATTATTAATTAGATTTGTATGCCCTGGAAAGGACCAACTGATTTTCCTTTTTAAAAAACAGAAAAGATTGTAACTGCAGTTTCTTAGCCTTTCACAGCTTCTGAAGGGGAACCATACATACTGCATGATTTATTTCATTTATCTTTGTCAAGCACGTGTTGGCAGTATACAAAGAAATAACACTATATATACTGACAGTAAAGATCTTAAAAGCTGTAGAGTAACCGGGTCAACAGATAAGTCGACACCATCTGTGACACTTGATAAATTTACAGATATGAAGGTTTTTTCTTCTTTTCTTTCTTTTTCCTTAGCTTTTTTTTTCTTTATATATATATATATATATATATAAAGAAATACACCAGGGTGATTCGACACAAAAATATGTAACCCTTCCCTGGTGCAGAGCTGAAGGGATTGGATACTGTAGCCTAGAGGATAATTGTCTGCCTTACAAGGCAAAGGTTGCAGGTTCAAGTCCCAGTGGGTAGGGCTAGCTGATGAGGCCAAAATAAGGCCGAAATAGATCTATCCTAGTCCCCCTTAATTTTCAAATTCAGCAAAAAACAAAACAAAACATGTGACATATATATATACACATACATACATACACGCATGCATGCACGTATGTATGTATATATGTATAAGTGTGTATTCCAATTTACAACTGTGAACACAAAATTCATATACTGTACATTTGTATTGATATCTGCACACCCTTTTTATTTTATGTATCCCCCCTATTTATCTTCAATAAAGATTATATTTTTTCTAAAAAAAACCTACTTATGGTGAACAGTGAACTTATGCATGCCCCTTACTGACCTCTTTGGAATGGGGTGAGGCCCACAGTGGATAGTCTAAGGGTAAAGTTTTTTGGGGGGTTTGGTGACGAAACTACAGAGTCCAGGAGTGAGTTCCATATATTTGGTTGCTAAAGTCGTATTTTCTACAGTTGACTTTGGAGCAGTTGATTTTGAGTTTGTATCAGTTGTGTGCTTGTGCATTGTTGTGATTGAAGCCAAAGTAGTCATTAACAGGAAGGGCATTGTAGCAGATGATTTTATGGGCAGTGCTTAGGTTGTGTTTAAGGTAACGTAGTTCTAAGCCTTCTAAGCCCAGGATTGTGAGTCTAGTTGCGTAGGGGATTCTGTTGCAAGTGGAGGGGTGGAGGGCTCTTCTCGTAAAGTATCTCTGGAGGTTTTCTGGAGTGTTTATGTCCAAAATGCAGTGTGGGTTCCAGACAGATGAGCTGTATTCAAGGCCTGGTCTGGTGAAAGTTTTGTATGCTCTGGTTAGTAGTGTGAAATTACTGGAACAGAAGCTACGTAGTGTTAGGTGAAAAACTCTTGAAGCCTTTTGAGCAATGTTGTTGCAATGGGCTTTGGCACTTCGGTCATTGGATATGAGTATTCCAAGGTCTTTTACGGAGTGAGGGTCATCTGTAAAGCTGTAATGATCTCAATTTAGGAGAGGGGAGGAGCGAGGGGAGGGGAAACAAGGAGAGAGGACAAGAGAGGACGGGGGGGGGGGATATTGTACACTTTTATATCCTAAAAAACTTGGTGTGTGACACATCAAGGCTTTATTCCTGTGGGCGGTTGAGAGGTGCACAGGACCTTGGATAATCAGGCCACATACATCTTTCGTTTTCTTCTGTTCCTTCAAGAACAAATAACATTTAAACTTAGAAATCTCCATTAAAAAGGGACCAACGTTCTCCAGAAAGAAGACAACCAACATTTCTCTCCCGGCACGAATGTCTGCAGAGCAAGCAGGGGCCTAGAAAGTTTAGAACTAAGACGCCTTAAACAAGATCTAAGTATTGCCCACAAGATCATATGCTGCAACGTCCTGCCTGTCGGCGACTACTTCAGCTTCAACCACAACAACACAAGAGCACACAACAGATTTAAACTTAATATTAACCGCTCCAAACTTGACCGTAAAAAATATTACTTCAGTAACCGAGTTGTGGAAGCGTGGAACTCATTACCGGACTCCATAGTGTCATCCCCAAACCCCCAACACTTTACCCTTAGATTATCCACAGTTGACCTATCTAGATTCCTAAGAGGTCAGTAAGTGTTCTGTCTGGGTCACTCCAGAAGCCAATACCAACCCAAAAAGAGAAGCCAGACACACTGGTAAAAGGCAAAGGCAGTTTTATAAAATTCAAGAAAAACACAGGTAACAGAAAATGTCCTTACAAACAGGAAAATGTGGTACTGTGGTAAATCCACAGTAACCGAATTTAAACATGCCTGGGATAAACATATATCCATTGTAAGATAAAATACAGGAAATAGTAAAAGGGCAGACTAGATGGACCATGGGGTCTTTTTCTGCCGTCAGTCTTCTATGTTTCTAAAATGCTGTATCTTCAGATATATTCACGAAGGCCAAAAGTCCATGCAGCAATACAGAATTCTTGCTGCCAAGCCAAGGCTGTAGATAGCAGACCTACATCTCCCACGGGTCTTCCAAAGCTGCTGGGCCACAAGCCAGGAACAGAGACGCTGAGAAACAAGACAGGATAACGCCACGCCAAGCTGATAACACTCCACATGGCTACAAGGGCTTGCCTGCCTTTTAAACCCTGCTGATGAGGACCACACCCAAACCCAGCTGTTTCTAATTCAATGGTGATAATATCTCTTTAACTGCTCCTTTCGTTGCTCTGAACGTCGCTGTCTCATGTCAATGACAGCTTGTGCGTCATCACCTAATGACTCCAAGCTACTGGCTGGGGAGAGCCCCCCCCCCCCGGGGCTCTCATGCTGTTCTCCTTCATCCCATTCCTGATTTTCCTCTCCCCCGTCCGACTGTTCAGCCCCCTCCTCTGCGCTGTCATCCTCCTCCGGGCATGGAGCCAGCAGAGACACAGCTGGTCCCTGAGCAGCCTCAGGCTGAATCACAACAGTAAGGGGCGAGTACAAGTGCACTAGAGTGCCTTCTGTCCCCTGTCCTATTGCTCTCCTATATCTCCTATACCTTTCCTCTATTCCTATATCTCTTCTTCTATTCTTTCATTGATATGTTCTATTCCTATATCTTCTTTTCTATTATTTCTTAGATATATTTTACTATGAGTATCTCCTCTATAACCTTCATCATGTATTTTACTCTGTGTATATTGATATATACCCCCTAAACCCCTCATTGTGTATTGGACAAACAAACAAACAAACAAACAAACAAACAAACAAGTAAGTAAGTAAGTAAGTAAGTAAGTAAGTAAGTAAGTAAGTAAGTAAGTAAGTCTCTGGACTAGGTCATCCAACCTTGGCAACCTTAAGACCTGTGGACATTCCAAAGGCAACTGGGCTTCATTGGGTTTTCTTGAAAGCCTTCTCATCTAAGGAGCTTCTTTCAGTTCAGCTCCTTGGAGGAGAAGTGAAACATCTTCAAAGAAAAACAAAGGAAGTCCAATTTTGGGACAACCCTGGCCTGGAAGGATTGAGAAGACACTGAACTTGGTGACAGCCAATTTGCTAATTGTTTGACTCACCAACACAAACTGCATCATCATTGCGTTGTCACTCCCAATGCAAATCATTGATTTGCAGTCATTCCAACGGTTTCTCTAAGCTGTGGCCCCTTAGATCCGAAATAATTCCCTTCCAACCCCTCCGCAATTTAGAGAATGCAAACAATACAGATTCGCCTGCAATAGTGAGATAATTATGAGCATGCATCATAATTAAGCTAACTATAGTTGCCATAGAGGGAAAGGCTTTACACGGGGGTTTTATTTGTGACCAATGATTTAAAGTGTTAAAGAGAATCCAGTAATATTTATGACCCGCACTCGTCTATTTAGAAAATTCATGCTCTTCCCTTAATTAAACGGTAAGTCTCTTGACCATTGCCTATTTTGGCTGGAGGCTAACGCGGTGCCTCTCTCTTCTTTTGACTCACCCCTTATTTTATTCAGTTAAATTACAGGTAGAGGCAGAAATTGGACAGAAGCCATATGACAACCGAGAGAGGCAGAAAAGCTTAAAACTCTGAAATGATGTTAAAACCACCGATTTTTATTTTTTATTTGGAAAGGGTTTGCCTATTGCAAATTCACACGGACATCCCCCCCCCCCAAAAAAAAACCCCCAGTGGAGCCAAGAACTTGGAGCCTGTTCATTTCATTAGGGAAGAGCTGTCAACCTCTTAGATAAAGGCCCAATTTTGTTTGATATAAGCCACCTCCATTCTTGCTGTGATCTATGATTTCAGCCCTGGGCATTCTGCCAATCGACAGCTCTTTCCGTTTCTCCGGGATCCGTTCGACTCCGTGCTCAATTTTGTTTGGAATATGTGCCTCCACTCCTGGGAAATTTCATTCGGAGTTGTATATTTCTTCTTCTTCTGGGAAATGCTAGGAAAATATTTCATCTATTTATTTTTTTTATGAAGTCACTCTCCCAACCCTCCCACCCCAATAAAAGACCCTTCTAATCTCCCCCCTTTTTTCCTACAAAAAATGTTTTTATAATGTTTTCTTTATGTTTGTCCATGTATATAATATTTTTTTTTTAAAAGCCCTTCTAATCTTTAGGAAATGTTTGGTAGATGTCTTAATGTCTTCCTTTTAAGTTGTCATTTAAATTTAAACATGCCTGGGATAAACAGAGATCCGTCCTAAAATATAATACAGGAAATACAGTGTTCCCTCGATTTCCGCAGGGGATGCGTTCCGAGACCACCCGCGAAAGTCAAATTTCCACGAAGTAGAGATGCGGAAGTAAATACACCATTTTTGGCTATGGACAATATCACAAGCCTTCCCTTAACACTTTAAACCCCTAAATTACCATTTCCCATTCCCTTAGCAACCCTTTACTCATCATTATTACTGGTACTCACCATTGAATAAGACACTTAGTAATCCTGATATTTATAAACATAATTATTTATTAACAATAATTATTTTTTTTGTTATTTATTTGCAAAAATTATTAGTTTGGCGATGACACATGACGTCATTGGGTGGGAAAAACCGTGGTATAGGAAAAAACCCATGAAGTATTTTTTAATTAATATTTTTGAAAAACCGTGGTACTGTATAGGCTATTCGCGAAGTTCGAACCCGCGAAAATCGAGGGAACACTGTAGTATATTTAACAAGAATAACAGAAAAACTTCTAGTCCAACCCCTGCTCAGCCATTGGTCTAGAAAGGGATAAAGTCTCCTATCCCATTCTAGAACAATGGGTGTCTGGCTAACCTCCCCACCACTGGACAGCCATTGGTCTAGAATAGTATAGAGTCTCCTCTCCCATTCTAGGCCAATGGTTATCCAACATCCGCTTCAAAACTTCCAGGGTTGGAGCATTCACAACTTCTTGTGTTGAGCAGTTCCACTGGTGAACTGTTCTAACTGTCAGGAAATTTCCCCTTAGTTCTAAGTTGCCTCTCTCCTTGTTTAGTTTCCACCCATTGCTTCTTGTTCTACCCTCAGGGGCTTTGGAGAATAGCTTGACCCCTTCTTCTTTGGGGCCACCCCTAAAAAAATGAAAGTCTGCTATCATGTCCCCTCTAGTCCTATTTTTCATTAAAAGAAGAATCGTTCCATTTGTCCTGAATCCTTTCCCATCTTCAAATACTAATTGGATACAATAGCATTAGCAATAACCTTTACATTTATATACTGCTTTACAGCCCCCTCCAAGCCATTTACAGAGCATATTTCCCCCAACAACTGCCGGCAGCCGGCGATCAGCAGAAATAGCTTGCAGTACTGCGCTCTAACCACTGCACCACCGAGGCTCCATAGAAATAGGTGCCTGGTGAGGTCGACACCCTGAGAAGGATAAATTTGCATTTACACATTGATGGAGGGTTTTTTTTAGGACAATCCAACTTTCAAATGTCTTGAATATGCAATGTCATCTTTTTTTAATCAGCTCTGGCAATTTATTTTTAAATATAAAACTCTAAAATTAGGCAACTAATTTTAAACAGTAGCTATTAATTTAATTAATACAGTAGTGTGTTTTTGCCCCCTCCCTGCCCTCTTTTATAGACTTCTGCCTGGGATTCTTACACACATGCGCGCCCAAATATGTTATTCATGTGTCACATGCATTTATTTTTTATATATATTTTGGGATGGGTGGGTTTTCTGCACAGCCTTCAGTGTTTTCAGTTCTGGTCATTGCACTATAGTAGGAATATATTCCGGCTGCCTCTTCACTTGTGCTTTCATGCTTTGTGGTCTCTGACTAAAAGAAATATGAAATTAAATCACCCCAGCACATAGAAACATAGAAGATTGACAGCAGCAAAAGACCTCATGGTCCATCTAATCTGCCCTTATACTATTTCCTCTATTTTATCTTAGGATGGATCTATGTTTACCCCAGGCATGTTTACCAACCACGTCTGCTGGAAGTTTGGATTGACCAACCACGTCTGCTGGAAGTTTGTTCCAAGCATCTACGACTCTTTCAGTCAAATAATATTTTCTCATGTTGCTTCTGATCTTTCCCCCAACTAACCTCAGATTGTGTCCCCTTGTTCTTGTGTTCACTTTCCTATTAAAAACACTTCCCTCCTTAACCTTGTTTAACCCTTGAACCTATTTAAATGTTTCGATCATGTCCCCCCTTTTCCTTCTGTCCTCCAGACTCTACAGATTGAGTCCATGAAGTCTTTCCTGATACGTTTTATGCTTAAGACCTTCCACCATTCTTGTAGCCCGGCTTTGGACCCGTTCAATAAGGGTCCTGTGAGTTTTATAAAATGCCTGATAAGGAATTGTAGTATTAATCTATTTATTTATCATTTAACTAATTTATCCAGGGTCATTTTGCATTTTTGGTCTTTTAAGAATCGTTACTGGTTATAAACTTACAACATTCACCTTGTAGCTAATATAGTTTCTACAATACATTTCTTTCCTTAAAGATTTTCTATTGTTGAATTCCTTTCCTTTACTAGATATACCAAATAATAATTAAAAAATGTCTAGCAATTAACTTTGGACAATTTATGACATGATTGAAATTGATAAAGATTTTAGATTTAGGTAACAATGATATAATATAGCAATGTAAAACTAGTAGACTGATAATTTTTTTAAAAAAAAGCTGTAACAATAATGTCAGCAGGTGGGTTGGCAAATGTCTAAATTGTTGAGTGTTTAAGACTTGATATATAACTGTAATTATGAGCGATGATATATATTAAAAAGAAAAAAAGAAATTCCCACTAGTGCTTCTATAGATAGACTCAAAAATTTCTAGTCTACTTGGAGAAGCAAATGTCCACATTGATTTATTTATTTGTTTATTTGATTGAGCGGCATATACATCCCATTAATTAATTAATTAATTTTGAGCATGGTTCCATTTTTTTCTGAATTTCCTTCTGAGACTGTTGTGATCAGCTGGTGTTTTGGGGGGTTCCTCAATTCAGTGGTGTTGCTTAAAATAAGTAGAGGCCATTTAAGCAATATAATGAGATATCTACAAAAAGGCAAGCAAACATTAGCTAGTATTGAGTGATGGTAAATGAATTTTTTTAACCCAGGTTTTCCATCTATTTGGATCAAGGTTTTCTTGATTGATCTGTTGGGGTGATGGGGAGGCCTGTTGAAGTGACCTTGGGTGTCAGTAATGCAGCAACTGCAAAATAAAACCTGGATGCCAATTTTTACGCTAGAAAAAATTTCCTTAGGATTGAAATGCATAGGAATAAAATAATGAAGAACCTGGAAGGAAATTTTAACTAATCCTTTTATTATTGTCAAATCGAGAGAAAGGAGGGAAGGGAGGGTGGGGGAGGGAGAGAGAGAGGGGGGAGAGGAATCCATAATGCATATTCACATCTGAATAAAACAAAGGGAGAAAATCCAAACAGGATAAATTAAATTTGTATTATATTGCTTCGTTATGCACAAACAAATAAAATTTTAAAAGCCATAAAAAAAAACCCAGTTGTAGATGATGCTACGCCCAAAGCAAACAGGGACATTTAACTTTTTGAAAATATTATTCTTTTTATTATTTAAGGCACCTGTCATCTGATAGTATAGTGCTCCAAAAACAGTAGGGAAGAGACAGGAATAAATCCAGATTGAACATTATAACACCGGAGTCTGAAAACGGCCTCATAAAACTTCCTTAAAATAATCTCAAATCCCTTTTAAATAAAGCCGGAGAATACTTAATACAGCAGGCTAAGATTTATGAATCTGTTTGTTTTCTGTATCCCAGTCTGTTGCCTAAGGGGAAGTTCATTTGTCTACATGACAGGGTTGCACCCCGTTTTATTCCAGGACCTCAAAGAACATCGCATTCCCTCCTAAATATTTTTTTTTCCCCACAGTCACAACTCTATGAAATGGATCACGGGGCTGAAAGAGGAAACTTGAGGAAAAACACATTTTATTGAAGGTGCTTGGTGCTTTCTGGGGGTTTTTTTTGCAGACATTTCATTATTAATGAAACCTCTGCAAGAAGACATTTGGAATAACACTGTGTCCAGTTCTGGAGACCTCACCTACAAAAAGAGGTTGATCAAATTGAAGGGGTCCAAAGACAGACTACAAAAATTGGGGAAGATCTTAAGCATAAAACGTATCAGGAAAGACTTCATGAACTCAATCTGTATAGTCTGGAGGACAGAAGGAAAAGGGGGGATGTGATCAAAACATTTAAACATGTGAAATGGTTAAATAAGGTTCCGGAGGGAAGTGTTTTTAATAGGAAAGTGAACCCAAGAACAAGGGGGCACAATCTGAGGTCAGTTGGGGGGAAGATCAGAAGCAACGTGAGAAAATATTATTTGACTGAAAGAGTCGTAGATGCTTGGAACAAACTCCCAGCAGACGTGGTTGGTCAGTCCACAGTCACTGAATTGAAACATGCCTGGGATGTTAATCAAATGCAGGAAATAGTATAAAGGCAGGCGAGATGGACCAGGAGGCCTTTTCCTGCCGTCAATCTTCTATGATTCTAAGGCAGCCAAGCCCCACGGAGTCTTTGTTTCCACTCCCAGCTACAAATATTCTCCTTTATTGGTAAACACTTTTTATTCCTCTCAAGGCTTCTCATTCTGTAGGCTGAGGATTCTTAGTGGAAGATCCGTTGTTCCAGGTTGACTCATCAACCTCACCAAGGCTCTGCTCACAGTCTCTCGCGCCCTTATTACCTCGTATCTTGATTATTGCAATGCGCTCTACACGGGGCGACCCTTGAAGAGAGTTCGGAGACTTCAGTTAGTCCAGAACGCAGCCATTGTGTGTGTGTATGTGTGTGTGTGAGAGAGAGAGACACATACGGAGACCACAGGCTTCTCCAATTCTTGGAGGAAAACTCCAAATGGAAAGACTTCGGGAGGATTGTCTTAAACTAAGTCATTTCCCCTGTTCTGGTGGTGAGGAAAATGACAGGGTGCCGTTCAGGAGTGACAGCCTCACAGGCCGCTCCAGCTCTCTTCCCATGGCTAAATAAATGGAACACGTTTCTTTGTTGAGCCGTCAAATCCAAATTGCATGTTCTCCCAGACGCACCCGTTGCGTCCGATAATGGGAAGAGGAGCGTTGACAAGAGAGTTGGCCACTTCGTACCAAAGCTACGGTTGTCAGGATACGTTAACCTTATGTATAATGCACCTTATTATGGTGTCTATTATATACAACACACAGGAGGCTGCTACACAGAACATTGCGTGTCAAAAAACTAGACACCAAAATAGGCCCTGCCACCCCTCTGATAAACACCTAATTCTCACTAAGGATGTGTAATCATGGAGTAGGGCTGTATTACTATCATGGTTCTCGTCTCTTCTATTACTGCTCCCATTGGTGTCTTATGATCGTTTTACTTTGTTTGTATTTAGATTGAATACTTAGGCAGAGGAGACAAATTTGTGGTGCGGCCAATCACGTTTGGCCAGTGAAGAATATCTTTAAAAGGAAGCCTTAATAAGGACTTGTAACACGAATGATGTGTTTGTGTGTGAGCATATATGCTATAAATACTCTAAAAGGCCCTAATTAGACCACACCCAGAGTGCTGGGTTCAGTTTTGTTCCCCACATTGCAAAAAAGAAATTGAAACCCAAGAGAAGGTGCAGAAGAGATCAACCAGGATGATCAGGGGAAATGAAACATACAGGAACTGGGCATGGCCAGCCTAGCGAAAAGAAGGACCACGGGAGACAAGACAGCAGTCTTCCAATACTTGAGGGGCTGCCCCAGAGAGGAGGAAGGGGGTCAGGCTGTTTTCCAAGGCACCAGAAGGCCAGACAAGGAACAACAGATGGAAGCTAACCAAGGAGAGATTCAACCTGGAAATAAGGAGGAACTTTGTGACGGTGAGAGCCATCAACCAGTGGAACAGAAGTTGCCTGCAGAGGTTGTGAGAGCTCCAACACTTGGGACTTTCAAGAAGAGGTTGGACTGCCATTTGTCTGAAATAAATGGATGAAAGAATGATTGCTTGATTGCTTGATTGCTTGATTGCTTGATTGCTTGATTGATTGGATGGATGGATGGATGGATGGATAGATGATAGATAGATAGATAGATAGATAGATAAAAATAGATAGATAGATGGATGGATGGATGGATAGATAGATAGATAGATAGATAGATAGATAGATAACAACACAACACTCAACACTCTTGCCAATGGTGACATTGTGATGGTTGTGCCATCGCCCTTTGTTCCAAATGCTTCTGGCAAAGGGATGCCTTCAAAAAGTATCATCATCATCATCGTCACTTCGCAGGATCAATGAAAGTTGTAAAATAAGATCTTAGGTTTCCCATAAGTTGGAAGTCCCAACTTAGAAATTTCACTTCTGTTTAAGACCGAGAAAGATTGTGAATGTTAAATTGCCCAGTCACCATTTGAGGAAGGAGCCCTTTGCATTCCTGCCAAATGGATTTTATCTGCTTGCTGCTGTTGGAAAGACAATTACTAAGCAGCAGCAACAACAAAATCTAACTGTCTTGTTTATTTTGGGTAGACATTGTAAAAAAACACCCAAGTTCAGAAAGCAAACCAAGAAAGATGGATAGATAACAGATGTTTGATACAACTTTCATTTCTCCTTTGGTTTCTCAATAAGAGTTGTGCACAGCCCATCCTAGACACAACGACTCTTAAGTAGAAAAGTTTGTAAGAAGAAGCAATTTTTCCCATAGGAATCAATGTAAAAGCAAATAATGTGTGTGATTGGGGAAACCACAGGGAGGATGGAGGCCCTGTTTCGTCCCAGGAGATTCCTAGAGAGGCCCCACAGAGGCTTCTCCCTGCCTTTTCCAGCCTCTGTTCCCTCCCAGGAGATTCCTATAGAGGCCCCACAGAGGCTTCTCCTTGCTTTTTCCAGCCCCTGTTTTCTCCCAGGAGATTCCTAGAGAGGCCCCACAGAGACTTCTCCCTGCCTTTTCCAGCCCCTGTTTCCTCCCAGGAGATTCCTAGAGAGGCCCCACAGAGGCTTCTCCTTGCCTTTTCCAGCCCGTTTTCTCACAGGAGATTCCTAGAGAGGCCCCATGGAGGCTTCTCCCTGCCTTTTCCAGCCCCTGTTTCCTCCCAGGATATTCCTAGAGAGGCCCCAAGGAGGCTTCTCTCTGCCTTTTCCAGTTACAGTTTCGGAGGCTCAGATTTGTAAGTGGAAAATGGTTCTTGGGAAGAGGCAAAAAAATCTTGAACACCAGGTTCTCATCTAGAAAGGTTCATAAGTAGAGGCGTTCTTAGGTAGAGGTTTCTATTCTAGTCTAGTCTAGTCTAGTCTAGTCTATTCTGCATTCTATTCTATTCTGTTCTATTCTTGTTGATGCAGCATTGATGGCCATGTGCTACAGCTTGGGAAACCAGCAGCTTCTTATCTGAATATATGGCTTATTGTCTGTATGATGTCTCTGCATTTTAATATTTTATCTAAATCTGTCACGGGCTTCTTTTCAAGCAGCTCACATTTCTTTTATTTCTGTCACCATCCTGGTGTATTATTATTATTATTATTATTTTTCTGAGCTCAGGCAGATAAAGGCCTTACACATTAGCAGGGAGAACTTATGTCCCTTTCAACTCACGCCGTCTCCTCGCGCTGCCTTAGCCGCAGGTGGGCTGCACTGAGAGCGGCGTTAAAGACGCTTTCAACTTCCAGCTCAGGATGTTACATTCAACGCGATACAAAAGTGCTTTGTCATTGTCACTAGGATCGTCAGTCCTGGGCCCGTTCTTATCGTTCAGCAGCCTGATGCGCTAAGTTACGTGCCATTTATTGCCATCTCCTGACCGTCTGCTTCAGCCCTTTGAGCCCCTGCGTGATTCCTGCTTATGCCGCCACAATTGAACCTTCCACCCGGCCTCACTCCAGCCTCCCTTTCCATTGAGTCGAATGCATTTTCTAGAGAGGGAAAACGGAGCTCTTTCGGAAGAAGAGACCGGTGCTTCAGTGCCAAGATTTTCTCTCAGTGTTTATATTAGAAATGGGAAACAATTTCACATTAAGGGAAGGGAGGCCAAGGGGAGAGAGAATCATTCATGACTCCTGCTGAGCCCTTTTCAAAGCTAACAAGGAAGATAGAAGGCAAGATCCAGGTCATCTGAAGAGCCAAGAGTTGGTTGCAGCTGCCACAAACACCCCCCCCCAAGGCTGCATCAACATCAAGAGAAGTGAAAGTGCCACTTTAGACCACCTTCATAGGGAGGCTACATGTGGCCTAGTGCAGTGTTTTTCAACCAGTGTGCCGTGAGACATGGTCAGGTGTGCCATGGGGAAATTAAACATGGGTCTCCAAACTATGGCCCGCTTGCTGGATATGGCTTGCGGAGGCTATTTATCCAGCCCGCCACCAGCCGCCTCCATCCGAACATAAAAATTCCCCCCACAATCCCTCCAGCAACAGGAAGAGTGGAGGCACAGGGAACGCTCACTGACCAATCACCTTCTAGGATTCATCCCGACCACTAGCAATGAACCAATAGCAGGCCGCCTCGCATCCACACCCAGGAAGGTCCCTGCTCAGGCTGCAGCGCACTTGTCATTGTGTGGCCGCGGCAAGTGAGCATAAATACATTTAGAAACTATATATATAATATGTACTGTGTTAGAGTGTCATTTTGTGTCATTTTGGTTGGTGGTGTGCCCCAGGATTTTGTAAATGTAAAAAATGTGCCGCGGCTCAAAAAAGATTGAAAATCACTGGTCTAGTGCACCAGTTCTGGACACTACAATTTGCATGAAAGAATCATTGTAGATCAATCAATGATATACTAGAAGGTAGCAGTAGTAGTAGAAGAAGAAGAAGGAGAAGGAGAACAAGAAGAAGAGGAGGAGGAGGAGGAGGAGGAGGAGGAGGAGGAGGAGGAGAGGGGATGGGAGAGAAAGGGGGAATGGATGGATGGATGGATGGATGGATGGACGGACAGATTAGAATGATTGACGTTGGAAGGGTGGATGGATAAATGGATAGATGGATAGATAGATGGATAGATGGATAGAGATAGATAGATAGTGATAGATAGATAGATGATAGATAGATAGTGATAGATAGATAGATAGATAGATAGATAGATAGAGATAGAGAGATAGATAGATAGAGAGAGATAGAGATAGAGAGATAGAGAGATTAGATAGATAGATAAATAGAGAGTGAGAGAGATGACAGATAGTGATAGATAGAGAGAGAGAGAGAGAGAGATAGATGATAGATAGTGATAGATAGATAGATAGATAGAGATAGAGAGATAGATAGATAGATAGAGAGAGAGAGAGATAGAGAGATAGATAGATTAGATAGATAGATAAATAGAGAGTGAGAGAGATGACAGATAGTGATAGATAGATAGATAGAGAGAGAGAGATAGAGAGAGAGATAGATAGATGATAGATAGATAGTGATAGATAGATAGATAGAGAGAGAGATAGAGATAGATAGTGATAGATAGAGATAGAGATAGAGATAGAGAGATAGAGAGATTAGATAGATAGATAGATAGAGAGAGAGATGATAGATAGTGATAGAGAGAGAGAGAGAGAGAGAGAGAGAGAGATTAGAGAGAGAGAGAGATATACTAGAATAGATGCTGGATGGAATGGAGAAAGAGAGAGGGGGGGGAGAGAGAGGGAGGGAAGAGAGAGAATTAAGCCTGGCAATAATTAAGTTTCTTGGACCTTCCTCCTTTCTCTCCTGATTTGATAATGTTCCTTTTTCCTCTACATCAAAGATGACTCGTACAAAACTTCATCCATTCTTCCTCCTTCTATTTGCTTAGAACCACTTGTCTTTATCCAATGTGACCCAGGCAAACTGTATATCAGGCTGATGTATATATATATTTTGTCCTTGCAACAATCATGGTCAAAATGATCTCCACCTCTTTCACCAAACAAAAAGTGGAGACAATATTTTGGCAAGTTTATGACAGTTGGTGAATCTTTGCTGTAAGAGTAGCCTGGCTGAAACCGTCTTCGATTCCATTTCTATGCATGGCTGAGGTTCTCCATCATTGTTTTTTCAACCGCTCTCCGTGTGATAAATACAGTATGGCTTTCTTAAAGGTCACCGGTGGCTTTGGGGCTCCGATAGACAAATCCCCCAGATCCCTGAAGGGAATACAAACATGGCAGGTTAGAAAGCATGTCCGTATTGATGCTCTGTCCTCCTGTTCTCCCAGAGGGTTGCGGCAGGAAAATGGAAATTGTTAAATGGCATTTTGTAAAAGAATATGTTGTGTTAAGATTTGATGGGCAGGAAGATAAGCTGTCTTCAGGGATCACTTCCTGGAACATGTGCAAATAATTTTCTCGTGATGCTGGTTAAATGTTCACCAAATCTATGGAGGGCATCAAGGCAAGCATGTTGTGTCTTCAAGCATTATATTTAAAACTTCGATCCCAAGAACAAAGCCCGTAATAAACATTGGAGAAGTAGTTGGCTAATGCTTTCTAGTAGGGTTAGAAACATACAGGGCGCGTTCCAAAAGTAATGCACTTTTGTTTTAAAAAAATAATTTATTGCACACATTTGCACAAACACTTAAAATTCTCCAAAGTCCTGTCCTTGGGTCTCTACACATTTTTCCCAGTGACTCTGCCGTGACCGGTATGCGCCCTGGAAGGCGTCTTCAGGGACCTCTCGCAAGATCTTCATCACGGCTGATTGGATCTCTTCTATGGACGAAAAACGGGTTCCTTCCAGGGCTGGGAACAAAAGGAAGTCTGCTGGGGCAACGTCAGGTGGGGCAGCATTGGCACCTTGTGTTTGGCCAGGAACTTGCAGACTTGTAGCGTATTGTGGCAAGGCGCGTTGTGGTGATGGAGTTGCCAGGTAGCGGAGATGTCTTTTCTCCTCCTGATGACCCTTTTTCGGAGTCTTTCCAGGACATCAATGTGGTAGGCAGCATTAACTGTCTGTCCTTGAGGAACAAACTCCTTATGGACCCCTCCTTTACTGTTGAAAAAGACAATGAGCATTGTTTTCACTTTTGATTTGGGGGACTGGTCAGTGTGCCACTCGGAGCTTTGGTGTTTTGTTTCTGGGTCGTATTCAAAAACCCAGGTTTCATCACCAGTGAAGACGTTGTCCAAATAATCAGGTTCAATTTCTATACATTGCAAAAGTATTTTATCTTAGGGTGGATCTATGTTTATCCCAAGCATGTTTCCATTCAGTTCCTGTGGATTTACCGACCACGTCTGCTGGAAGTTTGTTCCAAGTTGTTCCAGGAAATGGTATAAGGGCAGACTAGATGGACCATGGGGTCTTTTTTCTGCCGTCAATCTTCTATGTTTCCGTGTTTCTAAGTCAGGATGTCTTCTTAGAAAAAAAATATGATATTTCATCCTAAGCCGTTTCTCCCTGTGCACTATTATAGGTCTGTGCAATCAACATGGATGTGGGAGCATTTATCTCAAAGTATGCATTGTTCTTTATTCAATAAAATGTTGAGATCCAAGATAGGCCTCTATAAACCCTCCCTGCTCCAGGTGAATGATCTTCTAAGCCAAACAGCAATATCCTCAACTTGTGATATATTTAGATAGATCATGGCATTGATCAGAGCTAAACCTGCCTGATGGCTGATGATTTTCTAAAGTGTTTTTGACATCCATTCTATTGCTTTTAGAATAAAGGACAGTTTCAACACAGAGAGCTTATTTGGGGTAGGAACAGTTCAAGGAGAGAAGAGGGAGAGATCCACACAGAATAATTTGGGGAATTCACAAACTAGGTTTGCTTTGGTCATCACAGCTTGCCTGCAAAGGTTGTGATAGATAGATAGATAGATAGATAGATAGATAGATAGATAGATAGATAGATAGATAGATAGATAGATAGATAATGATAGATAGATAGATAGATAGATAGATAGATAATGATAGATAGATAATGATAGATACTG
The DNA here is from genome assembly GCF_031021105.1 of Erythrolamprus reginae. Taxonomy (NCBI): domain Eukaryota; kingdom Metazoa; phylum Chordata; class Lepidosauria; order Squamata; family Dipsadidae; genus Erythrolamprus; species Erythrolamprus reginae. The sequence goes on along the minus strand of NC_091954.1, from coordinate 625,140 downwards.
ATAGATAGATAGATAGATAGATAGATAGATAATGATAGATAGATAGATAGATAAATAATGATAGATAGATAATGATAGATAGATAGATAGATAATGATAGATAGAGATAGATAATGATAGATAATGATAGATAGATAGATAATGATAGATAGATAGATACTGATAGATAGATAGATAGATAGATAATGATAGATAGATATAGATAGATAGATAGATAGATAAATAATGATAGATAGATAATGATAGATAGATAGATAATGATAGATAGATAGATAGATAAATAATGATAGATAGATAATGATAGATAGATAGATAATGATAGATAGATAGATAGATAGATAGATAATGATAGATAGATAGATAATGATAGATAGATAGATAGATAATGATAGATAGATAGATAATGATAGATAGATAGATAGATAGATAGATAATGATAGATAGATAGATAGATAGATAGATAGATAGATAGATAGATAGATAGATAGATAGATAGACAAATAGATAGATTTGTCAAGATTCATGTAGTACAACACTTAATGATTGTCACAGGGGTCAAATAAACAATGAGGAAACAACCATTATTAATAAAAAATCTTAAGGATAGAAGCAACAAGGGTCAGTCCTTCAGTCATACATTGGAGGAAATGGGTGATAGGAATGATGAGAAAAAACTAGTAGAAATAGTGCAGACTTAGTAAAAAGTCTGACAGTGTGGAGGGAATTATTTGTTTAGCAGAGTGAGGGCGTTTGGGAAAAAACTGTTCTTGTGTCTAGTTGTCTTGGTGTGCAGTGCCCTGTAGCGACGTTTTGAGAGTTGGGATAAAGAGATGAGTATTTGTGATCCTAGAGGTGTAAACAGTCATTCAATGTGTTTATACTTATTGTGATGAAGACTGAAGGTTCCTTCTCTCTATAGTTTTTCTCTTCCTTTATCACATTCATCCTGTTTCTTCTTATTCTTTTTTATTCCTTTTTCTTTGCACCTTTCACTTCTTCCTGTTTTTTTTCTTTCTTTGGTATTATATTTTACTATCACAATTAAAATCCTTAATTTAAAAAACCATACATATCTAATTATTGCCCATTCCTATCATTTGTGGTTAGGAAACTGTGGACAATACAAGGGAAGGTTTGTTCGTTGGTGGAGATGTTTCTCCTTCTTCGTCTTTTCTGAACTGTACAGAGGTCAAATCTATTTAAACCAAGAGAGGCATTCACAGAGTAATTGCCATGGATACGTTTTAAAGATTAAAAGTTTGAAATGCATCAATGTTTTCTCACACATGAGTGATTATATTTGCAGTTGACATCTGTGGGTACTTGGTCTTGACAGTTGAAGTTTTATAGCTGGTTATCTTGTTTAATTGATATTTGGAATTTGGCAGCACTTGGTAACTGACATAAAGTACTACAGCAACAGAAAACATACTATCTTCCAGATGTTGGAGTACAATTCTCACCATCCCTAGCCATTTGTTTCACAAGTTCAGGCAATTAAGAGTTGGACTCCTACAACCTTTCCAGAACAAAATATGTATAATGCATGGAACATATTTGCCAGGCAGTTTTTAATCAGGTCAGGGAAACTGACAAACACCAACCCGGATTAAATCTACAGGATGCGTTCCAAAAGTAAGGCAATTTAAAAAAAAAGTAATTTATTGAACAGATTTGCACAAACACTTAAAATTCTTCAAAGTCCTGTCCTTGGGCCTCTATACATTTTTTCCAGCAACTCTGCCATGACCGGTACGCGCCCTGGAAGGTGTCTTTGGGGACCCCTCGCAAGGTCTTCGTCACGGCTGATTGGATCTCTTCTATGGGCGAAAAACGGGTTCCTTTCAGGGCTGGGAACAAAAAGAAGTCTGCTGGGGCGACGTCAGGACTATAGGGGGGTGGGGCAGCGTTGGCACCTGGTGTAGCGCGTTGTAGCCAGGCACGTTTTTCGTCCATAGAAAAAATCCAATCAGCCGTGATGAAGATCTTGCGAGAGGTCACTGAAGACGCCTTCCAGGGCGCATACCGGTCATGGCAGAGTCACTGGAAAAAAATGTGTAGAGGCCCAAGGACAGGACTTTGGAAAATTTTAAGTATTTGTGCAAATCTGTTAAATAAATTACTTTAAAAAATAATTGCATTACTTTTGGAACGCACCCTGTATATCTTTCTTGCCTTTAACCAGGACATTTAAATTTGCATTCAACATGGGTCTTTGAACACTGAAGTTATTTTTCTCATCGTATTCATGATAGGAAATTCATATCGTATTTCATTTCATATCTAAACCGGAACTCAATTATATTACGAGGGTTATCCGGAAAGTATGGTTACAAGGCCCGTAGCTCTCGTGGGAAATGTTCGCGGGGGAAGTTGGTAGGACTATCGGGTAGCAGGAAGCCAGTGGAAGGGAACCAGCAGGGCCAGCGGTCAGTAGATCATCGACTGGCGTTGTGGGGAAGGTTAGAGATGAGCGTCCTCATTCCGTTTCCCTCCAAGGGCGAAGTGTGCGCTGCAATGCGCTACTTGAATGCTGAGGGCAGGAACGCTGCTGCGATGGGGGCCCAAGATGCTTCCTGAAAGGCACAACATTGACGGAGTCAGGGCCGCCCGAGAATTTCTTGACCGTTTCAAGATCGAAGGCGAGGCTTTGCTCAACTGTAGAGTGACAGGAGATGGAACGTGGGCTTATCACCAGACTCCAGAGAGCCAACATCAATCAATGCAGTGGCGCCATCCCTGTCCTACCTCAGCCAAAAACATTCAAATCTCAGCAAGAAAAATGTTGGGTACCCATCACAGCAACGTTCCTTTAGAAACAATACCTTGACTCTTTGGTCCAACATTAATGTACATTATGGAAAGTTTAATTGAATTTACTTAGGTATAAGAGCATCAAATTGAAGAAATGCATCCCTGTGTAAATGAATGTAGGGGTTGACTTTATTCCCCAGTGCTAAACGAAAGCATCTAAGCTGGATTTATCTTGACCAGGTGGGTCTTCATTTAGGAGTAGGACAATAAGGAACAGAATTCCTTTCCTAGAGAATATGTTTACGCTTCTAAATATATTTACTAGTAAGTAAATGTCCTTGAGCACAATGCAATTTATTTGCAAACGTAGAATTAAATTGGATTCCCTGCCCTTTGGATAGAGGAAGAGGTGTGCTTCTCAGTTTATGAACATGGAACTTATTTGCTGTTGCAAACTACTTATTTCTGTTATGTGCCAATAAATTTGCATGAAATCTCATCTTCGTAAAATGGAATATGTGTCTGCCTGTTTTTGAATTAAGTATTCTGAGAGTATACAATAAATAATTTCAATTTCACGAACCCTAAAGGGATTAGAATATTTGGAGATTTATGTCGTGGTTCTGTTAGATAAGTAATCGGTTGTGAATGATTTAATTATCTTGAGAAAAGTGTCTAAAATTGAAAGGTTTGAATAACTACCTTTTTAACCTTTTAAAACATTACTAAAATGCTCTTAAAATGCAATCATGATAAGGCAACATGTTCCAACTCGAAATGTAAATACGTTGTGTTAAATATTTGCACAGGTGAAGGCTTTTAAAAATCTTTTTTTGTAAAAGAAAAATATGTGACTAGTTTAATATGCATTTGACAGTTCCTTAGTTTAGATAATAATTGTTCATCCCTAGTAATACAGTTTATTTGTCTGGAAATCACAGGGAACATACAGAACCTGAGTGAATTTATTCTTTAATGTTGCCAAATTTGTCACACGTGAGTTTTGTTTAATACTGTTCTAGTCCTGGCATTTTGTTTCCAGCAGTCTACAATAAATAGAAAAAGTAAGTAGGATGGAAGGATCAATGGACTGATGAATGGAAGAAGAGGGATGGAATGGATGGAAGAAGGAAGGATAAATAGAAAGATGGAAGGATGGAAGATTGGAAGGAGAAAGGGAAGAATAGAAGGATGGAAGCATAAATAGACAGATGGATGATTCTATTTTGAAAGAGATGGTTATCCAAGAGATAAGAACCTAAGAAGAGCCACGCTGAATCAGGCCAAAGCCCATCGAGTCCAGCCTTCGGTGTCCCAGAGTGGGCCCCCAATTGTCCATGGGGATCTTGAGCAGAAAGAGAAGGCAAGACCCTCCCTTTCCCTTGACCCCCAACAAATGGGACCCAAGGGAACCCTGCCTGTCTCAACCAACATAGAGGCGACACGTGGACATCCGCTTCAATCACCACCTATGATAAAGTTGGCATCCATGAATCTGTCTAATCCTGCCTTGAAGCTCTCCAGGCTGACAGCTGTCACAACCTCTTCTGGAAGTGAATTCCATCAACCAAGGACCCTCTGGGTGAAGAAATATTTCCCTTTATTTGTCCTCACTTTCTGACCTGTGAGCTTTAGGGAGGGCCCCCTCGTCCTAGTATTGGGTGATAGAGAGAAGAATTTTTCTCTATCCACCTTTTCTATCCCTGCAGGATTTTATACACTTCGATCAAGTCACGATCAAGTTCCATAAGGGAGGCGCTCCATTTCCTTGATCATTCTTGTTGCCCTAAGAATGTAAGAAGAGCCCTGCTGAATCGGGCCAAAGCCCATTGAGTCCAGCATTCTGTGCCCACCAATTGTCCAGGGGGACCTTGCACCTTTTCCAGTTCCATTGATGTTGGATGATCATCTGTCTGAAGTAGTGTAGGGTTTCCAGCCTAAGCAGGGGGTTGGACTAGAGCAGTGTTTTTCAACCAGTGTGCCGCGAGACATGGTCAGGTGTGCCGCGAAGCTCAGAGAGAGAAAGAAAGGGAGAGAGAAAGAAAGCAAGAGAGAGAGAGAGAAAGAAAGCAAGAGAGAAAGAGAACAACAGAGAGAGAAAGAAAGCAAGAGAGAGAGAAAGAGAACAAGAAAAAGAAAGCAAGAGAGAGAGAAAGAGAACAAGAAAAAGAAAGCAAGAGAGAGAGCAAGAAAGCAAGAGAGAGAGAGAAACAGAGGGAGGGAAGGAGAGAGAGAGAAAGACATAGAGGGAGGTAGGGAGGGAGAGAGAGAGCAAAAAAGAGAGGAAGGAAGGAAGAGAAAGAAAGAGGGAAAGAGGGAGGGAGAGAGAAATAATGCGAAAGGGAGGAAGAGAGATAATTTTTTTGTCCAAACTTTTTTTAGCGCCCCCCCCCCCCCGCTTAATGTGCCCCAGGGTTTCGTAAATGTAAAAAATGTGCCGCGGCTCAAAAAAGGTTGAAAGTCACTGGACTAGAGGACCTCCACGGTCCCTTCCAACTCTGTTGTTGTTGTTATTATTATTACTATTATTATTATTACTATTATTATTATTATTACTATTATTATTATTATTATTATTATTAGTAGTAGTAGTAGTAGTAGTAGTACACATTGTTTTATATTGTACCATATGAGCCGCCCCAAGTCTTCGGAGAAGGGCGGCATACAAGACTAATAAATAATAATAATAATAATAATAATAATAATAATAAGTGGTGATGGAGTGGAGATTTTACATTATCCATCCCCTGCCATGCCCAGCAAGCAACTCCACACTCACAAAAGAAAAGAATAATTTTGTTTTAAAAATGGTATTTGATAGAATATAGGATTTGCATTAAATGGGACAATTGGGAAATGATAAGAGGAAGGTGGTGGGAGTTGAACAATATTAGATATAATATAGATAACCAATATAATTGTTGTTAGCTGGCCCGAGTCTTCGGAGAGAGGCGGCATACAAATCAAATCAAATCAAATCAAATCAAATCAAATCAAATCAAATCAAATCAAATCAAATCAAATAAATAAATAAATAAATAAATAAATAAATAAATAATCAATATAGCCGTAAGAACCCCCCATGGGACAAATGCAAATAATGATACATCAACTAAGGGATGTATATTTTTTAAACTTTGTTTGTTTTTTGTTTGTTGTTGTGGTGGTTGTATTTGTTGTGTTTATTTTTGCTTTTATTTCTTTTGCATTGTTTCTCTTTTAAATTTATAATTTAATAAAAAATATTTTTCTTAAACAAAGCAAAGTTAATAACGTTGCTAAATGTGGATTGTTTAAAAAACCCCACCAGGAATCCTGAGCTACTGACGGAGCGTTGAATGAGATCCAAGTAGACACTCAGTGACATTTGGTGTCAGTCGCACCCTACGGAGAAGGGGAACCGGAGCACAGTTCCCAGCCTTCTGTTGGGGGCGATGGCTGCCATGACAACAGAGAAGCAATAAAATCCAAGCGGAAGGAGATGCAAGATTTGTGGGCAGTGAAAATTCGCTATTGATTGTGACCCTTCACAAGAGTTGTTGGGTGTAATCGGCATCCTTGCATGGATGAGCAGGTTTATTCACACGAGGCCTCTTTGCCTCGGGCGGCAGAATCTTAATAAAATCTTGCTCAGTTGCGTCAACCAAGTTGGATTCCCTTTTTCTGTTCTGCTCAGGAATTGCCACTTGGACCACACGTCACTGTCCGGTCGAAGCGCTTTCGTTCTGTCCTGCTCAGTCTACCACACTGTGGGCGTGGCTTATTTTGTGGGTGTGGCTTGTCAGCCATGTGAGCAGGTGGGAGTGGCTTGATGATTATGTGACGGGGGGCTTAAAAGTCATGTGACTGGCTTAAAGGTGGCTAACTTGATGTCACTCATGTCCAGGGTTAGGGTTAGGGTGCCTGGCCTCTCCTGGCCTCCAAGAGCTACAATTTCCCTCTCTATTTACTATGACTAACATCCAAAATATACTCTTTAATTCCATGCATATATGCCATATATATACATACATATTAGATGATAGATTGCTAGAGAGATAGAGAGATGATAGAGATAGACAGATAAATAGGCAGATATTATTGTTTCTTATTCTTATTTAGACTAATGCTTGCAGGATTATAACTTGTAATTTGTATCTTTACAATTTATATTAATATTGTTTATTTCTTAATTGCTTATTATACCCTATGACAATCATTAAGTGTTGTGATTCTTGACAAATGTATCTTTTCTTTTATGTACACTGAGAGCATCTGCACCAAGACAAATTCCTTGTGTGTCCAACCACACTTGGCCAATAAAGAATTCTGTTCTATTCTATATTCTATTTTATTCTATGTTCAATGTTCAATGTTCAATATTTTATTCTATTCTGTTCTAAATTCTATTCTATTCTACTCTAAATTTTATTCTAAATTCTATTCTGTTCTGTTCTGTTCTGTTCTGTTCTATTCTAGTCTAGTCCAAATTCTATTCTATTCCTTGTTTCGTGAAATTGTTGCTGTTTGACATTGAGCATTTCTTCTGTGAATGTAAAACTGGATTTGCAGACCCTTCATAAAAAAGACCCATTCATTGGTGCCTGGTTCGCTCTGCATGGTCCTGTCTCTCACATCCAAAACCGTTAAGGGATAAATCTAAAACTGCTGAATATTTTAAAGGTTGCCACAGCTTTTCGTTCTGGTTCTCTCCATCTGAGCCATCTCGGGATGGAATTAGAGAGTCAAGCAAAAGAAACTCTGAAATATGTGCAGCAGGAACCGAGGAGCACATGGGAAGCTTTCACACAGGCCAGCTGCCAAGATACATTTCTAGAAGAAGAAGAAGAAAGCTTTGTAAAAGAATAAGCAGATTGTGAAACTTGTGGAAACTCAGACGTTGCTGCCGCCGATGGGGAAGGAAGAAGTCCTGAACACATCGCATCATTTGCACCGAGGCAGGTTGGAAAGCTTTCACAGCTACGTCTGGCTTCCTTTGAAACCGTCTCATATTTTTTGCCCTGGGAAGAACCCTTCATTTATGTACATTTTTTTTGCTCAAGGCCACATGTGGCTGTACCAAATCTGGATTTTTCTTCCCCTCCCCTGAACCTATTGAAATGCACAGTTTCTACCTTCATCTGCAGGTGTTTCAGCTCAAGATAGAGCTGCCACATTCACGTCAAAGTTTAACTCATAAATAATAGGTCGCATAGCTACATCTATATATGTACAGTTCATTTATAGCAATCTATTTTCCACGTTTACCTCTAGGGTATATTTAGATCGAAATCCAGCGATGGGTTCCTACGGGCATGGTCAGGTACGCAGATCCGGTGGAAATATTTTAGTCAGGTAGGCAGGAGTGGTGGCTTAAAGGTCATTTGAATGGCTTAATTAAAGATGGTCAACTTGATGTCACTCACGTCAAGAGTTAGGGTCAGGGTGCCTGGCCTCTCCTCAAAGAGGTGCAATTTCCCCACCTATTTACTATTACTCAACATCCAAAGTATACTATTTAATTCTATGGATATATGCCAGAGTTGTACATTTATTGATTGATTTATTCATTTATTTATTCATTCATTCATTCATTCATTGGATTTGTATGCTGCCCCTCTCCGTGGACTCGGGGCGGCTAACAACAGTGATAAAAACAGCATGTAACAATCCAATACTAAAACAACTAAAAAACCCTTATTATAAAACCAGACATACATACAGACATACCATGCATAAATTGTAGAGGCCTAGGGGGAAAGAATATCTCAGTTCCCCCATGCCTGACGGCCGAGGTAGGTTTTAAGGAGCTTACGAAAGGCGAGGAGGGTGGGGGCAATTCTGATCTCTGGAGGGAGTTGGGTCCAGAGGGCGGGGCCGCCACAGAGAAGGCTCTTCTCCTGGGTCCTGCCAAATGACATTATTTAGTTGACGGGACCCGGAGAAGGCCCACTTTGTGGGACCTAACTGGTCACTGGGATTCATACATATTATACACAGGCACACTAAAATATACATTATCTACTATATAAAGTACATGCACTATATACATTCAACCTCATTTACCACGATAGGAAAAACAGACCCAGAGCCCAGAAGGGAAAAAAAGAAAGAAAATTCAAAAAAAATTCTACCGGTTCTGCGTAGCTGACCGTACCTGTAGTAGCCCATCACTGAAACTTATGCTCAATCAAAACAATGGTTAATATAGAGTTATAGGGTTAATATGAGCAAGTGTATAAATTATCCAAATAAAATAATAAAGACATGCACCCATTCATTACTGAAGATTGGAGATTTAAAAGTAAGAATGGGTAGCAAATATATTAATATTTTTTTATAAAAAAAACGAGTATTCCTTTTTAATAGGATTGCTTTGTTTCTGTGACTTATGGAGCAATCCTGAAAGGGAATGCTTGAGACAAATTGAGCAGGGGGAAAAGGAATCCAAACAAATACAGTCCATGATGTAACGGAGACACAGTAAGGGAGAAGGTTTTGACAATGAGCTATTGTAACAATTAAGCAACCAAACTTTAGATAAAAATAGCACAGTGGGAATAAGAAGCAAAGTTTCGGAGCTGTTGCATTAAGCCACAGCTATAAATCCGTGTTATTTTGCAGCTTCAGCGAATGAATTGGAAGCTGCACCATTGTCTAAAGCAGTGTTTCCCAACCTTGGCCACTTGAAGATATCTGGACTTCAACTCCCAGAATTCCCCAGCCAGCAAATGCTGGCTGGGGAATTCTGGGAGTTGAAGTCCAGATACCTTCAAGTGGCCAAAGTTGGGAAACACTGCTCTAAAGCATCGAGCATAGTGGATTTTTTTTTAAAAAAAATACATGCTAAACAGGGAGACTCCAATTATTGTACAATGCTTGATAGTTTTAGCTGGTAAATGAGGGAGAGAAACAGGTGGACCTCTTTGGAACATGAGAATCAGAGTGGACTTGGTTGAACTGTCCCACATCCCTGTTACTGCCCCTGTTTGCTTCCTGCATGAGATATAGATGCCCCAAGGAAGTGTACTGGACCAACACTCTTCATCCTCTACATCAATGACCTTTGCGATCTCATCTCTAGCAACTGTGTTCTCTTTGTTGATGATGTAAAACTCTTCAGCTATTCCCCCAAAAGACCTAGACTCTGTCTCTGATTGGTCTAACACCTGGTAGCTCCAAATCTCAACCGGCAAATGCTCTGTCCTCCACATCGGCAAAAAAAATCATAACTTCAAATATAAACTGAAAAAACAAGATCTTGCAGATAACCCCCACTCAGTAAAAGACCTCGGAATACTAATATCAAATGACCTAAATGCCAAAGCCCAAAAAGGTTTTAATCCTACGCAGCTTCTGCTCCAGCAATCTCACACTAATCACCAGAGCCTACAAAACTTTCGCTAGACCCATCCTCGAATACAGCTCATCTGTTTGGAACCCATATCACATCTCAGACATTAACACCATTGAAAATGTCCAAAAATACTTCACCAGAAGAGCCCTTCACTCCTCCACCCGAAACAGAAGACCCTACGAAAGTAGACTTCCAATCCTGGATCTTGAAACCTTAGTATTGCCCACAAGATTATATGCTGTAACACCCTGCCTGTCAATGATTACTTCAGCTTCAACCGCAACAACACAAGAGCACACAACAGATTCAAGCTTAATATTAACCGCTCCAAACTGAACTGTAAAAAATATGACTTTAGCAATTGAGTTGTTGAAAGCGGGGAACTCATCACCGGACTCCATAGTATCATCCCCTAACGCCCAACATTTTACCCTTAGATTCCTAAGAGGTCAGTAAGGGGCGTATATAAGTGCACCAGAGTGCCCACCGTCCCCTGTCCTATAGTCTCTCCTATATCTCCTATATCTTCTCTATCTTTTCTATCCATCATCTATCTGTTACATCTCTTTTGTCTCTCATATTTTCTGCTATTCTCTCTAGTTATATTTTACTCCCATATTTCTCTTCTATACTCTCTTGGATACATTCTACTCGTCTATATCTTCGTTTTGTTTGCCTGCCTGGGATTTGACAAATGGTTGATTTGGGAGAGGGGGGGGGAGAGAGATGAAAGAAACAGTAAAGGGAAAATGACCATGACGTGACCCATGAAACCGATGGCTCCTAACGAACAAGGGACCATCTATTTTGAGACAGATTTACCCCTGGGCCAATGGAACAGCTTCCTTTCTTTGCAAATACGAATTCCACCAGGAGGCTATGGGATGCGGCCCCATCTTCAGCCCTCTGGTCTCACTAGATTGTAGTGATGTTCATCTCACAGAAGGTGGCAATATTCATCTTTTCTTTCAACGTTCATGGAGATGTTAGGTGGGAGCCAGTGATCCAGATAATCCCCTTAAAACAGCAGTGGATCCTCGCAACTTTCTTCAGTGTATTCTCTCCTTTATAATTAGATGGGATTCTCTCTCTCTCTCTCTCTCTCCAACCATACCTGTCTGTCTGTCTGTCTGTCTGTCTGTCTGTCTGTCTGTCTCTATCTATCTATCATCAGGATCCCTCTATCATCTATCTATCTACCTATCTATCTATCTATCTATCTATCTATCTATCTATCTATCTACCTACCTACCTACCTACCTACCTACCTACCTACCTACCTACCTACCTATCTATCTATCTATCTATCTATCTATCTAATCATTTATATGTATTTCTACCTCATTACCTGTACTATCTGTTGACATATGTATACATATAATGGGATATATTAATAGGCCCATTTATTATGCACATCAAGTATACATTCTTAATGTCCAGCTAAACACAATAAACAGATATCATTTTTGTTATAAATTCATGTACAATGGGAAGAACAGACACAACTTCTGGAGGCAACTTCTGTTCCACCGATCGACCGTTCTGACTGTCAGGAAATTTCCCTTAATTCTATGTTGTTTCTTTCCTTGTTTAGTTTCCACCCATTGCTTCTTGTTCTACTCAGGTCCTTTGGAGAATAGCTTGACTCCTTCTTCTTTGTGGCCACCCCTGAGATACTAGATGGCTGCTATCATGTTCCTGCAATCGTTCTTCGTATGTTTTAGCCTCCAGTCCCCTAAAATCCTCTTTGTCTCTCTTCTCCGCACTCTTTCTAGAGTCTCAACATCCTTTTTGCATCGTGGTGGCCAAAACTGGATGCAAATATTCCAAGTGTGGTTTTACCAAAGTAATATAGATGGAAAGACCCCTTTCCCTTTGATTCAGAAGGACGTCCTGGACTGAGGGTGGGGGTGGGGAACGGCTTCTCCTGAGAAAAATACAACAGCAGATTAATTCTGTACTTATGTCATGAAAACTAAGTGCCCATCTCTGCAATATTCATCAGAATAGCTTGGTTCAAATAAAACTTTACATCTTTAATCATGAATCTGCATTAATAGCTTCCAGGCTCTGTGTCAAAATAGATTCCAATGGTATAAAAACTCAGAATTGCTTTGCTCATATTTCATAGGGCAAAATTGCCTCTAAAATCCTTTTTCATTGTTCAAACCAGAGCAGAGGAATAAAATGTCTAAAACCAAGGGGAGGTTCTGCTCTGTCTGGATCCATTTGCCCCGAACTGGTAGCAATCTGCTGGCCATGTCGGTCAGGGCCTGTCCATGCGTGCGGTCATCTTTTTAAAAAGAAATTGGTTTTGATTTTTTTGATTTTTTTTTAAAAATAGCAATAGCATTTAGACGTATATATATATATGACTTTATAATGCTTTTACAGCCCTCTCTAAGCGATTTACAGAATCAACATATTGCCCCCAGCAATCTGGGTCCTCATTTGACCCACCTCGAAAGGATGGAAGGCTGAGTCAACAGAAGGGAGGGAGGGAGGGAGGAAGAGCAATAGCACTTAGACTTATCTACCGCTTCCTAGTGCTTTGACAGCCCCCTCTAAGTAGTTTACAGAATCAGCCTCTTGCCCCCCACAATCTGGGTCCTCATTTGACCCACCTCGGAAGGACGGAAGGATGAGTCAACCTTGAGTTTTTCAGGAACAAACTTCAGGCTGTGGGCAGAGGCAGCCTGCAATATTGCGTCCTAAATACTGTGTCACCATGGATGAATAGATGGATGGATGGAAATAACATTTATACTTATATATTACTTTACAGTGCTTTTACAGCCCTCTCTAAGTGGTTTACAGAATCAGCCTTTTGTCCCCAACAATCTGGGTCCTCATTTGACCCAGGAAGGAAGGAAGGAAGGAAGGAAGGAAGGAAGGAAGGAAGGAAGGAAGGAAGGAAGGAATAGCAATAGCATTTAGACTTATCTACCGATTCCCGCTGCTTTCACAACCTCCTCTAAGTGGTTGACAGCATCAGAATATCACCAACAATCTGGGTCCCCATTTGACCCACTTCTGAAAGATGGAAGGCTGAGTCCACCTGGAGCCGGTGGTGAGATTTGAACTGCTGAACTACAGCTAGCAGTTAGTTGAAGTAGCTTGCAGTGCTGCCCTCTAACCACTGCACCACCCCGGCTCTAAAGAATTCCTTCTGAGCATGCACAGAATGTGAGTTCTGGCATTGTGCATGGATTTTTTGTTTATGTGTATGCACACACAGGGAGCAATGTGGCAGCGAGGTCAAGCGCCACCCACCCCTGTCTCAACCAGGTCGATCTGGATCTCATCTATCGGTTCACTGATGATCCATATTTATTTTCTTTGTTTTGGACAGGGCTGGGATTCTTTTTCCAGGCTGAGCCTCAATCTGTGACCCAAGCTAGCTGCAAACTAACGATTGTATTTGTGCAATAATTTGATTTGATTTAATCTGTGTGCAATGCCCACTTATTGCATTTTTTAATTTACCTTCTGGTTACATGGACTGTGTAAATGACTGGGATTTGATTGACCTTAGATTTCCTGTAAAGGCTCAGCCAGGGCCCTTGATAAGTGTCTTTCTTTCTTTGCTCTCAGCTGCACCAAACCCCTGACCTCATCTCGAACGATTCTCCTTTCATTTCCTCCCCATAAAACTCTCCCTCTAATGACTTGGGCTTGCTGGGGGAACAGCTGTGCTGAAGAGTTCTGGTTTTCTAGCTCTAATAAAGTTGTGTTTAGCCATTCGGTTACTCTTCTTGCATCCCAACAGAACAGAACAGAATAACAGATCAGATAGTCCCTTGGAAGTCTTCGAGTCCACCCCACCACTTAAGCAGAAGATCCTCTACCAGGGGTAGGCAAAGTTGGCTCTTCTATGACTTGTAGACTTCAACTCCCAGAATTCCTGAGCTAGTATGATTGGCAGTTGAAGTCCACAAGTCATAGAAGAGCCAACTTTGCCCACCACTGCCCTAGACCAACAAGTAGACACAAGAACAGGTTTCTTCCTGAATGCCATCACCCTGCTAAACAAATAATTCCCCCAACACTGTCAAAGTATCTACTAAATCTGCACTACTATTACTACTAGTTTTTTTCTCATCATTCCTATTATCCATTTCCTTCCTGTATGACTGTAACTTGTTGCTTCTATCCTAAGATTTTTATTAATATTGTTTCCTCATTGCTTATTTGACCCCTATGAGCATCATTAAGTGTTGGACCTCCTGATTCTTGACAAATGTCTTTTCTTTTATGTACACTGAAAGCATCTACACCAAAGACAAATTCCTTGTGTGTCCAATCACACTTGGCCAATAAATAATCATATTCTATTCTATTCTGTTCCGTTCCATTCCATTCCATTCTGTGAAGCAGTGATCCAGGAAAAAGTCTCCACCTTTCCAGAAGACCGTGATTGTTTCATGCAGGGCTAGCCAACAAAGGCCTTAAAGATGAAAGAATAATGACGTCCCCACCCCCTCCTCACCTGACCTAAGCCCCATGGGGAACTCGTGGGCCCTTTTTAAACAGGAGTTTTAAGGCGAAGGAGACCAGTCCACCTCTCTGAACAGGCTCTGGGAGGCTGTGGTTGTGGCTGCACCAAAAGTTGATCACCCACAGATCAAGAAACCGAGAGGCTCCATGAATGGGTGGCTTATGGCTGTTATTAAAAAGAAGGGTGGTGGTTATACAGGAGAAACTCAAAAAATTAGAATATTGTGCAAATGTGTGAGAAATAAGTTCATTTCCGAAGGTAACATCACAATGCAAGTAAATGGTTTGTAACCATGGCAGAGGCTGATGTAAGCCATAATCAGCATGTAGTTGTGCTGCAACCTGATATAAGGCTGTAACCTATATAAGGAGGAACACCCTTGAATAGGTGTGGTTTGTTACAGATAGCGGTTTGTTACACATAGTGGTTTGTAAGTTAGTGGTTAGTACCTAGTGGTTGCAGTGGTGGATATTATAAGAGTTATATGTATTGTATGATAGTTTAGAGAAGCATTTTGATAAAAAAGAAGCAATATATATATTTTTACAAGAAAGTCTGCTGCTGTGTTTCATTGAAGACTTCAACTATGTTTAGTGGTTAACTGTGGCTAGTTGGTGGGTTAACTTCCACGTGCGCAAAACTCTCTCTGCCCAACAGGTGATGCTCCCAGGAGCTGTGCCCAATAAAATGTTCATTTATTTCAGTAATGTAATTTAAAAGGTAAAACGTAATATATGAGAGATACTCATAACATGCAAGGTACGATAGTTCAAGCCATGATTTGTCATAATGGTGATGATTATGGGGTTCAGCTCATGAAAAACCCCATCTCAGAAAATTAGAATATTATATGCCATCAAGAAAACAAGGATTGTACATAGAATAATATTAGACCTCTGAAAAGTATAAACATGCATTTGTATTCAGTAGTACTGTTGTATCCTGAAATGGCTACCTTGTAACTCTGTAAATAGTTTGTTCCTCTTTCTAGCGCTGTCTGAGCCGAAGCAGGAAGTCGCTCCTGATTGGCTCAGACGCGGCCGGCTCTAGCTTTGGCGGGAACCGCAAATGTATAAAAGGAGCGGTTTCTCCAGGCAGAGTCAGTCGGTACTCGCTGAATTGTCACTTTGCCTTGCTGAGCTGTCACTTGTTCTCTGAGCTGAATAAAAGTACCGATTGCTTGAACCCTGTCTCTGGGTCTACTTCACTGGCGACGAACGGACGGAAGAAACATCGCGTGCAACATGAACAAAGTCCAGATCGGCCAGGCTCCGGAACTCTTCGATCCCGAGAAAACGACCTGGGACGAATACATGGCCACCTTCGAGATTTTCCTCGAGGCGGCGGGAATACAGGACACCGAAGCCGATCGCAGACGGGCTATTTTCCTTAACTACTGCGGCCCAGAAATCCGTGGACTGGCCCAGACTCTCACCGAACCGCAGCAAGCAAGAACCGTAGCGTGGGACGTCCTACAGGAAAAGCTAGCGAGCCACTTCAAACCAACCAAACCAGCCATGGTTTTTCGGCATCAATTCCACACGATGGCTCAGAAGGAAACCGAGTCAATCAACCAGTTTACAACGCGACTTCGAACGGTACTTGCTCAATGCAAGTTTAAAGACCCGGAAGCTCGCCTCACCGACGCCCTGGTTTTCGGCATGAAAAGCGCCACAGTGAGAAATAAACTCCTCACCGAAGAAGAGCCGACTCTACAGACCGTGATTAAACTAGCGCAAACCGCAGAAGCAGCCGACGCAGCAGCTAGGGAATTGAAAGAGCACGGAAGGCGAGAACTCATTGCAAAGATTGACTCCGCGTCTCCCCGCGCCGTGGAAACAGACGACCTCAGCCAACCAGCTCACAACGGGGACAACTGCCTCCTGGTACAAGACCAGCCGAGACACCATAGAGCTACTCACCCAGCCCCCTGCGCGGGCTGCCGGGGAAACCACCAGCGCCATCGATGCCCCTTCCGAGACGCTACATGCCACCGCTGCAACCGTCGAGGCCACATCGCCATCGCATGCAGAGCAACAGCACCAGAAGAAACATTTGCCACACCGCAATACCAGCGACCACAAAACCAGACCCCCCAATCGCGAGAAAGGAGACCGTTCCGCAACTCGGGTCAAAGGAACTACTCAACCGCTAACCGCGACTACTATAGAGGTAACTCTCAATTTTCCGTGAATAACACGGCAACCAAAAAGGGGGCTAAAATTGTTATCTCACTGTTACTAAATAACCAGCCTTGCTCAATGGAGCTGGATACGGGTTCTAGATATACCATCATGCCTTGGGAGAAGTTTAAACTGTATATGCCTAATGTGTCTAAGGCTGATTTAAATCAAACCTCTTTGGTGATCAGAGACTTTCAAGGGGGGGTAATCTCGGTCCTGGGAACAGCAAATGTACCTATTGCATTCAAGAATGTTAAATGTACCCTTCCCATGCTTATTGTAACGGGGGCCAAGCACTCTCTTCTGGGTCTAGCGTGGATGGAACCGTTGGGGATCGAAATTTCGGGTGTGTGTAATGTAAACTGTGATAATATGCCTAACTTTGTGAAAGAGTTCCCTGAGGTGTTCAGCCCCACCTTGGGATTGTATAAGGGGCCCCCTATATCATTCTCTATTGACCCCAAGGTCCCACCGGTCAGACTAAAACCTCGCAGGGTCCCCCTTCCGCTTCTCCCTAAACTAGACATACAGCTGGATAAACTCATTAGCCAAGGTATTTTGGTCCCTGTGGAACAGGGGCCATGGGAAACTCCCATAGTTACACCTCTGAAGCCAGATGGGTCTTTAAGAGTTTGCGCTGATTACAAATCGACCCTGAATAAGGCACTCCAACACCACCCCTACCCCATCCCGGTTGTACAACAACTTCTACACTCCCTGGGGGAGGGAAAAAGGTTCGCAAAGATCGACCTGGCGCAAGCTTACCAGCAACTTCCGGTCGATGAACAAACAGCAAACGCTCAAACAATTGTAACGCACAGGGGGGCTTTCAAATGCACGAGGTTACAGTTTGGGGTAAGCATAGCCCCAGGAATATTCCAGAGCATTATGGAACGCCTATTGTCAGGGGTAAATGGGGCCATCCCATACTTTGATGACATCTTAATTGCAGGGGAAAACCAGGAACAAGTAAACAAAAGAATAAGGGAAGTACTTAAGAGGTTACAGGACAAAGGTTTAAGAATCAAGCCTGATAAATGTGTCTAGGGAACCGACAGTATAGAATTCCTAGGTTATAAAATAGATAAAGAAGGTATCCACCCCACAACAGAGAAGCTGAGAGCAATTAGAGAAGCCCCAGAACCACAAGATAAGAACGAGCTGCAGGCATTTTTAGGCCTCCTTAATTTTTATTCCGTTTTTTTAAAGCAGAAGGCAACGGTAGCAGAGCCTCTCCATCGCTTACTCCAGAAGGAAGCCCGCTGGACATGGGGGGAAACTGAACGTGAAGCTTTTTCTCAAATAAAGAATTTATTAACTTCTAAAAGTGTAGTAGTCCAATATAGTGCTTCACTACCCATTAGGCTCACGTGCGACGCTTCGCCGTACGGCATAGGAGGAGTCCTAGCTCACGTTCTTCCTAATAAGACAGAGGCCCCAATAGCATTTTTTTCAAGAACCATGACCAGCACAGAGAGGAATTATAGTCAGTTAGACAAGGAGGCTCTAGCTTTAGTGGCAGGGGTAAAGAAGTTTCACAATTATATTTTTGGAAGAAGCTTTGAACTAGTCACTGACCACAAGCCCCTACTAGGTCTGCTAGCCCCCAACAAGCCCACTCCACCGTTTATGTCTCCAAGACTAATCAGATGGGCTCTTTTCCTCTCAGGGAACCAGTATGAGCTCACCCACAAGGGGGGGAAGGAAATCAATCATGCAGATGGCCTCAGCAGGTGCCCCATAACAGACTTAGTGGAAGACCCTGTTCCTTCCACTGATGTGTTAATGATAGAACTCGAGGATAACCCACTAACCACGGCCAAAGAGGTAGCTGCACACACGCAGCAAGATCAAATCCTTAAACAAGTGGTGAACTGTGTTCTAAAGGGATGGCAAAATGATGTTGTGAAACCTGAATTGTGTGATTTTAAAAACAAAAGACTTGAGTTATCTTATGTAAAGGGTTGTCTGTTGTGGGGAGATAGAGTGATCATCCCCAAAAGCCTAAGGGAAAAGGTACTCAAAATGTTACATGTGGGTCATCCTGGGATTGTCAGGATGAAGAGCCTGGCAAGGGGGCATCTATGGTGGCCAGGGCTGGATGCTGATATTGAAAATTGGGTTTCAAAGTGTGACCCGTGCCAAGAGTCACGGCCTAGTCCCCCTAAAACAACTCCGGCTGAGTGGGAACAGCCTGCTGGCCCTTGGTCTAGAATCCACATTGATTTTGCTGGCCCAGTGGGTTCCCAGTATTTTTTAATAGTGGTTGATGCCTTCTCCAAATGGGTGGAAATAATAGCAATGAACAACATAACCACAAGTGCCACCATCAAGGTATTGAGTAGACTGTTTGCATCCCATGGTTGCCCAGATATCTTAGTGTCTGACAATGGGCCACAGCTAACAGCCAGGCAATTCGAATTGTTCTTAGATGGCCTAGGGGTCAGGCATGCCCTCATCTCGCCTTATTCGCCCTGGGCTAACGGATTGGCAGAACGCTACGTTCGGGTGGCAAAGGAGGCATTGCGCAGGTCAGGCCCTGGGGATGTGCAACAAAACTTGGACCAATTCTTACTCACCCAGCACATTACCCCTAACTCACACACACATGTAAGCCAATATACTGGCAATGAAATTTCTATCCCATTTTCCTTGCAAGCAAATTAAAACATTGACGCTGGCATGCAATTATACACCTTCATTTTCTTTTCCTATACGTTTTAATTCTTCAGCTTGGTTACCAATACGAGATTTCCAGCTAGTGATAAACTCTACGAAAACAGTGAGCAAAGCAATTAGAACAAATTGGAATTACAACAAATGAGCATATATCGCTAGACAGAGAAATGTAACTGATTGTTTTTTTAAAAAAAGGGATTGTTATGGTTTAATCTGATTTTTTTCCTAAGCATTACATTTTTTAAAAAAATCGCCATTCATAGATTGTATTAGTCAATCAATTCTATCAAAGAAAGCATTCCCTTCTTTTAAAAACGGTGGAGGAAAAATTAGGAGCAAAAGAAAATTTGAAATATCTCTCTACTCATTACAGCATTTTTTGTGGGCTAGGAACCATACAGTGTTATGATCTTGCCTCTTAATCTAGGATGCTTCCTACACGCTCTCATTCAGAGCAAGAGGCGAGCCATGAGTGGAAATCTTTAAGTAGTTTTGTAAGCATAACCAGCTCCATATTTATTCCATTGACCAAGGAGAGCCAATTGTAAGATAGACAAGAGAGAGACAGAGAGAGAGAGATTGAGAGAGACAGAGAGAGATTGAGAGAGAGAGACAGAGATTGAGAGACAGAGACAGAGATTGAGAGAGAGACAGAGATTGAGAGAGACAGAGAGACAGAGATTGAGAGAGACAGAGAGAGATTGAGAGAGAGAGACAGAGATTGAGAGACAGAGACAGAGATTGAGAGAGAGACAGAGATTGAGAGAGACAGAGAGAGAGAGATTGAGAGAGACAGACAGAGATTGAGAGACAGAGACAGAGATTGAGAGAGACAGAAATAGAGAGAGACAGAGACAGAGATTGAGAGAGAGAGAGAGAGACAGAGACAGAGAGAGACACATAGACACAGAGAGAGAGAGAACTAAGGGAGGCCTTGTATGTTTTCCAAGCTGTTTGGAGTTTGTTTGGAATTTGTCATTTTTCAACAAATATACTATAAAAACGGGAGACAATTGTGTCCTCCTTCCTGGCGATGAGAATCGGCTTTCGTTTATTCAGTGTTAATGTTCTGCACTTCCTCCGATATCTCACATCTGTGAAAACTGTGGTAAATATGGAAATATATTTAAATGCAACTGTAAATCAGAAAGGAATTGAGGCTCTGAATTACTTCTCAAGGTTACCCATCCCTCTAAGGCGAACACGGCTTCCGACGTAATTGTTTTGTAACATGGAGAAAGGGGAGAAGACACACGAACAATGTCCTTGTGCATGAGAGATAGAAGAAGACCACGTATGCGTATCCCAGGGATAAAAGAGGCAGCGAGAGGGGGAAACGGATTCTGCTTTGCAGGTGGCTGGGAAAGAAGAGAAAGGTCTGGAGCCTGGACATTTCCCTGGGAGTCCTTCTCAGAGGAGCCTGCTGGAAGTGTGGGCTGCAGGAGTTTCCAAAATCCCTCCCTCCTATTCTTTCGCCTTTTTCCCAAGAGAGAAAAAATCCATGATTTATTTTGTGAATGGAGTCCCTTTATAAAGTAGCAAAGGGGGTAGGTGAGAATGGAGGAGAAAGGAAGGAAGGAAGGAAGGAAGGAAGGAAGGAAGGAAGGAAGGAAGGAAGGAGAAAGATGGGAAGAAGACAGATAAATAGATAGATAGATAGACAGACAGACAGAATATACTGTATTTTCCAAAATGGGGTGGAAATGTCTGTGCACCCTATAGAGTGAATATGTGTCTGTTTTTGGCCTCCCAAGCCCTCTTTTTGCCCTCCTCAACCTCTGGAAGCCCCCATCAGGCCAAAGCCAGGCCCCGTTTTGGCCTCCAGAGGCTTCTGCAGATCCCATTTTCGCCCTCCCAGGCATCAAGGAGGCTGAAAACAGGATGTGCAGAGGCCCAAAACTTTTACCCCCCTTGTTTTCTTTCTATAAACCTTTCAGGTGTGTCCCCGGTGCATCTTAATAGTCTGAAAAAATACAGTAATTTCAATTTTGACAAAAGCACGTTTGCAAAATCATGTGGAGGACTATGAGTATAATTTCAAAAAACGACCCGAGAAGGAGGCCTTTCTCCAAGGCTTCGTGGGGGAGAAGGAGAGGTTCTCCACAAGAGGCTCCTCTCTAGATGAAATATCCAAGGTTTTCTGAAATTAGTTCAGGAGCACTGACTCCTGATAAGACGAGCGTCCTCTTCAGATGAGTTCTCCATATTGGCAGCTTATGGCTGGGTTTTATTTATAGCCAGGGTGGGTGCAATGAATCTGGAGACTCTTCCCAAAGTGGAAAAAAAGCCTCTGATGAATTTTTGTAGGACGGAAAAGCGTTTTGTTCAGTGTTGCAAAATCTCTCGTGAGAGTTCTAGGCATCTAATATTAATCTGATTTCTCTTTTAAGAGAAGAATTGTTGCAGAGAAATTGTGAATGATACAATTATACATCTCCTAATACTTGTCTGCACTGCACAGCTCTAATACGTAAGGAAATATTGATTTAAACATATTTTCTGGCTTGAAAGGCTGTATTGGTTGCTGCCCCGTGAGATCCCGTGCTGTATGTCACACCAACTCTAATTATTCCTGGAATTTAAATCTCTCCCTTAGCAGGAGAAGAAGCATCAAGAAATGTCAATCAAAAATAAAAAAGAATAGGAGGAAAGGGGAATTTCTTGTTGTGAGACGATGATGATAATGATGGTGAAGATGGCGAGAGAAGGGAAAATAATTGAAATCACACAACACAGGAGAGAGAGGACCCCCAAACCAACACATACTTGAGACAAAAAGAAAAATATTCCTGCTCTAGGGAAGAGTATTTGAAGGACAATGAAGAAGATCTGGACAGGCAACATTGCCACTCCTAGCAAGAGCAGAAGAGAAGGAGCTGAAGCAAAGTCTCCAAATACAAAGACTTGCAAATAGAAGTGGAAAACAAGGAACCTCCAGCGATCGGTGCCTTGGGTGCCATCCCAAAACCACTGGAGCACCACTCGAACAACACGGGCATTGACAACACCCCCATCCGTCCACTGCAAATGGCAGTTTTATGTGGAACGGCTTTCGTCCTCTAACAATACCTTGGATCTTATTAAGCAGCAACAACGGCCTCTCTCAGGTCCCCGGGAGGCATTTGATGGGTGGATGGAAGCGCTACATCCAGCCTAAACATCTGGCTAATTGTGTGTGACCCACCATAACAATAATAGCAATGTTTATACAATACACCAGGTTTTGCACATGCATTGTTAAAAGGCCGTGTTATGGTTGCCATGGGTATGCTGAAGAAGGTTTCGTGGAATCCCATCTCACCACACCGTCTGCTGGTGCTCTTTCCAATTATGTGAGCTATCCAAAGCACAGTCACAGCATTTGAGTCCCAACGAACCCTCGGACAGCCCAGGACCAGGGTGGATGAGGGGGGACGCAGTGGGGTAGCAAAAATGAAGCCCCACCCCAGAGCCCCCAATTTGCACTGAAAGAGGTTGAAAGAAAATGCGTCTCCTTTGGGCAGCCTCTGCCTTCTTCCCAAGAGCCTTTGAAGACCCCAAAGCCGGCGATTCTGCTACAAACCAAAGAGCTTAGGAAAAGTCGAAGGAGATGAGGTCTGGACTCGATTCTGTGTGATCTGGGTTCCTTCCTCCCCCTCCTTTCCGAATGGCTCTTGTCTTCTCTAGAACAGAGGTCTTCATCGCTGGCTGGAGAATCCTGGGAGTTGAAGTTCACAAGTGTTAACGTTGCCGCTGCTCTAGAAAATGTTTGGCCAGAAACCTTGAGTTTGTTTGGGAGTCTGCAGGAAGGAGGGTTGAGACCGTTGTGTGGAAGGGAGCATTTGGGGATGTTCACTTGGGCTGTGAACACTTTAGATTGTTGCCTTTGAGTAAGTGATTATTTTGCGAGTGGCCCTTTTAATCATGAAGGCCCCTTGATGACAATGCTCAAAATGTGTTTCCAGAATCCTAAGTGAGATGTTTCTGTCCTTTCACTGTTCTACAACTGTTCACTTCTAGGATGCGGGTGAATTCGATGTCCTGCTTGTTTGAAGTCCATTGATGTGGGCATTGTTTGGAGGGTCTTGGAAAATCCTTGGCCAAGTCACATGCTTGCCAAGCCACTCCCACCTGGTCACATGGCAGGCAAGCCACTCCTACCTGGTCACATGACCATCAAGCCACACCCACAAAATAAGCCACGCCAACAGTGTGGTGATAAAAATTTTGGTAGCCCTCCACTGCCCAGAACAATTATTTATAGCCCAATCTGCTGCTTCATATGACTCTTTTTTTAAAAAAAAATGGGGAATTCATTATTTGTATATCTACTTAGGAGTTGGAAATAAAACTTTACATGAAAAAACATCAGTGGGCATAACCTAGCAATTTCTCAGAGACATCGAGTTGCAATTAAAATAGAATGTAGCTCAAACTGTTGTTGGGTTACTTTGGGCAGTCAACAACTAAATATATATGTGGGCTCTCAGGCAGCGTTTTACCAGGAAGGGGGAAAATTTATTTATGGCTGTTAACTTAATTGGATATGAAATATTTGTTCCACTATCCCTATCACAAGGCAGTTTCTCTTTTTTCCCCCTGAATGATGCAACTTGTCACAGGACTCAGGAGCCAAGTGTCACCTCAATTTTAGGGAGCCAGGAATTAAATGATCAGGAATAACCATCACATTAATCTAGAATAGAGAAATCAACAATTATTTTTGGCGAATTAAGGCAAGAGCTCTTAGCGGACATTAGACCCTCTCTGGCAATTTGGAGGATAATCTTCTTCATTAGCATCCAGCACAAAAGCCTCTTCAAATTATGCATTTTTAAAGAAACCTACAATTTACTACTACACGAAGCATTAGCAGAATCCATTAATGTTTAATACATACATTATTAAACCTTTGACTTTGGGGACACTTCAAATAACTTGAGCAGAGAGAAAACACCATAATAGTATTTTATTTCTCTCCCTGTGGCCTCTCGTCCTTTACCTCAAAATAGATTTTTTTTTGGTAAATCCCAGGGATGCAGACAGAGCTCCGGAGTTTATCCCGAGGTAGCCAAATATATTCGCATACAAAACAAACCCAGCAGTTCGAAAGAGGAAACCGCAAGTAGATGAATGAGTACCATGTCTGTAGGCAAATTCACAGGGACATCGCAGGAGCTTCCAACTGGATATTCCCTGGGCGACAGTCATACTCTCCCGCAAATCCTTTCGCCAGTGTGGTGCAGTGGTTAGAGTGCAGCACTGCAGGCTCCTTCGGCTAACTGCTAGCTGTAGTTCAGCGGTTCAAATCTCACCACCGGCTCAAGTTTGACTCAGCCTTCCTTCCTTCCTAGGTGAGTCAAATGAGGACCCAGATTGTTGGGGGGGGAAGGCTGATTCTGTCAACCACTTAGAGGGGGCTGGAAAAGCGGTATATAAGTCTAGAGGCTATTGCGATTGCTTCAGAGGAAAGAAGATTATGAGAGTTCTATTGAAAGTTCATGGGTTTATCTGTGAGGTTTCCAAGAATTCCCATGATCATCAGGACACAACATCAAAAGTAATAAAACCTTTTAAGCCAGATCATATTAGTTTAGTTGCAACCGTGTAAAAAAACAGAATTGTCTAAGCAATTAGAGGAGGGATTGTTCTGTCCCTAGAAAGAGGCCCACACAAACACACTGATTTTACAAGATTTGAGCATGTGGTTCTAATATTTTAGGAGCAAGGAAGTTTGGATTTAGAAATTCAGCAACAAAGCAAGAAACAAGTCTGTTTGGTTCCAGCTGCTAATTAGAGTCCAAAAACAGAAACTAAAAACTCACAGATATTTTCTTCACCTCTCATTAACTGACTCACTTTGAGTTGACAGGAAGCCCGGAGATAATGATCCCAACTTCCTAGTTCATAATTCATCAGGGAAACAATAATATCCCAAGAGAGAAATCCGAGAGGACATCTGGAAGTTGACTTCCACACTGAAGCATCACATGGTTCAACCTTAAATAGCCTAAGGGTGTGGGCAATTGTTTCATGGATTTATACACGCAGAGACCTCCTCTTGCTTAGCCACTCGTGCCTTCTAGCAACTCTGTGTACCCTAGCATCAAGAAGAGGCTCCTCCTCTTCTCCTGAGTCATTCGTGTGCACCTCGGGAGGTGCAGAAGGCCCTGGTTGGCTTTTAGCCTCTGACACCATGTCCTCTCCGACCTCCTTGCTATCAGACTTGGGTGCCAGGTATACAGGCCTAAGGTACCAGACCTCAACCATCTCTCAATCCTCAGAATCCGTGACCAGTTTCGCAGGACATGGATGGGCCACAAGAAGAATTAACATTTCCATGCATGCAATTGAATTGCAGTGGACATTAGCCTGAGTCCGAGAGTGAAGGTGAATCTTAGATAACCTATAAACCCAATCTAAAGATCCACCTAAACCAGTGATGGCGAACCTTTTTTTCCTCAGGTGCCAAAAGAGCGTAGGCATGGACGAGTGCCCACACCCATAATTCAATGCCTGGGGAGGGCAAAAACAGCTTCCTACGCCCCCCCAGGAAGCCCTTTGAAGGCCGGAAATGACCTGTTTCCTGACTTCTGGTGGGCCCAGTAGACTCATGTTTGGCCCTCCCCAGGCTCCAAAGGCTTCCCTGGAGCCAGGGGAGGGTAAAAATGCCCTCCCCCATCACCCTGGAGGCTCTTTGGAAGCCAAAAACACCCTCCCAGAGCCTCTGTGTCAGCCAAAAATCAACTTGCTAGGACACGCATGCAAATTGGAGCTGAGCTAGGGCCAGCAGCTATGACTCCGTGTGGCCCCTGTGCCATAGCTTCGCCATCGCTGACCTAAACCAATTAGTCTTATTAGGTCCTCATTGTGGTGATGAGACTCAACAGTTCTTTTCTAAGGACTCTCATAGATGAGGCATTTGGGATAAAAGTATTATTTGCCTACCTGTATTCCTAAAATCTCTTGTGGTTTTACTAAGCCGGCGTGCATCTGTGTGTTTCATTCATTGGTCAAGAAGGAGTTAGATATATTGTTTAGGGGCGGTTTAATTTATTGTGACATTTAGATTCTCTGTGAACACCAAAGTGCTGAAAATCATCTGAGGTTCTTGGATTCTCTTTCTAGGAGGATGCCTTCTTGTTCGTAAGATCAAAAAGTTCCACCTTATCTCAAATGGAGGACATTTATAAAATACAATAAGAAATAAAATTATTTTTTTAAAAAATCTGGACCTTTCTTAACCAACTGAGCTTCCGTTGAACTTTTCCTCTGTCTGCTAAATACCAATTTCAATGGATGTCCACTCATGGGTCCCATTGACATGAATTCGTTGGATCTATTTGCAGGTAATATATTTTTTTTATCTCCAAGCCTGATAAAATACCACCTGGGTTCTTCCCCCTGGCCATTGAAATAATTTGTGAAGTCTTGTAAGTCTGGCTAATCATAAATCTGACAGTGTGGAATGTTACACAGCTTGGCAATTGAAAACCTTTGGAATCCTATGATTATAGGGAGCTGTTTCAATGAGATCACTAGGCAGACTATTGGGTGTCAATCAGCAGTCTGCCATTTCAGCTATTTTATGCCCATCATTATTCAAATGTTCCTTTTTATTACATGATGAGCTGTTAGGCTTTGATTTTAACCTTGTGTCATGGAGGCGCATATTTTTAGGGTGCCTTCCATGGGCTGGTAGCTTGGGAAAGGAGAAAGAACACAAGAATCCTCTAATTTTGGGAGTGGTTCACAAATTACAGGTGTGGAAAACTTCAGCGAAATTGTGAAGTCCATACAGTGGCACCTCTGCCTACGAAGGCCTCTACTTACGAACTTTTCTAGATAAGAACCGGGTGTTCAAGATTTTTTTGCCTCTTCTCACGAACCATTTAATTAATTGGACCCAAAATGTTACGTATTGTTTTATTATATGTTGTGAGCTGCCCGGAGTCCTAGGGGAGGGACAGCATAAGAGTCCAATTAATAAATAATTAATAAATAAAATCTAAAATAAAGTTGGTGGGATCCCCCCCCCTACGCTCTTCCGTATTATAAAGCAAATATCCATTTTCCACACTGATTTTTAATATTGGTTTGGAAGTTGTAGCTTGTGTTGTTGGATTAAAAATACCTATGGTCCATTATATCTTAACTTTTTAAAAATAATAACTATAATTATAATAATAACTATATGCCGGTTACATGTTATTAACTGTGCCTGCATTTTATAAATGTGTTGGAATAAATTGCAGGACAGTCAGTAACCAGGTTGAAAGTTAAATTAAGGCCATCCATTATCAGTTTATTATTTTTATTGAGTGGAACAATTATCTCCAGATGTAACCCTGTTATAGAATCTGTAAACCCCAGATGTTTAGATTCTTACAACAATATAAGCAATTATTAAATCCATGTTACCAAAGCCCTTTACAATATTTCTTTATAAAATTACAAATTGGTGAAACATCAATTTGACATGCAAACTTTAAAGGTTGAATGAAATAAAGAAGAGATCTTATTTTTCCTAGACAACGGGAAGAGGCATTAACATCAATAACCAAAATGTCAGCAGCGCTTAGATTACATCTTATTCAACAAAAATAATAATTCAAACTTACTGGACACCATTTGTAGAGAACGAGCTTGAGTAAATCTTGCAAACGAGAAAAACATTTTACTCATGTTTGTACAGCCTCCATTTGTTCCATTTAGCAGAATGTTCTTACAGGTATTAATTCAACCTTGAGACAAGATTTAATATTCTCCATTGTTAATATTCCTTGGAGCTACGTTTGGGCAGAGAAAGTGGATTCTCCAGGCCCTATTTATAGCCGAAAGATTTATTCTTCAGTAGTGGAGAGAGAAATACACCACTTCAACTACAAGCCAAAGTCAACCACAAGGCAAAGAGTCGATGTTATTAGCAACTTATTAATAAATCACATTCTGAATTTATCGCCTATGGATGATTCAAACGGAATATGCCATGAATATTCTGTGGGTCTTCGGTCTTTTGCTTCTTTTCTGGGGGGTTTTTCCAAGAGGCATCAGGACTTTCTGGTTATTCGTTAGCAGGACCTCAATGACTGAGAATCTCCAGGGACTTTTGAATCTTTAAGACTTTTTAAGTCTTTATTTTATGTCATTTCTTCTTTCTGGCTTTTCATTCTTATTTTTTTCTTTCCTCTTTTTTCTTTTTAGATCCACACCATCCAGAAGAGGAATAAATGTCTCCGGAGTTCTCTGCAACTCCACCCAGTACTAACATTTGGTTTGCTACTGTTAGCAATAGCACTTTGACTTATATGCCGCTTCACGGTGCTTTACAGCCTCTCTACGCGGTTTACAAAGACAAATGAAGGTCTTGTCCAAGTCGAATCCAAACTCCAGCAGCAAATCCCCCCCCCCCCTTTTTGCATGGTTTTCCAGAGATATTAAAGGGAGAGCAAGGAATGAACAGATTGATTAAATCTGCTTAGTGCACTTATTTAAACTTAAGAAATTCTGCACCTCTATAATGGTCTGGTTCAGTTGTGCAACCCAACAAGACCGACACGGACTTCAGAGGAGAATCAGAACTGCAGAAGAAACAACGGCTGCCCACCTGCCTCCCATTGAGGACCTGTAGACTGCACGGGTCAAAAAGAGGGTGGTGAAAATATTGACTGACCCCTCACATCTTGGACACAAACTGTTTCAACTCCCACCCTCAAAATGTTGCTACAGAGCCCTGCACACCAAGACAACTAGACACAAGAACAGTTTTTCCCCCCGAATGCCATCACTCTGCTAAACAAATAATTCCCTCCACACTGTCAGACTTTTTACTAAATCTGCACTACTATTACTACTAATTTTTCCCCATCATTCCTATCTCCCATTTTCTCCCACATGTGACTGTATGACTGCAACTTGTTGCTTGCATCCTTAATATTTTTATTCATATTGTTTCCTGATTGCTTATTTGAGTCCTATGACAATCATTAAGTGTTGTAACTCATTATTCTTGACAAATGTGTCTTTTCCTTTATGTACACTGAGAGCATCTGCACCAAAGACAAATCCCTTGTGTGTCCAATCACATTTGGCCACTAAAGAATTTTATCTATCTATCTATCTATCTATCTATCTATCTATCTATCTATCTATCTATCTATCTATCTATCTACTATCTATCTATCTATCTATCTATCTATCTACTTATCTGTCTGTCTATCTATCTATCATCTATCTATCTACTTATCTATCTATCTATCTATCTATCTATCTATCTATCTACTTATCTATCTATCTATCTATCTATCTATCTATCTATCTATCTATCTATCTATCTATCTATCTATAAGCATCTTCAGTTCTCGGAAGAACTGGTGAAGCTTCCTATTTGACAGGTGAAATGTTTTCAAGGAAAAACCCCCCAAGAAAGTCCAGTTCTATTTTGGAAGGTACCTTTTTAAAAACCTACTCATGGGCATTTTTCTGTGTTTACATATTATTGCTGAACACAAACTGCCCTTTTAAACTGTTGCTCCTCCCAATTCTTTTCCGAAAGTCTTCATTATTCCAAGTCTAATTGGACAAGAGGCGCCTGACATCATTTTATCCTCCAGATATTTTTCTACTTTGCTGTAGATTTCTGCAAAGAGTGAAATCCACTCGCAGGCAGCTTCTCTCAGTGGCTTTCCTGTCGCCTCGGCTGATGGAGGATTTTTCGCAATGCCACTCCGGATTTCATGCGCAGCCCCAATATATCACGGATGTTGTAGTCTTAAATGTGTGCATAAATATGTGCATAATAAATTTGTGGCTATAATGGTGTTCCTCTAAATGGAACTGCAGCCAGGCATGAACAGAATGAAAGAAAGAAAGAAAGAACACTCCTATAGATTTATGGCTCAGCAGTAAATTTGGAGCAAAAACTCTAAACATCTGAAAATATCTCAGCGAGTGCGTTGGGAGAAAGGTCACGGCAACATTTCATTAACTCGGAGCAAAGCTTTGCAGAGGCCAAAAGATTTTGTCCGTTCTCTGGAGAAGAAGAACTGATGAGCAGGGGGCTCTTGAAAGGAAATAGATAGGCTGCTAATTTTAAAACCCAAATATTTTGAATCGTTGCAATACATTGCACACATAAACAGAATGCACAACAGATTTTTTGTCTGTATCATTAATGTATCATTTCTCCCTTTTCACCATAGCACAACACCAAAAAGCATGTAAACATATACCGTATTTTTCAGAGTATAAGACACACCTTAGTTTTTGGGGAGGAAAATAGGGAAAAGAATCCGCTTATTGGATATTCATCTGGCTAGCGTCCTTAGTCTGCTCAAACCTTATTTGGAGAGAGTAACAATGAAAGAGCTTGCAAGTGCTGGGAACATCGTTAGCACCTGGTTAGGGCTGGAAGGAAACATTCGGAGCAAGCAAAGCAATGAAAAAACCCCTGCAAAGACTTAGGGCTTGGAAAACATTCTTTGCAAAGAGTAACAATGAAAGAACCTGCACGATAAGAGTTGGGAAGATTGTTAGCACCTGGTTAGGGCTGGGGGGGAAAAGCTTCGGGAAAAAAGCTGTGTTCAGAGTATAAGACACACCCGAATTTTCAGCCTCTTTTAGGGAGGAAAAGAGTGGGTCTTATACTCCGAAAATATGCTAAGCATATGAACATTGTCATAACCTATCAGCAAAATCTGTTAGTCAAGTTGGTTAGGCTATATCTACATCTGTACTCTAACCACTGCACTGGGGTGGTGCAGCACTGCAGGCTCCTTCAGCTAACTGCTAGCCATAGTTCAGAAGTTCCAATCTCACCACGGGCTCAAGGTTGTTCAATTGCGAAACATTCTTTTGTTATGGGCACAGTCCGTCTCTTTCTCAAGCCACTGCAGTGGTGACCTTGATGGTTTCCATGCTGTCGCGGTCTCTACATACTTTTTCTCAGCATTCCATTCCTTCCTCCCCTCCCCCCCCAGTTCCCTGGCAAGTTGAAAAGTGTTAAGGTTTGAAAGAAGCACAGCGGTTCAATCTTGACATATATATATATTATAATCTCAAAGAAAAAAATACTAATGAGAGAAAATGTCAGCATCAACCCATTCGGCACATCTTCTAAATTGAATTTTCTCTGAACATAAATTATGGGTAAATCAAGGACTTGGTTGATTGTGGGAAGGGTCTTCAAGCCTTCTGATAGTCTGGAAAAAAATTGTTTCTCTGGCAACAGTGACCCAGTGATTGGACCTAAGTGGACTTAGTCTTCAGATAATCAAAAATAAACATTACATTTCTTCTCCAATAAAATAACCTTGAATAATAATAATAATAATAATAAAAACACTTGCACAAAACTATTTACAAAGAAATACACTCCTACCATCTATGGCTTAATTCTCATTCTCATCGTTCTGCACTAGCGGCAAACATCACATCATTCTTTTTATTCCCCACCACATGTGAACATGTATGTGACATCTTACCAGACCTTCATTATGTTCAAACAACAACTACAAGCTAAGCATTGAGTTTCCTGGGTTGACCTCTGTTGCTGCCTGTCCTGGAGTAACTGCAGGCTAGACCAGTGATGGTGAACCTTTTTTCCTCGGGTGCAGAAAGAGCATGGGTGTGCACTACTATGCATGCATGAGTGCCCACACCCATAATTCAATGCCTGGGGAGGGCAAGAGCAGCTTCCCCCTCCCCACAAAGGCCAGAAATGGCCTGTCTCCCAAATTGTGGTGGGCCCAGTAGGCTCGTATTTCACCCTCCCCAGGCACCAAAGGCTTCCCTGGAGCTGGGAGAGGATAAAACATCTTCCCTCAGCCCCCTGGAAGGCAGAAATGCCCCCCCCAGAGCCTCCGTGAGAGCCAAAAATCATCTGGCCGGCACACACATGCATGTTGGAGCTGAGCTAGGGCAATGGCTCACATGCCAGCAGATGTGGCTCCGCATGCCACCTGTGGCACCCATGCCATAGGTTCACCATCACTGGCCTAGACTGCGTCTTTACACCTCCCTCTACTTGATCCCCTGATTCCAGCACACACCGTGTCGCTTAAACATGGCCCTCAAGTTGACCGTGATGACTTGCCCACATAAATATTTAAATAAGATTCAGTACCATGGAGAGTTCCATTTAGACCTTTCTGTAAAGTCACTCAGTATATGACAGGGTCCAAGATGAGTTTGAACAATCCTATTCAATAAGAACATAAGAAGTGTCCTGCTGAATCAGGCCAAAGCCCATCGAGTCCAGCATTCTGCGTCCCACAGTGGGCCCCCAATTGTCCATGGGGATCTTGAGCAGAAAGAGAAGGCAAGACTCTCCCTTTCCCCTGACCCCCAACAAATGGGACCCAAGGGAACCCTGCCTGCCTCAACCCACATAGAGGCGGCACATGCACATCCATTTTAATAACTACCTATAATACATTTGGCATCCATGAATCTGTCTAATCCTGCCTTGAAGCTATCAAAGCTCAGAGCTGTCACAACCTCTTCTGGAAGGGAATCCCACCAACCAAGAACCCTCTGGGTGAAGAAATATTTCCCTTGATTTGTCCTCACTTTCTTACCCATGAGCTTAAGGGAGGGGCCCCTTGTCCTAGTATTGAGATAGAGAGAAGAATTTCTCTCTATCCACCTTTTCTATCCCATGCTTGATTTTATACACTTCAATCAAGTCCCCCCTTCAACGCCGTCTTTCAAGGCTGAAGAGACCAAGGCGTTGTAACCTGGTTTCATAAGGGAGGGGCTCCATTCCCTTGATCTTACTTGTTTCCCTTTTTTGCACCTTTCCCAGTTCCATTCTATCCTCCTTGAGGTGCGGTGACCAGAACTGTACACAGGACTCCAAGTGTGGTCTCACCATCGATTTGTACAGAGGCAACACAACACTTACCAACTTATTTTCGATTCCCTTCTTAATCAAGCCAAGCATGGAATTTGCTTTTTTTTTTCTACTGCTGCTGCGCACTGGGTTGACCTCTTCATTGAGCTGTCCACCAAAACCCCAAGATCCCTTTCCTGGGTTGTCTCAGAAATCTTGGTCCCCATCATTCGGTCGGTATAATTGGGGTTCTTTGCCCCGATGTGCACAACTTTGCACTTGTTTAGGTTAAAATGCATTTGCCACTTTGTTCCCATCAATGATGCCTGAATCCTTCACCAACATCCCGGGCTACTTATATTAGTCTTTTACAGTATATGGTGCTTTCAGTCAACATTGATGAGGTTTCTTTAATTTTAATTGAAGTAAGGATATATTGTCCTTCAAGCATTAGCAGTGGTCATAGCTGATCTCTTAAGGCACTAAAGAAATGATGGAACTCATTTAATCTTTTAAACTAAAATATAACTTGTGACCTTTTGTAAAATATGTTGGCAATAATAGGTTTCCTCTCACTAATCCTATTAAATCCTCCGATTCCATGCTTCTTTGATTGGAAAAGTTTATTCTTCTGCTTTAAAAAAAAGTCTATTGAAGGAATGGCTAAGAGACCAACGGTTGGGAACTAGTAATTATTTCTAAATTTCTAAAATTAATTTTAAATACAAAGTTGTGATGGAAAATATCAATTGCCTAGTGATATTGAATAACATCGTTGAGACAGATAGAGAATATCAAGGTAATTATATTTATTTTACCGAACGTTCCATTTTCAGAATGCAATTTGAATTCCTAATAAAATAAATTAATCATTTCAGAGAAATGTATTCAAATAATATTTAAAGTCTGCTATTCTTCTGCGGCAATCAGAGGGTTCATCTAATCTTGGGTTTGCCTAGTCAGGTTTGTTTTAGTTACCTGTAAATGAAACTCTATCTCACCTTGTGCAACAGGAAATGAGAGTGTGGAAGAAAAGCAGAAGTTTTTTTTTTAATGAATAATTGCTTTAATTGCAGCAATTCTAGTAAAGCACCAGGCTTAGCTATTTATTGGTGTTCTGTTTGACAGACTGTAATTACCTCACTTATTCAGTTTGAACAGGGCAGAGTCTCCTCCTCCCCATTGAATCTGAACCCACCCATGAAAAGAGAGAATCCACATCTGTTTTCTACCTCCAGCCCAACTGCATCCGAGAATGTTGTAGAATGCGGCAAAGCTCACTTGACAAATGTCTCGCTCGGCACAGAGGTGTTGGCTTTTCTGGCCGGCCTGGGGCCGTTGACCGAATGAGATACCAGCTAGATCCAGCCATGACAGATGTTGAGAGATACGTATGGCTTCCACTAGGGTTTTGTCATTGATGGTGTTTTTTTTAATTATTCTTTTAAATATTGTTTTTATTTCTTGTAAACTGCCCAGAGTCCTTGAAAAGTTGGGTGGCATATAAATTAGATAGAGAGATGGATAGATGGATACATGGATAGATAGATAGATAGATAGATAGATAGATAGATAGATAGATAGATAGATAGATAGATAGATAGATAGATCCAGATAGAAAGATAGATAGATAGATAGAGAGAGAGAGAGAGAGACAGAGAGACAGAGAGACAGAGAGAGAGGGATGGATGGATGGACGGATGGACGAATGGATGGGTAGATAGATAGATGGATAGATGGATACATGGATAGATAGATCTAGATAGATAGATAGATAGATGATAGATAGATAGATAGATAGATAGATAGATAGATAGATAGATGATAGATAGATAGATAGATTTTATTTATTTTTATTTATTTATTGGATTTGTATGCCGCCCCTCTCCATGGATGATAGATGGATGGATGGATGAATAGATGGATAGATAGATGATAGATAGAAAGATAATAGGTAGGTAGGTTAGGTTGGTAGGTAGGTAGTAATGTATTCTGTTGTTTGAATGGGAATGAGTGATTTTTAATGTTACTGGGGCTTTTCAATTAATTAATTAAATTAATTGAATTTAGGATTTTATATTGTTTCTTTTATGTTGCCAGCTGCCCTGAATCCTCGGAGATGGGCTGTAGAGATAGATAGATAGATAGATAGATAGATAGATAGATAGATAGATAGATAGATAGATAGATAGATAGATATAAATTGTGGCCATATGTTGAGAACTACCTATATAACAAATAATATATAAATAAAAATAAAACAGCAGAAGGTTCCTGGCAACTGATTGAACCGTCTCTTTCTGTTTGGCTACTGACCATGTCCCACCCTGCTTACTTGTCTCGTGAGCCTCCAAGATCTGCTCGGCTGGGCCTCCCTTTAAACACAAAGTGAATATTCGGAACCTTTGATCTATAATTTATCAACACTTCCTTGTTCCCAGTTAGAGCCAGTGAGTAAATGAGGCTGTAACGGAGCCATTTGCAGGGATAATTATCGTGATGGACAGTCCCTTTTCTTCCGAACCAATCAAGCAGGAACCAGGTTTCCCATGTTCAAGGGCTGTTTGTGTGGGATTCCTTTGAAAGGTGTGGAAACAGAGGAAGTGGAGCCACTCACTCAAACCCAGCTGTTTCCATTAACCAGAGCAGAGAGGAAACGTACAGTGGGTCAGATAAACCGAAGGCGGCTTCTGATTTTCCTTTGTTAAATCCAGAGGAACCAGGGAAAGTGGCCCAATCAGCAGTGGCCAAACTACGCAGTGCAAAAGGTGTAAATTCCAAGAATCTATATCAAAAAAGCAGCAGTGAAAATTAAATGGAAATAAAAATAAACAAGAGTGTCCTTCATGGGGCTTATTTATTACAGCATTTTATGTTGTGTAACCAAGATGATCTCCCCCCCCTCTCTCTCTCATTCTCTCTCTCTCTCTCTATCAATTGAATCCCAGTAAGGAAGGGTGTGGCTAGCTGATGAGGCCAGAACAAGGCCAAAATGGGACCATCCTAGTTTCCCTTAATTTTAAAATTTCAGCTAAAAATATTTGATACATATATATATAGTGTTCGCCCTAGAACAAGGACAGAAACACCAGCCTGAAGATGACGAGTGAGACCTCGTCGAAACGTCGCCAGAAATTTTCAAATCCTACACGGGAAGAAACCCGAATATACCAAGACCGTCATATATATATAAATGGCCCTGGGTTGGGCTGAGAGGCAAAAAAGGAGCTGTGATGTTCCTTCAATATACCAGGGTGATTCGACACAAAATGCAACCCTTCCCTGGTACAGAGCTGAAGGGATTGGATACTGTAGCCTAGAGGATAATTCTCTGCCTTACAAGGCAAAGGTTGCAGGTTCAAGTCCCAGTGGGTATGGCTATCTGATGAGGCCAAAATAAGGCCGAAATAGATCTATCCTAGTCTCCCTTAATTTTCAAATTCAGCTTAAACATGTGACATATATATATATATATATATATATATATATATATATATATATATACATATACATATATATATATATATATATAGAGAGAGAGAGAGAGAGACAGAATACTACTTTCCTTTTCTTCTGGAAACAGACTCTAGAAATGACTCTGAAACCTTTTAAGCGCAGCCTCAGCTACCTCCAAAAACCTTCATACATAGATACACATTTTCCCCTCTATGATAAAGTGCTGGTGGGTTTAGCAAAATCATTTTACAAGTTTTCAGTGGTTGTTTTAAAACTCCACCCAGCTCAAATCTAACCCCAGGATTTGGTTCATAGCCAATATGAAATAACTTTTCACAAAATACAAACAGCTTTTTTTAAAAACAACAAAAAACAACCAAGGGTTAATTTTCTCACCAAAACTGCTTTATTGGTCCTTGTGGGGGTTTTTATAAGCTATAGTTTATTGCAGGGCTTCCCTAGATGATGCTCTCTCTATCCATCTCATTCAGCTTCAATAACTGTTCCTCCCGGTTTGTTTATGTCTGATCAGTTCAAATGAATTAAAACCGGTCAAATTCAAGCCAAAGCAAACACACTTATTTATTTTTATTTTTTTGCATGTGTGAACATGGCTGTTTCTGGTGCCTTTTTCCTTCTTTCCGTGTCTGTTTTTGTCTGTTCACTGCGGATTAAAGTTCTGCCTCTGCCCCTTGAAACAAACTTCCCAGGGAATTTGCATCACACATAAAAAGTAATAAACCTGCAAAATGCTTTTATTGGGCCTCCTGCCCACGTCACCTCTGTTTCTTAAGTGCCAGGCTTTAAGCTCTCAAGTGGAAAGTGTAATTTGTTTGGGGGTGGGGAGGACATTTGAAAGCTAAAATATATGCCTGCCAGTTTTCCCCTGTGGCCCATCGTAATACAGTCAAGGAACTGGAGGTATTGGTAGCCCTCCCACCGTTCCAGGAAGTTAAAACCACAATCATCCGTTTTATGCTAAAGCTGGTTTGCAGCCTTCCATCATATTATGGTGCAACTAGGCGTAAATAATGCCTCCTTCAAAGAGGTCTCGCTGATGTTATAGACAGAGTCATGTTGTTTTCTGAGCAGCAACGTGTAAGTTATTTCTTCTTTCGCTTTATTTCCCCCCCCCCAAGCAATTTCTCTCCCCACCCTCAGGGAAAGTCAAGGAAGGCAAAGCAGGACCTGCCATCCAACCCCTGCCCTGCTTTGGAGCACAGAGGCCCTGGGGCTTTCTCAGCTCCGTGGGTTTTCTTGGACGAAGCCAGGTAACATACTTCATCCCTGGTAGAAGGGAATGGGGGTTTTCAGAAAATAGGAGGGGGGGAGGAAGAGGAGGAGAGAAGAAGAAGAAGAGGAAGAAGAGGAAGAAGAGGAAGGAGGAGGAGGAGATATGGTCAATATGCTGACCAGTGATGGGCTCCAGTAATGGTCAGGTATGCAGAACCGGTAAAAATATGTGATGATTTTTTTCTTTTCCCCCCTCTAGACTCTGGGTCTGTTTTTCCTATCGCAAAAAATGAGGATGAAGGTGTATAATTTTAGAAGAGCTGTGTGTGCATGTGTTTGTACATACACACACAGTTTATATAGTAGATAATGAATATTTTTGTGTGCCTGTGTGTAATATGTATGTACACCTATGGCATATGCACATAGAATTAAAGAGTATATTTTGGATGTCCAGTAATAGTAAATAGATAGGGAGATTGTCTCTCTTGGAGGCCAGGAGAGGCCAGGCACACAAACCCAAACTCTTGACGTGAGTGATCTCAAGTTGGCCACCTTTAAGCCCCAGTCACATGACCTTTAAGCCACCCCTGGTTACATGATTGTCAAGCCACTCCCACCTGGTCACATGGCTGGCAAGCCACACCCACAAAATAAGCCACACCCGCAATGCAGTAGTAAAAATTTTTTGCAGCATCAGTGAGCAGTTTATATACTAAAACTATGGTTCAGTACATAATAATAACAATAATAACAATAACAACAACAACAACAACAACATTAATAATAATTTATTAGACTTGTATGCCACCCCTCTTTTAGGCATAAGTCTAAGTTCTATTGCTATGGATCCTCCTTGCTACACCTCTCCTCCTCCACCTCTTCCTTTTCTTCCTTTCTTCTTTTTTTTCTCCTCCTCCTCTTCCTCTTCTTACTATGATGAGTAACTTTCATTTATATTTTACTCTATAGAAACATAGAAGATGGACGGCAGAAAAAGACCCCCTGGTCCATCTAGTCTGCCCTTATAAACTATTTCCTGTATTTTATCTTAGGATGGATCTATGTTTATCCCAGGCAGGTTTAAATTCAGTTACTGTGGATTTACC
This sequence comes from Erythrolamprus reginae, assembly GCF_031021105.1. NCBI lineage: Eukaryota > Metazoa > Chordata > Lepidosauria > Squamata > Dipsadidae > Erythrolamprus > Erythrolamprus reginae. Next base: position 586,082 of record NC_091954.1, on the reverse strand, counting down.
AACCACGACTGCTGGAAGTTTGTTCCAAGCCTCTACTCCTCTTTCAGTCAAATAACATTTTCTCATGTGGCTTCTGATCTTTCCCCAGTGACCAAGGAAAAAGATGTTGACGCAAGATGCAAAGACTTGTAGGAATGTGTGTAAACTCCGGCTATTGCGCCAATGGCTGATTAAGTCAGAGCTTGTGAATCAAGGCTGCCAGGCTTAGGTGAATGAGCAGCTGGTGACTCAGAGAGTTAAGTGGCTTAGTGAAAGGCTGCATTTGTTCATACACAAATTGTAGGTTGCAAAGGATCGCAAAAGCTCTTTTGAGAATGCATCATCTATCTGACACAACCAAGCCCCCCACACAATTGGTGTGTTCTTGTGTGGTACATATTGGATTGTTAGAAACTCTATAATAACCCTGAAAGGCAATTACGCCACAATATTACAAATTAAATCAATCAGATAATGACACACCACATTATTCAGGGGAAGGAGAGCGATACAATAAAAATATCCCGATGTAAGAAAGGCTTATTCGGAGAAATTAAGTCACTTCATGCCTTGGCACAGAACACACAATGTAATAAGTGCTTTTCTGGTAGACCTGGGTGGTTATGATTATTTTTTTAAGATTAGCTCCATTGTAGATATTTGCAGCTCAGCCCTAGACTTTTGTCTAATCAGAATTAATCCCCTCTGTGATTAATCGCACTTGTTGCTATGAACTTGTGTTTATGGTTGTTGCCTTCGCTTATGTTTAGGGTTCTGCAGGGATCCAGATTCAAACAAATGAACAGGGTAATTGGAGTAGAGAAAGATGCAGAAGTGATACCTCTCAGCACACCCCACGCATGGACTCCCTCCAGCTCTGGTGGTGGCCCCAGTAGTTTGCTTTGAAATTGCAGCTTAAAAAAAAAAAGGATTCAGGAAGAATAAGATAAGAACCCATGCATGAGTCAAGGAATTAAGGTTGTAAACCACCCAGAGTCAACTTGTGGAAGGAAAGAAAGAAAGAAAGAAAGAAAGAAAGAAAGAAAGAAAGAAAGAAAGAAAGAAAGAAAGAAAGAAAGAAAAAAGTTCTTGAGATTGTACATAGTTCACATTATAATACAGACTTGTTGTGCACTCGCCCATTTTCTTTGTGAGTTTTAACTTTGTATGTCTATGTTACATTTGTAAAACTTGTGTATATATGTAAATAAAAATTTCTAAAAAAAAAGAAGAAGGGAAAACAGAGTCCAGTTGCTTGCAAGATACGTCCAGGATCTCCAGAGAGTACAGGCCTCCGCTAAGGGCGGAATGAAAATAAGGAGGCCAGCCCCCAGTTTCCCAAAATTATATGTGACACGATCATCCTCCAAAGCTTCGCTCCACGATCCCAGGCTTTAATCCAGCCGAGCATCAATCCTCTTTGACATCTCAAGTGCACAAAATAATGCAAATATGGAAAATAAATAGGATTCCTCTGCCTGTTGATAAGCAGGCACCAAAATTTAGATGAGGCGGAATGCGTTTTAGATAAAATGGAATAATTTTTTTTATTTCGCTCTGACATCATCCAAGCACATTTTTTTGCGAATGGCACCCAGAGAATAGATTAGCAGAGAAGCCGGCTGCATTATCTCTGACATTTAAATGTTACCTTCACTCAAAGATGTTTGCTAAATCGCTAAAACCTCTTTGCTCTTTTTCTCTTTCTTTCTTTCTTTCTTTCTTTCTTTCTTTCTTTTAAAAAACAGCTAACATCTCCCTTAGGTTAAGCTTGGCACCGGGACCAGGAGTTTTGGGGAGTTCACACAGAGGTGTCATTCTCTTGTCCTCTACAATAATTTCCTTTGGCCCCTCTCTATGGGTTTCCTTCTCCCCCTTCCCTCCCAATTTTTCAACCCAATCAGGATTTTTTTTTGATGATCTCTTATCCAACTACTAACAAGGTCTGACTTTTTTGCCACTGTACAAAAATCAACTAAGATTGGGTGAGTGTTATCAGTTGTTTCCACTCGGAGGTATGTTGCTGAAATTTTCTGGGTACTTCTGCTGATCAAAACTGTAGCAACTGAGCTTAATAAATATATATATACCATTACGTTTGGTTTGGATGTAAGGGAATTGATTTCTTAATTCCTTTTTGTCCAACTTCTTCCCTCCATTCCTCCCTCCCTCTCTCTTTCCTTCCTTCTTTCTTTCTCGTTCCTTTCTTCCTTCCTCACTCACTCTTCTTTCTTTCTCTTTCCTTCCTTCCTTTCTTCCTCCCTGCCTCTCCTTTTTTCTTTCTTTCCTTCTTTCATTCGTTCTTTCTCTTTCCTTCCTTCCTCCCTCTTCTTTCTTTCTTTCTCTTTCCTTCCTTTCTTCCTCCCTGCCTCTTCTTTTTTCTTTCTTTCCTTCTTTTGTTCGTTCTTTCTTTCTCTTTCCTTCCTTTCTTCCTCCCTCCCTCTTCTTTCCTTCCTTCCTTCCTTCCTTCTTTCTTTCTTTCTTTCTTTCTCTTTCCTTCCTTTCTTCTTTCCTCCCTCTTCTTTTATCTTTCCCTATTTCTTTCTTTCTCTTTCCTTCCTTTCTTTTTTCTTTTTCTCCTCCTCCTTCCTCTCGCCTTAACTCCCTCCCTCCCTCCCTCCGTCCATCCATCTATCTATCCTACAAATATATTAATATGGAGGTTGGAAAATGCATCAATTTTAGGAGGACTGAGCGCAGTCAGGTTTCAGCCAATCAGACTTGTCACCGAATAAGCAAATGTATCTTGTCTACTAACAAGATTACCAAAGTGAGATCATCCCTGGGAATTTAATCATCCGAAGTGTCATCACTCTATGGGATAATAGATTTTCCTTGATTTGAGAAAGGAGGATAAAAAGGAACTTTCGACCGATGCAAAATCATTCCGGTTGACTGCCCTCTAATTAAATCAAGGGAAAGTGGCATTATTCAGGAGATAATGAGCTCAGCCAAATTATTTTTTGACACATGTTCTCTCCTGCTATTTGCTCACCTGAAAAGCTGGTTGAGTGGCAGATGGACCTGTACGGTTATGATGAGAAATCATTCTCGGGGGGATAAAATAAACACTTTTATTTCTGCAGGTCAAAGGGGCGTTTTCAGATTTGTATAAGGAACAACATGCTTCAATCACAGCAGGTGGGGGTGGGAGGGGTTTTCCAGCCCCTCTGCATTGAACACCAATTGCAAAGCTCAGGAGATTAAATATTACTTAGCACAGAGTTGAAGGCCACGTTTGCTGTTGAAAGGGACAGCACCATGTAACTGAATTTTGCAAAGCTAGAAAAGAACTAAGGAGACTTAGGGCTGCTTAATAGAATAAGAGAATAGAGTGGAATTCTTCACTCTAATTGCCAGCACAGGACGTGTCTCTGGTTAGCATCCCTACATTGTATTGAAATCGATAGGGCCACATGGAGTTCTCCAGTATTCTGTTGTTGCTGTTTTCATTGTGAAAGGAGGAGGAAGAGGAAGGAAGGAAGGAAGGAAGGAGAAAAGGAAGGAGGGAGGGAGAAAGAGAAGGAAGGAAGGGAAGGAGAAAAGAATGAAAAGGAAGGAAGGAGAAAAGGAAGAAGGGAATGAGAAAGTAGGAAGGAAGGAAGGACGCAAGGAGGGAGGGATGGAAGGAAGAAAAGAGAAAAGGAAGGAGGGAATGTGAAAAGAAAGGAAGGGAAGGAGAAAAGAATGAGAAGGAAGGAAGGAGAAAAGGAAGAAGGGAATGAGAAAGGAGGGAGGGAGGAAGGAAGGAAGAGCATGAGAAGGAAGGAAGGAAGGGAAGAAATGATCATAGTAGGAAGAGTGTTCATCTGAAATATAGAGACAACCCTCAAGACTTTACAATTTTAAACATAAATCTGAAAAAATCCAGCTCATTTTAAGAACCTTCTTGTTGTTACCTTTTCATACCTACAAAAATAAATATTTCTGCGGTGGAGGCCAAACATATTTTGTGCTTTGAGCAAATGGATTTGGGGGTTTTGTAAGCATATCAGCCGCGAAGATCAATTTAATTTGCTCTGCTGTATCAACAGCATGAAGAAGGAAGTGGGCAGAGAGCAAAATTGATTTGCAGAACGAAAATGATATTTCGGTTTTGAAAGATTTGTTTTCTTTGTTTTACTAGTAGCACCTATTGCTTAGTCAAGTCGCCAAGTCGCTCAATTTTCTTTAATTGCTACAAAAGTTCAGTTCTAAATAATGATTAAAATGATTAAAGCCTTTATGGGTAAAAACAGACTACAGTGGTACCTCATCATACGAACTTAATTGGTTCCAGGAGGAGGTTCGTAAAGTGAAAAGTTCCTAAGATGAAACAATGTTTCCCATAGGAATCAATGTAAAAGCAAATAATGCGTGCAAATCCTTCAGGAAAATCCCAAACTTTAGAAGGGAGGGGAACAGAGGGCAGGGAGGAGCAGCTAAAGGGGGCGGGTGGAAGAAGCAAGGCTAGGCTACAGGGTGAGTGGGAAGGAAGGAAGGCAAGGAGGCGCCCCTCCCTTTTCTTTCTTCAAAAGACACCCTTTCAGTTCCTTTGCAAGCACATTGTTCTCTGCAAAAAATTTCCTCCCCCAAGCTGCCCTTCCCTCCTCCCTTTTCTTTCTTCAAAAGACACCCTTTCAGTTCCTTTGCAAGCACGTTGTTCTCTACAAAATGTTTCCTACTCCAAGCAGCCCCTCCCTCCTCCCTTTTCTTTCTTAAAAAGACACCCTTCCAGTTCCTTTGCAAGCACGTTGTTCTCTGCAAAATGTTTCCTCCCCCAAGCAGCCCCTCCCTTTTCTTTCTTCAAAAAAAGGGGAAAAAAAGAAACCCCTTCATCCCAGCAGCAGCTGCTTGGGTTCGTAAGGTGAAAATAGTTCGGAAGAAGAGGCAAAAAAATCTTAAACACCGGGTTCGTATCTTGAAAAGTTCGTTAGAAGAGGCGTTCGTAAGATGAGGTACCACTGTATTTCCTATTTGAAAAGTCATTAGGGATCATGCTAAGGTACTAGAGAAGGAAGGAGAATAAAAAAAGCTTTTAAGTATTCAATAAATACTACATAAACTTACTACTCATACTGTGTGTCCCCCCCCTCCGTGGGGGCAGCAGCCGGAACCAACTGTGGGCTGAAATTTGAGGAAAAAGTTCACACGAGACGTTTGGGCAAAGAGAACAGAAAGGTTTATTCCCTCTGGGTATTCCAAAAACAATTTGCAAAGCATGATACTCTTCATAAGAAGAGACACTGCACAGAAGCTAAAGAGCAGGTTACATACTGTTACAAGGCCTCCCAATCCTTGCTAGCTAATTTAGCATGGTGGGTTTCAGCCTATCACAGAGGTGCACAGAATTCCTTGCCTAAATATGGTCTGCATCCGGTTTCCTTTCTCTTAGAGAGGGATGGTCCCTTATATGGTTTATAATATGCCCTAAACAGATACAAATTGGGTAAATAGTTCCTTCCGGTAGACCAACAGATGCTTATCTTCTTATCACAAAACTTAAACAGCAAAATTTTATCTTGTTACAAACAGAACCCAAAAGGGCAGTCACTGATCTCCTTAAAGGAAAAACAGGAAATTCTTATCTTTATTTTATTTTATTTTATTTGATTTGATTTGTATGCCACCCCACTCCGTAGACTCGGGGCGGCATACAATCTTGTTAAAGACGGAAGCTTAAAAAGAGCAGAGAGTTTTGAGAACGACTGATCTTCGTAAAATAAAATTATTTTATACACAATGGGTTTTTCCTTCCCAACCAAGCCCAGATGAAATGGCAAATGTTTGCATTGCCTGGGGAAGCACTAAGACCAGCCATGAAAACGCAGCCCAGATGGTCTTGGCCAATGACAAAAACCTCATTCATTTGCGTTAGTCCAGTTGCACCTACTCTGTCCTCAAATGTAATAAGAACAAATGTCTCCCGGTAGAAGAGGATAATCAGCAATTAGCTTTCCTTTTTCTATTTTCCCCTGAGAACGTGGACCTGTCTGTAAATCCGCAGAGTGGTTAGTGGAGCCCTCTTCAGTTTTTGTGACCCACAAACTAAGGATAAGCCAGGATTGGTTTGGCATCAGATGTTGTCTGATTTTAAAACCAGGAAATGCCTCCGTGTCTATTTCAATACGCCCGATGCAAGTGGCCCATTTACGTCCTGTGCAGCTGATCACGGACCCTGAGGACCGAGAGGCGGATGTGGGTTGGTCAGTCCTAGGCCACTGTCCCTGGCGCCCGAGTCTCAGAGCGAGGAGGGGGGAGAGGATGTGGGGTCAGAGGCTGAAAGCCAACCAGGTCCTGTTGCCCATCCAGCGGTGGCCATGAAGGACGCCGTGACTATTTACTTATCGGCTTGCTTCGTATTTGTGTTCTAATTTCAAGACCTTCTCTCTTTCTTGCACACACACATTCTCTCTCTCTCTCTCTCTTTCTCACACGCAAACTCTCTCTCTCTTTGTCTCTCTTTCTTTCTCTCTCTCTCTCTGTGTCTGTCTGTTTCTCTCTGTGTGTGTGTGTCTCTCTCTGTCTCTCTGTTTCTCTGTGTCTGTGTCTTTCTCTCTCTCTCTCTCTCTGTATCTGTCTCTCTGTGTCTGTGTCTGTCTGTCTGTTTCTCTCTCTGTGTGTCTCTCTCTTTCGCTGTATCTCTGTCTCTCTCTTTCTCTTTCTCTATTGCAGAGGAAAATGCATCTGTATTTCTTCCTTCCTAGGTTGCAAGCCAAGAGATATTCCCCTGTAGAATTACTTGAACAAACGCAGGAAATGTGTATTGTTTTTAAAGCCCAATTAACGGATGCCTGGTGGCACCTTAAAATAGTTTCCATCTCTCCCCCCCCCAAAGCCCCCACAGTCGCCTTCAGTAATTGTTATTCTAATAGCTGCAGAAGGGGTGGGGCGCGGGGAGTTATTAAGCGCACAGAGAATAATCCTTCTAATTATGTTCAATTAATTAAATATAATTATGTTTTAAATTAAATCAAACTCAGGTTTTGTTTACTTTCCCATCTCCAGCCACTTTTTTTGTTGTTGTTCTGATTTTTTCATCCTTCGTGGGCGAAAGTTCATTTGGAAACACAGAATGAAACGTGGCTGGAAGTTATTGGGCTTAAGAAGAAAGAGAAATAAAAGGCAATGGAGGTAAATGGTGAGGGGGGTGATAAAGGCTAACTGTAATAAAAGCTGCAACCGGATAACCCTCCAGATTTCAATTTATCTTAATTTCCCAGGTGCCTTTTTGGGGATGCTAAAATATGGAAGTCAATACTCAATTGCCTGCTGAAGACTATATAGGTGACCCTGTATACAGTAAGGGGCGTAGATAAGTGCACCAGTGTGCCTTCCGTCCCCTGTCCACGTGTCTTTCCTTTATCTCATATGTCATATAATTTTTCTCCCTTTCATATATCTTCTCCTCTATTTTTACATATTATCTTTATATATATATATTACTTCATGTCTATTCTCCTCCATATGCATTGTGTATTGGACAAATGAATAAATAAATAAAATAAATAAACAAATCCTTGATTTACAAACCGTTTGTTTAGTAACTATTCAAAGCTACAAAGGTATTGAGCTGAGTTATGACCCTTTTTCACCTTTATGACCATTTGAAGCCTTTCCCCTGGGTCACGGGATCAAATTTCCAACACTGCAAGAATGTTTCCCTCTCTAGAACAACTGGATCAAATGTGTTTGTTTGCTCTGCATTTTCTCTAGAGTTTCCGTGTCTATTTTAGGAGTGTGGTGACCAGAACTGGATGCACTACTCCAGGTGTGGTCTAACTAAGGCTTTACAGAGTGGTATTAATACCTCTCTGGTCCTTGATTCTATCCCTGGGTTAATGCAATTTAGGATTCCATTGGTTTACATTCTGGGCATAAACTGTTTCTGTCAAGCATTAGCTCAGTCCTAGGCGATATTCCATTATGTTACCATATAAGGTAAAAGAAGCAGATTAAACAGTGTTGAATGCTGAGTCATAGGGTGTAAACTGCAAGCTGATTGGGCCAGAGCATTATAAAATGCAAAGCAACTTTACAATGATTGTTGGTTGCGAATTGTAAGCTGTTGGCTTAGTTGTTAGTTTTTAGCGTAAGTTAATTATTAAGTTAAAGCTGTAGTATTGATACGGAGAAACCTGTATTGGTTTAGTATCGACATCTAAGTAAGCTTTACTGCATATAGTTAAAATGAGGACCCGGATAGTGGGGGCAATAGCCTAGCTCTGTTAAAAAGTGCTATTGCTAACATGTTGTAAGCCTCCCCGAGTCTAAGGAGAAGGGCAGCATAAAAAATTGAATGAATAAATGAATAAATGAATGGATAGATAGATAGATAGATAGATAGATAGATAGATAGATGATAGATAGATAGATAGATAGATAGATAGATAGATAGATAGATAAAGCAAAGTCTATAAATAGAAGACTAAGACAGAAGATATTTTGATTGCATTGAAGAGTAAAACTGTTTACTAATGTTTTCTACAAAAGTGTCATCGTTATTTCTCTGCACTGGTTCATAAATTGCCCCATTATAATTCTGGTATCTTGTCAAGTTCTACTGTGTGGCTCTCTATATCCGGACAGGTTCAACTCCCACCCTCAAAACGTCGCTACAGAGCCCTGCACACCAAGACAACTCAACACAAGAACAGATTTTCCCTGAACACCATCACTCTGCTAAACAAATAATTCCCTCAACACTGTCAAACTCTTTACTAAGTCTGCACTACTATTACTACTAGTTTTTTTCTCATCATTCCTATCACCCTTTCCCTCCCACTTATGACTTTATGACAGTCACTTATTGCTTGTATCCTATAAATTTTTTTATTAATACGGATTGTTTATTCATTGCTTATTTGACCCCTATGACCATCGTTAAGTGTTGTACCCCATGAGTCTTGACCAATGTCTCTTTTTCTTTTATGTCCACTGAGAGCATCTGCACTTAAGACAAATTGTCACTCCAGAGAGCCACACTGGTAAGGTTGCAAATCAAGGACTTAACAGTTCACTTGAACGATTATGATCGTTCAAGCCACTCCCACCTGAGTCGCATGACCATTAAGCCACACCCACAACATAAGCCACACCCCCACCCCATGACTGCATCCATGCTGAGGTTTCCTCCAGCCTTTGCCAACTGTGGGAACAGCGAATAATTCATGTAGTTCTGATGAGCCGGAATGGAAGGCCAATCTCTCCCTCCCGCCCTGATTCAATAGGTTTCCCTCTGTTCCAGTCATTCTAATGCAGTCACTGTTATTCAAATCTCCCTCTAGTAATTAAGCAAATTGCTTTAGACAGAAAAATCTGATAAAAAATATCTACTCTCTAATCTCCAATAAACCAAAATTTGATTAAAAACAAAGGCAGGTCTCAAAACTCCTCGACGACTATGGAAATTAACCTCCCGGCACCTTGCGAAATAATAAATGCACCTGACTTTGTGGAAGGCCTCTGCGCCTCCTCTTCCCCCCTTCTGTGTTTCTGCTAAATTCCTCCTTGGAAAGATCAGAAAAACATATTTCATTAGTTTCGTTTGGAGCCTGTGATGCGTCAAGGCGCCCGTGAATTACGACACATGCAGCTCTCTGATAATGAAGACTTCAGCACCGCACAACGGCTGCGTGGTTTGATAATGGCATTGTGGCACTTGGCTCTCTTGCCTCTTCTTAGCCAAGGAAGCCCTGTTCAAAGTCAAACTCATCGGGATGGAAAGCTATTTCATGGTTGACACTGACAATTGTCCACAACATCCACAATCTGTCAGGTCCCAGGTATTCCTACAGGGAGGCTGGCATTGGGGAGGGAGGGAGGAGAGGGGCAGGAATGGAGAGGTCTCTGGATGAAGCCTCTGTTTCTTGCATTGTTCTGTTCAGTCTCTGTTTCTGTTTCCCTGCAATGATGTAGTGTGGGATGGATGAATCGATGGATGGTTGGATGGAGGGATGGATAGATCAGTGTTTCCCAACCTTGGCAACTTGAAGATATTTGGACTTCAACTCCCAGAATTCTCCAGCCAGCAAATGCTGACTGGGGAATTCTGGGAGTTGTTATTATTATTATTATTATTATTATTATTATTATTATTATTATTATTAATATTATTATTTATTAGACTTGTATGCTGCCCCTCTCTGTAGACTTGGGGCGGCTCACAACAATAATAACACAATGTATAACAAATCTAATAATTATTAAAAGTCACTAAAAAACCCTTACTAAAAAGAAAACATACACACAAACATACCATACATAAACTGTATAGTCCAGTTGAAGTCCAAATATCTTCAAGTTGCCAAGGTTGGGAAGCACTGGGACAGATGGATGGGGGGATGGAGGGATGCAAGGAAGCCACAGGGAAAACGTAGGAATGATGTATTTGATCAGTCATTAATTTTTACCAGGAGTTTCCCTGTGGGTACAGAGTCAGAAAAGCCAATTATGACAATTTTTCAGGCAAACAGCACAGGAAAACTTTCCCTTTTCCCCCTGGTCCTCTCACTGTCCATTCATCTAACCAATCAGTACCACTCACTTTGTTTGGGGAATTCTCCATTTCCTCTCGGAGTTTTCCAACCAATGACCTTGGATTGCTAGATTTATTTGGGGGGGATTTAATTTAAAAAAAGAAAATTCTCCACCCTACAGTAAAAACAGACATCAGAAAAAACACATCCTACATGCCTAACATTCCTTACGTTAGTGCTGGATTTAGAATTAAGGTCAGGGTTAGGGGGTGCAGTGGTTAGAGTGCATCACTGCAGGCTACTTCAGCTGACTGCTAGCTGGAGTTTGGCAGTTCAAATCTCACCACCAGCTCAAGGTTGACTCAGACTTCCATCCTTCCCAGGTGGGTAACACTGCAACAACATTGCCAAAAAGGCTTCAAGAGTTGTTAACTCAATCCTACGTAGCTTCTTCTCCATTAATCTCACACTACTAACCAGAGCATACAAAACTTTCACCAGACCAATCCTCGAATACAGCTCATCTGTCTGGAACCCACACCACATTTCGGACCTAAATACATTAGAAAGTGTCCAGAGATACTTTACGAGAAGAGCCCTCCACTCCTCCACTCACAACAGAATCCCCTACACAACCAGACTTGACAACCTGGGCTTAGAAAGCTTAGAACTACGTCACCTTGAACACGACTTAAGCGCAGCCCATAAAATCATCTGCTACAACGTCCTCCCTGTCAACAACTACTTCAGCTTTAACTACAACAACACACGAGCACACAACAGATACGAACTCAAAGTGAACCGCTCCAAACTTGACTGTAGGAAATACGACTTTAGTAACCAAATAGTTGACACATGGAACTCACTACCAGATAGTATCATCACCGAACCGCCAAAACTTGACCCTTAGACTCTCCAGTGTTGACCTCTCCTGATTCCTAAGAGGTCAGTAAGGGGCCTGCATAAGTGCACCAGCATGCCTTCCGTCCCCTGTCCTCATGTTTCTCTACCACTAGTATCATGTACATGAATATTATTATATTTTTGCATATGTACCTGACAAAACAAACAAGCAAATAAATACAAAATAAATGAATAAATAAAATAAACATCAGGGCCAACAAGGGGGGGGGGGATCAGTCCTTGTGCATCATAGACTTATCTTTCGATTTCTGCCTAGGAAAAAGCTGAAAGAAGAAACAAGAGAATCACGTCAGTTGTCCACACTGGGGGTCCTCTCCTGCTTCGCATGCAAAACATTCAAAAGTTTATAATGGAAAAAAAGTTGGATTGGCTCAAAGAAAGTGGGTGGAAATTGCAGAAACGTAGAAAAGCTGTAGCACCTGCTCTCTCAAAAACATAACCCAGAGGACTCCTAGTTATCTTCACTCTCCTATCTGACCTTCTTGAGATGTTCTTCTGAAAGGAATGTTTAAATTAGCATTGCATTTTCTTTTCTAACACATGACATAGTTTTATGTTGCTGATTTCCTATTTTCTCATGGTTATAGTTGCTGGGGGGATCTGATGAATTGTAATGGGTTTGGTTTGAGGACCACAAAGGCTAACAAGGGAGTTCGGAAAGGAGGCTGGATGGAGTCTATGACCCCTTGAGGAAAGAAGATTGAGGGGAGACAGGAGGACACTTTTCAAATGCCTAAAAATGGGAAATGACAGAATAATGACAAGGAATAATAGAAATACTGAACTCAATTGAGTATTGGAGGAAAATGTAGGAAGGCCAAACCATGAATAGGCAAAAGGTCTGAGATGTTTTTGTCCTGGATAGCCATTGGTCAAAGTTATTTATTTTGAATCTTTGCACTGAGAGAGAGAACATACATTACTTTTAATAATTTCATCTCCATACCAGTTTCAATAATTTCTTTGATTTCTGAGCACGTATATAATCTGGAGTCCAGAGCAGGGGTCCTCAGACCTGGGAACTTTAAGACTTGTGGACTTCAACGTAGCTGGCTGGAGAATTCTGGGAGTTGAGGTCCACACGCTTGAAGACCTCTAGTCTAGAGGAAAGGAATGCTTTGCTACCCACAGCTTGGAAGTTGTAGAAAGTCTCTAGGGTTTTAAAAATTACATAATGGCTTTGGTAAGAAAACACTAGGAATATTGAGGTTTGTTTTGGTCACCATGCTATAAAAAGATGTTGAGACTCTAGAAGAAGTGTAGAGAAGAACAACAAGGATGGAGGCTAAAACATATAAATAACAGTTGCAGGAATTGGGTATATCTAGTTTAATGAAAATAAGGACTTTTCATGAAGACATAGCAGTCTTCCAATATTTGAGAGGCTGCCCCGAAGGAGACGGAGTCCAGCTATTCTCCAAAGCACCTGAGGGTAGAACAAGAAGCAATGGGTGGAAACTAAACAAGGAGAGAAGCAACTTAGAACTATGGAGAAATTTCCTGACAGTTAGAACAATTAACCAGTGAAATGAAAGAAAAGGAAAATGGCAGGGTTTCCACCCCACCAACATGGTTAGAAACATAGAAGATGGACGGCAGAAAAAGAGCTCATGGTCCATCTAGTCTGCCCTTATACTATTTCCTGTATTTTATCTTAGGATGGATCTATGTTTATCCCAGGCATGTTTAAATTCAGTCCCTGTGGATTTACCAACCATGTCTGCTGGAAGTTTGTTCCAAGTATCTACTACTCTTTCAGTCAAATAATATTTTCTCACATTGCTTCTGAACTTTCCCCCAACTCACCTCAGATTGTGTCCCCTTGTTCTTGTGTTCACTTTCCTATTAAAAACACTTCCCCCCTGAACCTTATTTAACCCTTTAAGATATTTAAATGTTTCGATTGTGTGCCCCCTTTTCCTTCTGTCCTCCAGACTCTACAGATTGAGTTCATTAAGCCTTTCCTGAGTCTTCGGAGAGGGGTGGGCATACAAATCTAATACATTATTATTATTATTGTTGTTGTTGTTGTTGTTGTTGTTGTTAGTTTTATGCTTAAGACCTTCTACCATTCTTGTAGCCCGTCTTTGGACCCCTTCAATTTGATCCATCTCTTTTTGTAGGTGAGGTCTCCAGAACTGGACACAGGATTATTCCAAGTGGGGTCTCACCTGCGCTCTATACAGCGGGATCACAATCTCCCTCTTCCTGCTTGTGATACCTCCAGCTATGCAGCCAAGCATCCTACTCGCTTTCCCTTCTTCTTTAGTAGTCACGCATTTCTATTTTCTGCTGCCTGGTAGAGAGAAGGAAAACAAGTTTATTTGACTTTCCGGAGGTAGGAGAAGCTCTTAATTCGGATGATTGAAGGGAGCTAATTTGCAGCTTTGGGAAAAGTGTAGAGCCCTGTTCTTTCCTTCTTATTTTACCCAAAGAAAGAGAGAGAAAAAGAAATCTTCCTTTGTTGACAGTTCTTCAATATTGCTCAGGAAAATGTTTGCATTTTTATTGCCTCCCTATTGATCTCTCACTTCACAAGTCAAGGGGGAGGCCACTCGAACTGGAGAGGCTGGTCTGGTTCTTCTTCTTCTTTTAACTCCTTCCAGCAAGGAGACGGCGGAATGGCAACTCCCAGGATTCCCCAGCCAGCGACGGAGACCTCTGTGCTAGAGAATAACTCTAGCCATTCGGAAAGGAGGGGAGGCAGGAACCCAGGTCACGTAGAATTGATTCCAGATCTCATCTCCTTCGACTTTTCCTTTGGTTTGTAGCAGAATCGCCGGCTTTGGGGTTTTCAAAGGCTTTTGGGAAGAAGGCAGAGGCTGCCCAAAGGAGGTGCCGTTTCTTTCAACACCTTTCAGTGCAAATTGGGGGCTCCCCTCCATCTGGGCAGCATCCCACCCCTAACTATCTGTAATAGTTATGACCTATAAAGCCCTACATGGCATCGGACCAGAATATCTCCGGGACCGCCTTATGCCGCACGAATCCCAGTGACCAATTAGGTCCCACAGAGTCAGCCTTCTCTGGGTCCCGTCGATGAAACAATGTCGTTTGGCGGGACCCAGGGGAAGAGTCTTCTCTGTGGCGGCCCCAGCCCTCTGGAATCAACTTCCCTCAGAGATCACGACTGCCCCCACCCTCCTTGCCTTTCGCAAACTCCTAAAAACCCACCTCTGCCACCAGGCTTCGGGAAATTGATTCCTCTCGGACGTTCCATTTTATGTATGGTTTGTTTGGAATGTATGATTATTTTTAAATCAAGGGTTTTAACTCTTCTGTTTTTAATTATTGGATTTGTATTGTGTATTGTTGTTGTGAGCCACTCTGTGTCTTCGGAGAGGGGCGGCATACAAATCTTAATAATAATAATAATAATAATAATAATAATAATAATAACAACAACAACAACAACAACAATAATAATAACAACAACAACAACAAGAAGCCAGAATGTCAGAATATCAGGCCTCCAGGGCAATCTGAGGAACATGACAACAAGATGGTGGATGAGATTACCCTAATGGCAGTAAAGGGAGATATTGTGGTTATGGGTGATTTCAACATGCCTGATGTTGACTGGAATATCCCCAGTGCCCTTACATGCAAAAGTAAGAATATAGTAGAGGCCTTTACAGGAGCAGCTATGGCACAGCTAGTTAAGACACCAACTAGAGGGGAGAATATTCTAGATTTAGTTTTTACCAATGGGAATCGGGTTTCAGAGGTCAAGGTGGGAGAAAATTTAGGTTGCAGTGACCATCTATGTTTGTGGTTTGATGTAAAAACTGATGGTGAGCAATCCTATACTGCAACCAAAGTATTGGATTTCAGAAAAACAAATTTTAATGCAATGGGGGAATATTTAAATAATGAATTAAAGGGGAGGGATAAAATGGCAGGAGCAAGCACCCAGTGGACTGTATTAAAAAAGGCCATCTTAAAAGCCACAAGACTTTATGTAAAGCAAGTAACTAAAGGTAAAAGGAAGAAGAAACCGCTATGGTTTAGCAATGATGTAAGGGCTATAGTCAATGAAAAAAAGGCTGCCTATAGGAGGTATAAAGAGTCTGGAAGTATAGCTGATAGGGAGGTGTATAAAATGAGACAGAAGGAGGCGAAACAGATAATATATGCTGCTAAAGCCTCAAAAGAGGAAGAAATAGCAAAATCTGTAAAGAAGGGGGATAAAACCTTCTTCAGATATATTAGTGATAGGAAGAAGAAAAACTGCAGCATCACAAAGCTTAGTACCGGGAATAATACATACATTGATGGGAATAAGGAGATCGCTGACCATTTCAATAGCTACTTCTGTTCAGTTTTCTCAAAAGACACCTTACAAAATAATAATAATACTATAGAGGGATATAGCATTGCTTCCAGCTGTACGGATTCAGCTCCAGTGATCTTAGAAGCCGATGTCTTAGAAGAACTTGAAAGATTAAAGATAAATAAGGCAATGGGTCCAGATGGCATCCACCCCAGAGTTCTTAAAGAACTCAGATCTGTCATTGCTACCCCCCTGACTGATTTGTTTAACAAATCCCTGTTAACAGGAGATGTTCCTGAGGATTGGAGAATGGCCAGTGTTGTGCCTATCCACAAGAAGGGCAGTAGAGATGAAGCTGGTAACTACAGGCCAGTTAGCTTGACATCAGTTGTAGTTAAAATGATGGAGACTCTACTCAAAAAGAGGATAAATCAGCATCTAAAAAACAATAACTTATTGGACCCAAATCAGCATGGCTTTACTGAAGGCAAATCGTGTCAGACTAATCTCATTGAGTTCTTTGACTATGTCACAAAGGTGTTGGATCAATGTGGTGCCGTGGATATTGCCTATCTGGACTTCAGCAAAGCCTTTGATACGGTTCCACATAAAGAGCTGATAGGTAAATTAGAGAAGATTGGACTTAATCCCTGGATAGTTCAGTGGATTTCAAGCTGGCTGAAGCATAGACATCAGAGAGTTATTGTTAATGGCGAGTATTCTGAGCAGAGACAGGTTACAAGCGGTGTGCCACAAGGGTCTGTTCTGGGTCCTATTCTTTTTAATATGTTTGTGAGTGACATAGGGGAAGGTTTGGTAGGGAAGGTTTGCCTATTTGCCGATGACTCTAAAGTGTGAAATAGGGTTGATATTCCTGGAGGGGTCTGTAATATGGTAAATGATTTAGCGTTACTAGATAAATGGTCAAAGCAATGGAAACTGCAGTTTAATGTTTCCAAATGTAAAATAATGCACTTGGGGAAAAGGAATCCTAAATCTGAGTATTTCATTGGCAGTTCTGTGTTAGCAAAAACTTCAGAAGAGAAGGATTTAGGGGTAGTGATTTCTGACAGTCTCAAAATGGGTGAACAGTGTGGTCGGGCGGTAGGAAAGGCAAGTAGGATGCTTGGCTGCATAGCTAGGGGTATAACAAGCAGGAAGAGGGAGATTGTGATCCCCTTATATAGAGCGCTGGTGAGACCACATTTGGAGTACAGTACTGTGTTCAGTTCTGGAGACCTCACCTACAAAAAGATATTGACAAAATTGAACGGGTCCAAAGACGGGCTACAAGAATGGTGGAAGGTCTTAAGTATAAAACGTATCAGGAAAGACTGAATGAACTCAATCTGTATAGTCTGGAAGACAGAAGAAAAAGGGGGGACATGATCGAAACATTTAAATACGTTAAAGGGTTAAATAGGGTTCAGGAGGGAAGTGTTTTTAACAGGAAAGTGAACACAAGAACAAGGGGACACAATCTGAAGTTAGTTGGGGGAAAGATCAAAGGCAACATGAGAAAATATTATTTTACTGAAAGAGTAGTAGATCCTTGGAACAAACTTCCAGCAGACGTGGTTGGGAAATCCACAGTAACTGAATTTAAACATGCCTGGGATAAACATATATCCATCCTAAGATAAAATACAGGAAATAGTAAAAGGGCAGACTAGATGGACCATGAGGTCTTTTTCTGCCGTCAGTCTTCTATGTTTCTATCACTATACACTATACACATATTTTTTTCTCCTAAAAGCCAGTCCTCCTATACAACGAGGCCATTGCTGCCTTGTGTATTAAACAAATATGTCTGTATATATTTGAAAAACATTTTCTCTTTAGTTTCTCTTGCAAAGCCTCATTGACAAGCAAGGTGATTTAAATTGCACTTCGGCGGGAACGTTCCAGCCTAAGGGGCAATGTAATCTTTATTAACATTTTTTTAATTAGCTTTTTTCCAATTAACTGGGTAGGAATATGAAAATTAAACTATTAAAATACAATCATTCAAATGGAACTTTACTTACTTCAAAGTGAGCGTGGGTGGGATTTGAGCCAAGCCCCACCATTCCATGCATGAAGACTTAAAAGTAAATCCCATTGATTGACTACTGGCGGCACAGTCCCAGCTGAATACATATAGGGTGGTAGCTTTCATTTCAGAAATGAAGAGGAGGAGGAGGAGGAGGAAAAAGCTTTTCTGAGCTTGATTGTGTTCTTGTAGACATTTCATTACCTGGCTCGGTGATGCCATCAAAGCTAGAAGAGAATGGGGTTTGTGTATACAGTGATACCTTGTCTTACAAACTTAATTGGTTCCGGGACGAGGCTCTTAAGGTGAAAAGTTTGTAAGACGAAACAATGTTTCCCATAGGAATCAATGGAAAAGTGATTAATGCCTGCAAGCCCAAAATTCACCCCTTTTGCCAGCCGAAGAGCCCATTTTTGCGCTGCTGGGAATCCCCTGAGGCTCCCCTCCATGGGAAACCCCACCTCCAGACTTCTGTGTTTTTGCAATGCTGCAGGGGAATCCCAGCAGAGGAATCCCAGCATCGCAAAAAACGAGCACTTTGCTGGCAATGGAAGTTTGGAGGTGGGGTTTCCCAGCGAAGGGAGCATCAGAGAAATCGCAGCATCACAAAAACACTGAAGTCCTCAAAACCCCACCTCCGGACCTCTGTGTTTTTGCGATGCTCCAATTTCACTGAGGCTCCCCTCGCTGGGAAACCCCACCCCCAGTCTTCCATTGCCAGCGAAGTGCCCGTTTTTGTGCTGCTGGGATTCTCCTGCTGGGATTCCCCTGCAGCATCACAAAAACACGGAAGTCCAGAAGTGGGGTTTCCCATGGAGGGAAGCCTCAGGGAAATCCCAGCAGTGCAAAAACGGGTGCTCCGCTGGCAACGGAATTCCAAAGGTGGGGCATCCCAGTGGCGGCGGTGGGTTTGTTAGGTGAAAATAGTTTGTAAGAAGAGGCAAAAAATCTTAAAACCCTGAGTTTGTATCTCGAAAAGTTTGTATGATGAGGCGTTTGTAAGACGAGGTGTCACTGTATACAGCAACCTTCTCTACCAGTATTGGTGGCGGTATGATTTTCACCCTGCTGGTCTTTCTTGGATATTGTTTTCTGCGAGATTGGTTGTCTGAGATTAATCCCACCTTATCTCACTGTTGATTTGCACAGAAAGTGTGTTCCGATATTTTTCTTTCCTTCTTAGCTTTTTTATTATCACTTTTTGAATAGAATAGAATATTTTATTGGCCAATTGGGATTCAACACACAAGGAATTTGTTTTGGTGTAGATGCTCTCAATGGACATAAAGGAAAATGAGGCATTTGTCAAGAATCGTGAGGTACAACACTTAATGATGGTCATAGGGGTCAAATAAGCAATGAGGAAACAATCAATATTAATAAAAATCTTTAGGATACAAGCAACAAGTGACAGTCCTGCAGTCCTGAGTGGGAGGAAAAGGGTGATAGGAATGATGGGAAAAAACTAGTAGAAATAGTAGCACAGACTTAGTAAATACTTTGACAGTGTTGAGGGGATTATTGTTATTATAACTCAACAGAAATTGTGTTACACGTTGCTCCCAGTGTTACCCCATTTGTAAATGACTTTGCTGTCCCTGTAGGTAATGCCCTACTAGCTTCACTGAAGAAACAATGCCAGCTCCAAATGACCCGTGCACTTCTTGATTGATGGGGGAGTTGAGAATCAAGAGTATTGTCAGCAAACAACCAGCCTCCAGCATCAAGGCTGAGAAGACAGGGCAACAGATGCATCAAAGATTGGAGGAAGAAGACCAGGAATTAAATTACAGTAGACGTGCAAGAGAATTGTCTCTTCATATTGACAGCAAGCAATCAATGCTTTCTGCTCTATTGTGTCAAAAGCTTTATTTATTGGCTGTGCTCAACATCTCGCAACCTTAAGCTGACTTTGAACTTACAGCTCATGCCAGCCAGGCCAAGATGCCTATCAGGGAACCTCTGATGTGGTCCTGCCTGACAAGGAGGATTGAACGGAGCGCTCTGATTTTTGTCCAAGATAAGTCTTATCTTCGGGTCTCCATATTAACCTCTTTTGTGATAAGCTATATTTTCTCGGAGGCAGCGCTATAAAATATAATGGGAGTTTGGCGTTCAGAAATCTCCCTTTACCCAGGCAGCATACTTTATGCCCTCCCTCTATAGGGCGACTCTAAATAGTGTCCAGTTATTGAACAATAGAGAGTTTAGATAGACAGTAACTGTCAATACTTGACAATGGAGCTATAGATCACTTTTAATGCCCTTCTTGGCTTGGGCACATCCACC
Organism: Erythrolamprus reginae; assembly: GCF_031021105.1. Lineage (NCBI taxonomy): Eukaryota > Metazoa > Chordata > Lepidosauria > Squamata > Dipsadidae > Erythrolamprus > Erythrolamprus reginae. The sequence goes on along the minus strand of NC_091954.1, from coordinate 566,128 downwards.
TGACCCACCTGCTTAGAAGGCAGGAATGTTGGGGGTCCCATTTCCTAAAGAAGTCCATCAGGTGGGACCCAGAAGAAGGGCTTTCTCTGTGGTGGCTCCTTCCCTTTTAAACATCAGACCTGTAGAGATTATATTGGCTCCAACTTTGACACTTTTGTGCAAGGCTCTCTCTCTCTCTCTCTGTATCATCTACCTATCATCTATCATCTATCTATCATCTATCATCAATCATCTATCAATCATCTATCATCTATCTATCAGTTATCAGCTATCATCCATTTATCATCAATCTATCATCCATCTGCCATCCATCATCCATCACCCATCATCTATCATCTAACTATCATCCTTTTCTGTCATACCTCTACCTACAAACACCTCTACTTATGAACTTTTTTAGATAAGACCCAGGTGTTCAAGGGTTTTTTGCCTCTTCTCAAGAACCATTTTCCTCTTGCAAACCTGAGCCTCCAAAACTATAAACGGGAAAAGCAGGGAGAAGCCTCCGTGGGGCCTCTCTAGGAATCTCCTGGGAGGAAACAGGGCCAGAAAAGGCGGGAAGAAACCTCCGTGGGGCCTCTCTAGGAATCTCCTGGGAGAAATTGGGGCTGGAAAAGATGGGAGAAGCCTCGGTGGGGCCTCTCTAGGAATCTCCTGGGAGGAATTGGGGCTGGAAAAGATGGGAGAAGCCTCCGTGGGGCCTCTCTAGGAATCTCCTGGGAGGAATTGGGGCTGGAAAAGATGGGAGAAGCCTCCGTGGGGCCTCTCTAGGAATCTCCTGGGAGGAAACAGGGCCAGAAAAGGCAGGAAGAAACCTCTGTGGGGCCTCTCTAGGAATCTCCTGGGAGGAAAAAGTTGATAAGTAGAGGTACCACTGTATGTATGTATGTATGTATGTATGTATGTATGTATGTATGTATGTATGTAGTCCTCTCCAAGGGCTCAGGGTGGCTAACAACATATAAAAGGAACAATAAAATATAGTGTCCAAATCCAATTAACTTAGCACTCTGTGAATAATGCCAATCACGCTTTTGGCTCCCTCTTATGGCAATTGGTAATACTACATCTTGAAGCAATAGTATTTCAATGCATTTAAGCATATATTGTTGGTTTGTTGTATATATTGCCAAACCCAACCAGTTATGTACATAGTACTAACAGACACCCGCCCCCCCCCCAAAAAAAATAATGCTTTTTTGGGGGGGGCAAAAGACCCAGTCTTATTTTCGGGGAAATAACTGAATGTGAATGGATTCATCACAAATCAAAATATAAGGGCAAGAAAAATGGGACGGAAGATGGTTGAGAAATGAGGAGACTTTTGGATTCAATTCTGTATTCCTGCCTTGTCAACTTTTTTTTTCCCGTTGAAATTCGGAATAGAAATTACACATTGTTTCTCCTATTGTTGGCAACACAACATCCCACATTCCAGCTGTGGACTTTAATTGTAAGATTTGTTTTGAAACGAAAAACCCGATTACAGACTAGGAACATAATAGAATCGTGAACTGAGACCTTCTTCCATCCACAGAAAAAGATCATGGTAGAAAGACGTCCAGGCCATTTGGCCACCCAGTGCAGGAGAGGGATAATATGTGAACTAGCTTTAAGCAAGCATGAAGCGACAGCTGTAATGTCATCTTCAGTGGAGTTTTGGTAGAGCACAAAGTAGCTAAATAGGAGAACACTGCTGATTAGATTTAAATGGTGTGCTCTGCAGAATAAGCATGATTTTTGACAGCTTGTGGCTGGAAAGTTCCAACCACATGAGTGCAGTACAACTCAACTGAATACAACTCACATTTTGGATTATCGGTGTGAATATTTGTGTTTTTTTAAAAAAAATTTGCTTTGCTCTCATTCATCCACAGTAACATCATCATAAAAAAAATGAATTTTGCCATCTGCATAAATTGTTTGCTTGGCTTCCTGGATAAACCGTGTTTGAGGCTCTCCATGCAACTCATCTATTATTCTCGACGAAACAATGCCGTCTGGCGTGACCTAGGGGTAGAGCCTTCTTAGTGGTGGCCCCGGCCCTCTGGAATCAAGTCCCCCCAGAGATTCGAATTGCAACCCATCTTCCTTGTCTTCTGCAAGATGTTAAAGACCCATTTATGCCACCAGGCATGGGGGGACTAAACCCCCCCCTCCATCTTTCTGACTCTAGCATTTGAGAATGGTTTTTTTTTAGTAATAATGGGTTTTTAAATTAGTTTTAATATTGGATTTGTATCATATTGTATTTTGTTGCTGTTGTGAGCCACTCTGAGTCCTCGGAGAGGGGCAGCATACAATAATAAATTATTATTATTATTATTATTATTGTTGTTGTTGTTGTTGTTGTGGTGGTGGTGGTGGTGGTGGTGGTGGTCAATTGCTTTTCTTATGGACTCAGACTCTTAGGGAAAAGTGAAGCTTAAAGGTATAGAACAATACAATAGCTGGCGCTTATAATCATGATAACACAGAATGAATCTCAAGAGTTAAATGTCTGGATTTTTCCCCTTTTTGTTTGGGGTTGTGATGTTATTCTCCAGTCTTGCTGTTTTTCTACAGGTCCTAACAGATGGACTGGAAGGTGGGAAAAAAGAAGAAGTGAGCAGCATTTCAGAATCTCTCATCTATCACGTTATTGAGAAGAAAATGATGATGTGGCAATTAGGGAATGAAGAATATCTTAATTAAGAACACAGCTTCGGTCCCGGGAACTTTATCACTGTGTAGAATAAAAATCCGTCTGTCTGTCATTTCTATTTATCCTCCCTCCCTCCTCCACCTCTTCTTCTTCTTCCCTCCTCCTCCATCTCCTCCTTCCTCCTTCTTCCAGATATGTCAATGGCCATGTCAATCTCAAAAGGAAGGCCTCGTCTAAGCGAGGAGTGAAGATCCTTCAAACATCTACGGAGGTTGGAGTTGCGCTCGCTCGGGATGTGACATCTTCGCCTTGAACCTGGTTTTTGGGGACCGATTCCAGCTTCGGCTTGGAACAGAATATTGTCTCCCGTTGCCATGTGCAATAAAGGCGGAAGGCTGGACTGGATGGGGGCTGGCTGAGCCCTGCAACCATCTGGGATTAATGACCCAGACTCTTCCCATAGTTCTCTGGAGCCCAGTTAGGCTTTGAAAAATGCAGACTAGATGGTTTTTTTTGTGTAATCTGTATTTTCTCTTGTTTATTGTTTCATTTCTGTGAATGGTATTTGCTTTATATATAGAGAAGGAGTCCTTCCTTCCTTTCCTTCCTTCCTTCCCTTCCTTCCTTTCCTTCCTTCCCTTCCTCCTTCCTTCCTTCCATCCTTCCTTCTTTCCTTTCCTTTTTTCCTTCCATTCCTTCCTTCCCTCCCTCCCTCCCTCCCTCCCTCCTTCCTTCCTTCCTTTCCTTCCTTCCTTCCCTTCCTTTCTTCCAGCTGACATGGTTGGCAAATCCACAGTCACTGAATGTAAACCTGCCTGGGATAAACATAGATCCATCCTATGATAAAATACAGGAAATGGTATAAGGGCAGACTAGATGGACCAGGAGGTCTTTTTCTGCCGTCAGTCTTCTATGTTTCTATGTTTCAATCTCCTTTGGTTAAAAGATGAACTGTTGGCATGGACAGGAGGGAATCTGGGCCAACAACTAGAGATAGATTCGGTATTTGGATGCACAAGACACATTTAAAGGGGGCTGGATGACTTGTCTGGGATATTTGCAGTAGAGATATAGAATGTTGTTTACCAAGTGTTCCTGCTGGGAAGGTAACATCCTTGCAGCCTGGTGAAATAGCTTCTGTCGCTCCCTGGAGAAATTTGAAATGGCAAGAAAGCTCCAGATTTGCATACAGCTCTGTCTTCATCCAGAGGAAGAAACAGAGACACAGAGAGGACAAGGGAAGGAGAGAGAGAGAGAGACAGAGAGAGAGAGAGAGAGAAGGAGAAAGGGGAGAGAAAGACAGAGAGAGAGAAGGAGAGGAGAAGAGAGAGAGAGAGAGGGAAGAATGGCAAGAAAGCTCCAGATTTGCATACAGCTCTGTCTTCATCCAGAGGAAGAAACAGAGACACAGAGAGGACAAGGGAAGGAGAGAGAGAGAGAGACAGAGAGAGAGGGAGAGAGAAGGAGAAAGAAGGGGAGAGAAAGAGAGAAGGAGAAAGAGAGAGTGTGTGTTCTTGATGCATTTATTGCTTGAGTCTACTTTGATTATTTTCAGAACCAAGGTATAAACAGATATGAATAAGGAATTTAATATTCTGTTGTTGTTATTTATTTTTATTCATTTATTTGTTTGTTTTGTCAAGTATGTATTAGTGATATACAAAGATCTAATAATATTTATATACATGATGCTAATAAAAGAGAAACTTTAGGACATGGGGCAGAAGGCACGCTGGGGCATTTATGCAGGCCCCTTACTGACCTCTTAGGAATCGGGAAAAGTCAACAGTGGACAGTCTAAGGGGAAAGTTTTGGGAGGGTTAGGTGACGATACTGCAGAGTCTGCTAGTGAGTTCCATACATCAACTACTTGTTTACTAAAGTTGTATTTCCTACAGTCGAGTTTAGAGCAGTTTACTTTGAGTTTGTATCTGTTGTATGCTCATGTGTTGTTGTGGTTGAAACTGAAGTAGTTATTGACAGGAAGGACATTGTAGCAGGTGATTTTGTGGGCTATGCTTAGGTTGTGTCAATGGTGACATAGTTCTAAGCTTTCTGAGCCGAGGATTTCAAGTCTAGTTGCGTAGGGTCTTCTGTTGCGAGTGGAGGATCGTAAAGTATCTCAGGATGTTTTCTGGGGTGTTGATGTCTGAAATGCGATGCAGGTTCCAGGCAGATGAGCTGTATTCAAGGATTGGTCTGGCGAAAGTTTTGTATGCTCTGGTTAGTAGTGTGAGATTGCTGGAGTAGAAGCTATGTTAACAACCCTTGAAGCCTTTTTGGTGACGTTGTTGCAGGGGGAAACTTTGTCATTGAGGTCATTGGATAGGAGTCTTCTTTTGCGGAGTGAGGGTCTTGTTTATTCAGCTTGTATTTGGTGTTCTGATTCTTTTGGCCAATGTGCAGGACAGAGCATTTGTTGCTTGAGCATGTTGTTGTTGTTGTTGTGAAATTATAATCCCCTGTTGCCAAATAGAACCCAGAAGCTGTGCTGATTCAGCACTTCACTTTCAAAGGGAGAAATTATGCTCCTGCCAATACTGATTTGATGATCACAGATGGTTACGGAATCAGTATTCGTATGGGATCCTACGTTCTTCATCATCATCAGTCACTCTGAAAGACATTGGACCGTGTTCCTGCAGAGCTTCTCCAAGGCTGTTTCAGAGAAGAAATCAAAGAACGTTCCTGAGGATAAATACCCAAGAGTTGACCTCTTCTCATCTCTATTATTCCTATATTCATTCGGAAGAGAAGGACCAGGGTTAGTGGTCAATAGATCATTGACTGGCGTTGTGGGGAAGGTCCTCATTCCCTTCCCTCCCAGGACGAAGGGCCCCTGTCCTACGCTACCTGGATGCGAAGGGCAGGAACGCTACTGCGATGGGGGCCCAAGATTTGTGCCTGATGGGGGCCCAAGATTTTTCTCACCAATTGCTGAGTGTTGAATTTTGGGACTGAAGGAAAATGTGGATATGGCGCCACAGCGTTGATTGATGTTTGCTCTCTGGAGTATGTTGATAGGCCCAAGTTCCATCTCCAGTCACTCTACAGTGAAGCAAAGCCTTCAGGCCTTCAGTCTCGAGACGGCCAACAAATTCTCAGGCGGCCCTGACTCTGCCAATGCTGTGTGCTTCAGTCAGCATCTCGGGCCCCCATCGCAGCAGTGTTCCTGCCCTTAGCAGTCAGGGAGCGCATTGCAGCGCATACTTTGCCCTTGGAGGGAAACGGATTGAGAAGGCTCATCTCTAACCTTCCCCACAACGCCAGTCGATGATCTACTGACCCCGAGCACTGCCCGTTCTCTTCTGCCGGCTTCCCTCTACACGATAGTCAGACCAACATCTCCCATGAACAGGCCTTGTGACCTGACTTTCCGGACGACCCTCATACATACAGCCTCCTGCTGCATGAATCCCAGCGACTGGTGAGGTCCCACAGAGTCGGCCTTCTCCAGGTCCTGTCAACTAGACAATGTGTCTTGGTGGGACCCAGGGGAAGAGCCTTCTCTATGGGAGCCCCAGCCCTCTGGAAACAACTCCCCCCTGAAGATTCGTGTTGCCCCCACCCTCCTCGCCTTTCATAAGAGTCTTAAGACTCATTTATGCTGTCAAGCTTGGGGTCATTAGATTCTTGCCCCCTGGCCATTGAATGCATAGTGGGCTTGTTTGAATGGACATGTGTGTATGCTTTTTAGTTTTTAAAATGTAATTCTTAATTTTAATTTTAATGAATCATATCTCGGTGTGCACTGTTTTTATATGTTGTAAGCTGCCCCGAGTCTTCAGTGAGGGGCGGCATATAAATTTAATTAATTAATTAATAAATAATGATAATAATGATGATAATAATGATAATAATGATAATAATGATAATAATGATAATAATGATAATAATGATAATAATGATAATAATATAATAATGATAATAATGATAATAATGATAATAATGATAATAATGATAATAATGATAATAATGATAATAATAATAATAATAATAATGATAATAATGATAATAATAATAATAATAATAATCCACTGGAACTTGTGCCGGAACTATCATCTACCAGTGGCAAAGAACTGGTAGGATCATAAGCCTGAAAAAGTGGTCGAAAATGAGCAAGCAAAACTACTGTGGGACTTCCGACTTCAGACTGACCGAATTCTGAAGCATAACACACCAGACATCCTGATTGTGGAGAAAAAGAAAGTATGGATCATCGACATCGCAATCCCAGGGGACAGCAGAATTGAGGAGAAGCAGCTAGAGAAATTAGTGAAATACGAAGATCTAAAAATCGAGCTGCAATGACTCTGGCCTAAGCCCGTGAAAGTGGTCCCAGTGGTACTTGGCACGCTGGGCGCAGGGCCAAAGGATCTCAGTGGACATTTGAAAACCATCAGAATTGACAAAATCTCCACCGGTCAATTGCAAAAGGCTGCTTTACTGGGATGGGCAAACATCATTCGCCGCTACATCACGCAGTCCTAGGTGCTTGGGAAGCGCCCGACTGGGGATGAAATACGAAATCCAGCAGAGTGATCTCGTTTGCTGTGTTGTATTGTTAATAATAATAATAATAATAATAATAATAATAATAATAATAATATGGATTTTCTTAAGCAGCATTTGAGCCAATGAACTATGAACATTATAAGATGTGAAGCATTCATAGCTAATATGGACCCCCAACGACCCCCAACGGTTTGAGGTTTAAGGTCTCGGGGTGGGAGGTCTATTTTATATGGGTAAAATAAACTTGCATGCAAACAAAACAAACTCCAGCAATCTAAGCGCTGATTTCAAAAAAACAAAAAACCCAGCAGCTTTTTTATCCAGTAAATATAGAGTCTTAGCCTGTCTGAACCACATAATTTTTTACTCACTTCTCCAAACCGTAGCAGCCCATTATTCTTGTAGGCCCTGGAGTTTCGTGGATGCGTGAGGAATACAAATCACAGCATTTCCTACCCGCAGGGGCCAAAGCAAAACGGGACGACGCAGTTCCAGAATATGCACTCAGAATCCCCTTAAGGAGCTACATCATCTGGCACTGTATCAGAATGGGTCACACACAGCTGTGCTTGCGTTCAGGCTGTGTAGACGGGTGGGGCGTGTTCCGTTGTGAATTTGCCTTCTTTTCGTCTGTCTCTCTCCCTCCTGGTTCCCCACCTCAGATTGCTTGGAAAAGTTGAATATGTGCAGCACATATGAAGAACGAAAACTCCTCCCGCATGGAGTCCTGCGTGGTTGTCTTGGTGGAAACAGACCAGCAACTAATACATTTGCAGATTGTGAGAGAGGGAGGGAGGGAGGGGAAGCCGAGCCTGCCAAATCTCCCTCCTCAGGGCTGTTCTTGGTGCTGATGCCAGTCTCCAAATGGGTGATCAGTGCAGTAGGGAAAGCGAGTCAAAGGCTTGGCTGCATAGCTAGAGGTATAACAAGCAGGAAGAGGGAGATTGGGATCCTGCTGTATAGAGAGCGCTGGTGAGACCCCATTGGGAATAATACTGTGTTCAGTTCTGGAGACCTCACCTACAAAAAGATATTGACAAAATTGAACGGGTCCAAAGACGGGCTACAAGAATGGTGGAAGGTCTTAAGCATAAAACGTATCAGGAAAGACTTCATGGACTCAGTCTGTAGAGTCTGGAGGACAGAAGGAAAAGGGGGGACAGGATCGAAACATTTAAATATGTGAAAGGGTTAAATAAGGTTCAGGAGTGTTTTTAACAGGAAAGTAAACCCAAGAACAAGGGGACACAATCTGAGGTTAGTTGGGGGAAAGTTCAGAAGCCACGTGAGAAAATATTATTTGACTGTAAGAGTAGTAGATGCTTGCAACAAACTTCCAGCAGACGTAGATAAATCCACAGGAACTGAATGTAATCATGCCTGGGATAAACACAGATCCATCCTAAGATAAAATACATGAAATAGTACAAGGGCAGACGAGATGGACCAGGAAGTCTTTTTCTGCCGTCAATCTTCTATGTTTCTATGCTTAGTATCCAGTGAAGGGCTGCAAATATTTTTACTACCACACTGTGGGTGTGGCTTATTTTGTGGACATGGCTGGTTGGTCATGTGACCAGGTAGGAGTGGCTTGACGATCGTGTGATTGGCTTAAAGTTGGCCAACTACATGTCACTCACATCAAGAGTTTGGGTTAAGGTGCCTGTAGGAGCCCATCATGGTCAGCATCCATAAGCACTACCAATCCCATGGCTAACCCACCTTTCCTTGGCTGCCATGCTAAAAAAAGATGCCAGATTTTCTCTCTCTAGCAATGGAAAGACATTTATGAACACACCAATGAATTGGGACTTGGTTTCCAACAGCTTCTGCAGCGTTTCCTGTTTTTCATTTCTCAAAATCTATCACAGAAATAATCAAAATGCAACTCATAAACAGGCATGTTGGTTTTTTGTTTTGCTTTGAAGAAAACAATAAGAAAATGGACACTGTTGTGGCTGATCCACGCCCTGCTCAGCTGATCACGGATTTCGAGGACCGAGACACGGATGTGTTATTGGCCGCCTAGGGCAGTGTTATGGGCACCCGAGTCTAAGAGGGAAGAGGAGGAGGAGGAGGAGGGAGAGAGTGGAAACCAACTGGAGACTGTGGCACCTGCAAAGTGGATGTTGAGTGAGAATAAAGAGGAGGAGGATGAATCAGAGGAGGAGGAAGAGCCCCTGTAAGACGCAAGAGTGGGAAGACGTGTTAGCAAACAAGGGTAACGGAGGAGAAAAGGGTCTCTGGGTTAGTAGCTCTATAGAACAATTGGCCATGCCTTGAGAATATATAAGGGAAACTCTCGTGAGAAGTCCGTGTGATGGACAACCTTCCCATAATGGCCGGGTGTGAGCTCATGATTCTAAAGAGCATTTCTTCCTCAAGACAGGTTTAAAATCAATTCCTTCCTTCCTTCCTTCCTTCCTTCCTTCTTCTTCTCCTCCCTCCCTCCCCTTCCTTCTTTCCTTTATCTCCTTCCTTCCTTCTCCTTCTCCTCCCTTCTCTCCTTCCTACTGAAGGTGATGTAAACGCAAGCCATGAACGTACCTTTAAATTCTCTCCAAATTAAGACATCTGAGGGGGAAAAACCTGAGACTCACAGAAGGGGCTCTGGCAGGCTAGGAATGGCCTCCAGCTGCAGGGTCCCCCCCCCAATTCCTTTCTTAGTTTGAAATCTGGGTGACTTAACATTGTTATTTTAAACCATTGATTCAATCCATGGCACCATCTTTTTAACCTTTGGGTTTTTCAGCAGCAGTAACACTATTGCACATTATAAAGAAATTGCCCTAAGGGGAAAATAATTTTTGCCTTGTGTGTGCAATCCTTTCCCAACTATATTGCTGGACTCAGGTAACAAAATCAGCTCCAATAAAATATCCTACTCTTTGTGATTATATATAATGTGTGTGTGTGTGTTTGTTTGTGTTTCTGTGTGTGTGTGTGTGTGTGTGTGTGTGTTAGGGGAGAAATCCTGATCTCTTTGTTTTGTTGCTTTGACAAAAGACAATCATCCCTTGCTCAGTGCATAAATTAATCAGGTTATGCACAATTTCCCATGTTTCTCCTTAATGACATTTTAATCAAAACATCTACTTCGAAGCAAAATGTAGACTCAAAATTAATAGGCTGCTCTGATCCTTCTGAAAATGGCCTGGGAAGGAAGGAAGGAAGGAAGGAAGGAAGGAAGGAAGGAAGGAAGGAAGGAAGGAAGGAAGGAAGGGAATAGCTGTTATGCCACCGTGCCTCCTCTCTCCAACCCTCTTAAGCATTAGAAGACCTCCAAAGTCCCTTCCAAATCTGTCATTTGTTTATTTTTACTTATTTATTCTATTTAGGAAATCTATATTGCTGCCTATTCACACGCAATGACTCCAGCCAGTCAACTGAACATCTAAAAATGTATCACAAATGTCATCGACTGGTGCTGATGATTGATATGGGTTGCTGCCAATCTCCTAGGCATCAGCCAAGTATCTTCTTAAAATGAACGATGTTTACGAGCAGCACCGTTTTTTGCAGCTCTGCTGGTGTCATTGCAGGAAGCCGCAGTTTCTTGATGTGTTTTGTGAAATTTCTAGGACATGGTACCAAATGCTCATGGGCATCACCGTTACATGTTTCATCCACAATCTCGTAGTTTTCATAGCCAGGTTGCAATATTTCTTATATATTTCCAGTTCTTTTTCTTCGACTCTGGAGTCTTCTGGTACAGCGATATCAATAAACTTTACTCTTCGGCCCTCGACAACTGTGATATCTTGCGTGTTGGGTTCCAAATGATGATCCGTCTGTGTTCTAAAGTCCCACAAGATCTTCACGGTCGCATTTTTGACAACTTTTGTCCATTTTATGTTTCCATGACTTTTAAATAATCCACGCCTACAGTGTGGAAGTAAAATTTTTGGTAGCCTTTCACTGGATAAAAAACCAGTCCTAGCTGCAATCAATCCTAATTCCAGGCCTGCCAGAGAAACCAGGTCTTAATGGCTTTCGGAAGACCGGTAGGGGGGAGAAAGTGCGGATCTCTGGAGGCAGTTGGTTCCTAAAGGGTCGGAGCCACCACAGAGAAGGCTGAGTAGTGGTGGGTAAAAGTGCAACCCCCACCTGCCTGTGACTAACCTAAGAACTGCAGTGATTCACTTAATAATGGTGGCAAAAAGATTGTGAAACGGGACAGAACTTGCTTAACGAACGCATCACTTGAGTGGTAATGGATTTTATGGCTGAATTGGGGGCTTCCTGTACTTTGTGAAAAACAATCCTGTATCTAATTTCTATTAAGTCTCCTGCCGTTGTTGGAACAGGCAGAGAACAATACAGTGGTGGCTCCACTTACAAAGTTCATTCACTCCGTGACCAGGTTCTTAAGTAGAAAAGTTTGTAAGAAGCAGCCATTTTCCCCATAGGAATCAATGTAAAAGCAAATAAGGCGTTTGATTGGGGAGACCACATGGAGGGGGGAGGCCCTGTTTCCTCCCAGGAGATTCCTAGAGAGCCCCACAGAGGCTTCTCCCTGCCTTTTCCAGCCCTGTTTCCTCCCAGGACATTCCTAGAGAGCCCCACGGAGGCTTCTCCCTGCCTTTTCCAGCCCTGTTTCCTCCCAGGAGATTCCTAGAGAGCCCCACGGAGGCTTCTCCCTGCCTTTTCCGGCTCTGTTACCTCCCAGGAGATTCCTAGAGAGCCCCACGGAGGCTTCTTCCTGCCTTTTCCGGCTCTGTTACCTCCCAGGAGATTCCTAGAGAGCCCCACGGAGGCTTCTCCCTGCCTTTTCCAGCCCTGTTTCCTCCCAGGAGATTCCTAGAGAGCCCCACGGAGGCTTCTCCCTGCCTTTTCCGGCTCTGTTACCTCCCAGGAGATTCCTAGAGAGCCCCACGGAGGCTTCTCCCTGCCTTTTCCGGCTCTGTTACCTCCCAGGAGATTCCTAGAGAGCCCCACGGAGGCTTCTCCCTGCCTTTTCCGGCTCTGTTACCTCCCAGGAGATTCCTAGAGAGCCCCACGGAGGCTTCTCCCTGCCTTTTCCGGCTCTGTTACCTCCCAGGAGATTCCTAGAGAGCCCCACGGAGGCTTCTCCCTGCCTTTTCTGGCTCTGTTTCCTCCCAGGAGATTCCTAGAGAGCCCCACGGAGGCTTCTCCCTGCCTTTTCCGGCTCTGTTTCCTCCCAGGAGATTCCTAGAGAGCCCCACGGAGGCTTCTCCCTGCCTTTTCCGGCTCTGTTACCTCCCAGGAGATTCCTAGAGAGCCCCACGGAGGCTTCTCCCTGCCTTTTCCGGCTCTGTTACCTCCCAGGAGATTCCTAGAGAGCCCCACGGAGGCTTCTCCCTACCTTTTCCGGTGACAGTTTCAGAGGCTGGGGTTTGTAAGTGGAACATGGTTATTGAGAAGAGGCAAAAAAATGTTGAACACCCGGTTCTTATCTAGAAAAGTTTGTTAAGTAGAGGCGTTTGTAGGTAGAGGTGCCACTGTATAGATTTTTTTTTTTGAGTTTGCTATAAAAAACCCGATGCCGGTCTCAATAGATTGTTTTCTGCTGTCATGGTCAGTTGGCTCATTAAGAATTTACAGGAAAACCATATTAAGAGGCTTTGCTAAATGCCTGACATCTTTACACCCGGTTGAAAAATAGGTTTTTTTGTGAGCAGATTCCCAAGCTCTTTAACTTCTTTTATTGTCTTTATTGTTTTTCCCCCCGTTTTAAAATGCTGCTGATTTTTAAAAATGTTTTCAGGCAAATAATACGGAAGGGAAAACGTGTTCTGATCGCAGGGCTAAATATTGTCTTTGTATTTGTGGAGGGAGAAACAAGCGATTGTTAGAACGTCAAAGCCTCGTTTCATTTGAGAAGAAATGACATATAATAATATTTTTTTAAAATGTAAAGAAATTCAAGTGCAAAGCTGTTATTACAGCACCAGAAATAGGACTGTTTTTTCCTCCTAAAAATGGGAGAATTCATCAACTTTTGACATTTACATGATAGGCTGTTTAACAGCCACGCGGGCGGAATTAGGTCTGCGGCGCCTTCCGAAAGAATATTAGAGGGGGGCATTCAGGTGGGGGTCCCAACTTCCCACCACTACTGGTGCTGCTGGTGCGCATTGGAGTGAGCTGTGGCTTCTGTGCATGAAGCCAATTTTGTGAGAAGATGCGCGGGTGTGCGCGAGATTTTACATGCACGGAAGCAAAAAAATCACCAAAAATTACCTAAATCTCATGCACACGAGCCTCCTCTCATGAAATGTTGCTTCCTGAACATGTGCAGAAGTCAAATTTCACTTCGACGCATGGGCTCATGCGCCAGCCACCCGGAGCTCTTGCAAACATATCCGCTACCAGCGTGGCATCCTCACCGTTCTGGTAGGAACCCAATACAGTGGTCCCTCGATTTTTGCGGGTTCGAACTTCGCGGAAAGTCTATACCACAGTTTTTCAAAAATATTAATTAAAAAATACTTTGCGGGTTTTTTTCCCTATACCATGGTTTTTCCCACCCAATGACGTCATATGTCATTGCCAAACTTTCGTCTGCCTTTAATAAATATTTTTTTAAATAAACTTTAATAAGTAAACATGGTGAGTAATAATCTGAATGGTTGCTAAGGGAATGGAAAATTGCAATTTAGGGGTTTAAAGTGTTAAGAGAAGGCTTGTGATACTGTTCATAGCCAAAAATAGTGTATTTACTTCCGCATCTCTACTTCGCGGAAATTCAACTTTCGCGGGCGGTCTCGGAACGCATCCCCCGCGAAAAGTGAGGGAACACTGTACTGGGGCCATTCTAATTTCTGAGCGAATGATGTTTCAGAGAGAGAGGGTGCCACGTCAGAGAAGGCCCTTCTTCTGGTCCCCACCAGGTATGTCTCTGTCAGGGATGGGACCCACAAGATTCCCACGTGGGCCAGAAATGGCTGAAATCTCTCCCGTGCATGGGTCCCCTCAAGAGATTTTCCTTGCACAAAAAGCAAAAATACAGGGAAAAGATGGTGGTGCCCATAGCACTGGTACCAGAGTGGCCGTGCGCAAGTTGCGCAATCTGGTGACTGCTACTGGCATTATAATGGTAGCAATGCACTACTGGAAGGAGAGAACCATCCTTTCCAGAAGGAGGCGATTCCACTATGGAAAAACCTAGCCTTTTGTTTTTTCAGGTAGATAGATGATTGATTGATTGATTGATTGATTGATTGATTGACAGACAGACAGAAAGACAGATATGGATAGAGAGAATGATAGATAGACAGATAGACAGACAAATAGATATAGATAGATAGATAGTGAGAGAGAGAGAGACAGACATGGGATTTCAGCGTGTCACAATGTCTCGTGTCAGGGCTGAGAGATTCCTTGCTTACAGCCAAGTGTGAATATGTGAGGCTGTTATTGACAAGGTTCGCCAATTATTTCACCGCTGTCGACTGTGGTTATATTTGAAGGACCATCAGAATTCTGACCCCGCCGAGGCTCAATTGAAGCAGAGAAAAACAGGAAGGGAGCCCAAGATCCTTATTATCTTCCGTCATCTCCTCAGGCTTTGATTCCTACAGCCTGGGGCTCATCAATTATCTCTGGGTCCCAAGAGCCCCTCGGATTTGCCCCCCCAAAACTTCCCATGAGAAACAGAAATCAAAGCGTACAAGGGCAGATTGATGGTCCCAGTCCAAAGTGATGGATGTTTCTATTGTCAGTGGTCCACGTCCGGCTCAGCTAGTCATGGATTTCGAGGACCAGGAGATGGATGAGTATCGGTATCCCAGGCAGTGTTCTTGTCACCCTTCTCAACAACTGCTTCAGCTTCAACCACAACAACACACGAGCACACGACAGATATAAACTTAAAGGAAACTGATCTAAACTCGACTGCACACGAGCCCACGTAATAGCCAAGTGGTAAAGAAGCAGGCAAGAGAAAGAATATCTATTCTATCGGACATAAACACTCTACATTAGAGGTCTTCAAACTTGGCAGCTTTAAGACTTGTGGACTTCAACTCCCAGAATTCTCCACCCAGCTGGAGAATTCTGGGAGTTGAAGTCCACAAGTCTTAAAGTTACCATGTTTGGGGAGATTTTCTCTAGATAATGTCCAAAAATACTTTACTTTAATTTTTAAATTATTATTATTATTATTATTATTATTATTATTATTATTATTTATTAGATTTGTATGCCGTCCCTCTCCGTAGATATTGTAATGTTCTTGGTTTAAAATGATATAAAAAAGGCACACCCTCATTTTGGTGGAGGGGTCTGAATGAATGAGGTTCGGTGGCCTTTTATGTAGTGTGTAACTGTTAGTATTAAAAATTATTTTTTTAAAAAAGAAAAAAGAATGAGTTTCCACACTGAGCAGGAGCTGAATATGGAGACTTTAATCAACCTTTCAGATGAACTGGTCCTCGTGATTCTATTAAAACAATACACAAAAGTCAGATGACAATTCAGTTACATAAATAACTTGTAACTTGTAACTTATTGCTTGTATCCTAAGATTTTTATTCATATTGATTGTTTCTTCATTGCTTATTTGACCCCTATGACAATAATTAAGTGTTGTACCACATGATTCTTGACAAATGTCTCTTTTTCTTTTATGTCCACTGAGAGCATCTGCACCAAGACAAATTCCTTGTGTGTCCAATCACACTTGGCTAATAAAGAATCATATTCTGTTCTATTCTATTCTATTCTATAAATTCAGCAACTGGGGGAATTCTTCGGGGTGGTCAAGTTCTTACATCGCCTGCAAGAAACAATGGATTCACATTCGCCATGTTTCGGCAGATTAATTGAACTCCATGGGCCAATTAGTTGTCACCAAATCAAGTCCAAAAATCACCAAAGCTTCACTAATTCCGAATCCAACCATGAGCTCTTTTCACCCAGAATATATGCAATGTTTGTTATTCTCTGATGTTTGCAATGCTAAATTGTATAAATTATCCCCTAAATAAGATTACATGTAAGGGAAATCTCCTTTTACAAGGAAGGTTTAGGCTGCCATCTTCTCCTCAGTTGGGGAATAAATTCCATTGAGTTTCTGAATATATTTGGATGGGGAGCAGAGTGAAGAATCACCCAAACCCAGGAAGGAGAAAGAATCTGGTTAAATGGTGTTAAGGGGAATATATGTGATTGACAGCTGAACAACAGAAACACATGTTTTTTTAAAAACACATAAATGTTTGATGGAGATAGTCTCTCTCTCTTTTGTTCATCTCTTTTCTTGGTCTTCCTACTGAGTGAATTGTGTTCAATCCTCAATGCAAATAAATTCAGTCCCATGCACCAGAAGCCAAAAAACCCACCCAAATCTCATGCGCTGCACGTCGTCTTGTGAGATTTGCTTCCTGGCCATGGACAGAATCAAAGCCTCACTCTGACACCTGCGCACGACTTCCAGAGGCTGAGGGCACCAGAACCAGGAGGGGCGGTCAGTGGGACCTTGGGCTGAGTTGGCGCAGTGGGTAGAGAGAGGGCAGTGCTGCAGGCCACGGAAGACAACTGCTAGATCTGCCGGTCAGCGGTTCAAATCTCACCACCGGCTCAAGGTTGACTCAGCCTTCCATCCTTCCGAGGTGGGTCACATGAGGACCCAGATTGTGTGGGGGGGCCATAGGCTGTGGCTCTCTTAAAAAAAGTGCTATAGCTCCCATGTTGTGAGCCGCCCTGAGTCTAAGGAGAATTAGGATTGATTGCAACTATGTCTGGTTTTTTATGTCATCACTGTTTGATTGTATTGTTGGTTTTCATTATTGGATTTTAACTGTTTTTATTGTTCTTGTAATTATTTTTACTGTTAGCTGCTCAGAGTCCGTTTTGGAGTGAGCAGCATATTAAATAAATAAAAAAGAAAGAAGGAAAGAAAGAAAGAAAGAAAGAAGGAAGGAAGGAAGGAAGGAAGGAAAGATGGATGGAAAGAAAGAAAGAAAGAAGGAAGGAAGGAAGGAAGGAAAGTCAGAAAGAAAGTAAGTAAGTAAGTAAGAAAGAAAGAAAGAAAGAAAGAAAGAGGGAAGGAGGGAAGGAAGGAAAGACGGATGGACGGATGGACAGACTGACAGAAAGAAAGAAAGAAGGAAAGAAAGTAAGTAAGAAAGAAAGAAAGAAAGAGGGAAGGAGGGAGGGAAGGAAGGAAGAAAGAAAGAAAGAAAGAAACTACCTGAATGTTGTAAAGAAGAGAGACCAGAGTTTGTTTTGAAGAATTTTTAAACATCTCTCTCTCTGAAAAGATGCTGCAATGAGACACAAAAACGAGATGGCGAGACCTGAATCCTGGGGTCAAAGGAAGAAGGACCCTTCCTGATCGCCGCTTTTCATTCTCTCCTAAATCTGTTCCGATCTTTCTAATTCCCTCCCTCCCCAACTTTTCAAATCTTTCCACGATGGAGAAAAATACAGTTAATAGCCAATACAATTAAATGTCAGGTTATGAAAAATGAGAGTTGGGATTGGAAAGACAAATGAAATAGCAGAAAATAGGAGGAGGAAATTATGCGAATGTATTCACACGCACACACACACACACACACACACACAAAAGAGGAGACTCTTTTTATTGATGAAGAGAAAATGGATAGAGATCAGCTCGCTTCGAGGTTTACGCAATTGATATTTATTCCTTAAATTGATATTACAGATGTTAGAGCCCAGCAGCAGGCGGCTTTTCCTAGACAGCTCAGCAAATTGTAAAACCTGCCTTTGGATTCTCACGTTCAGTAAGAAAATGCTGTTTTCTTCCTTTGGAAGCCATCCCCAAGCAGGCCCTGCTAGAATCTGATGAATTAACTTCACATTTTTTTCAGCTATGATAGAACGTCTCTCTCTCTCTCTCCCTCCCTCTCTCTTGTTTCTCTCTCTTTTTGTCTCTCTCATTCTCTCTTTCCTTCCTTCCCTCCCTCCCTGGTTTTCAAAGAGAAGAAGAAGGAGAAGGAGGAGAAGGAGAAGGAAGAAGAGGAGGAGGAAGAAGACGAAGGAGGGGAAGGAGGGGAAGGAGGAGAAGGAGAAGAAGAGGAAGAGGAAGAAGAAGAAGAAGAAGAAGAAGAAGAAGAAGAAGAAGAAGAAGAAGAAGAAGAAGAAGAAGAAAAAGAAATGTTCCTATCTTAAAATGCCAGAATGCTGAGACCAACTAGGTCCTCGAAGTAAAAAAGGTCAAAATTATTATTGCTATTCTGGCAATCAGCAAACGAAGATGGACTGGAGTAGGTCACTATGGATGAGCCATTTGGATACCAAGATTTCTGACAGTCTCCAAATGGGTGAACTGTGCAGTTGGGCGGTAGGGAAAGCGAGTAGGATGTTTGGCTGCATAGCTAGAGGTATAACAAGCAGGAAGAGGGAGATTGTGATCCCGCTATATAGAATGCTGGTGAGACCCCATTTGGAATAATACTGCGTCCAGTTCTGGAGACCTCACTTACAAAAAGAGATGGATCAAATTGAAGGGGTCCAAAGACGGGTGACAAGAATGGTGGAAGGTCTTAAGCATAAAATGTATCAGGAAAGACTTCATGAACTCCATCTGTATAGTCTGGAGGACAGAAGGAAAAGGGGGGACATGATTGAAACATTTAAATATATTAAAGGGTTTAAATAAGGTTCATGAGGGAAGTGTTTTTAATAGGGAAGTGAACCCAAGAACAAGGGGACACAATATGAAGTTATTTGGGGAAAGATCAGAAGCAACGTGAGAAAATATTATTTCACCGAAAGAGTAGTAGATCCTTGGAACAAACTTCCAGCAGACGTGGTTGGTCAATCCACAGGAACTGAATTTAAACATGCCTGGGATAAACATAGATCCATTGTAAGATAAAATACAGGAAATAGTATAAGGGCAGACGAGATGGACCATGAGGTCTTTTTCTGCTGTCAATCTTCTAGGCTTATAGAATAGAATAGAATAGAATAGAATAGAATAGAATAGAATAGAATAGAATTCTTTATTGGCCAAGTGTGATTGGACACACAAGGGATTTGTCTTTGGTGCAGATGCTCTCAGTGCACATAGAAGAAAAAGAGACATTTGTCAAGAATCAGGAGGTACAACACTTAATGATTGTCACAGGGGTCAAATAAGCAATGAAGAAACAATCAATATTAATAATAATATTTTTCCTATATTTCAGGTTTTAATTCTAGTTTTAGTTCTAACAATTTTTTCAATCCCTATCTGAATTCTAGTCCAAAATATTTTGGCTTCTGCAGTTCTGTAAGTTCTGGGGTTTGGCCTGAGCATCTACAGACTCCAGTCGCGTCAGCTGAGCTTCCAAAGCGGCACAATCAGCTTCACCCACAATCAGCTTAATGCCGTGACACAGGAGGTTGTGCATCGCTGCCAACAGTGGTCATTTTCCAGCAGTTAGTTCTCTAGCCCAGCTTGTCATGCAAACGCCTCCGTTCGGAGCAGCCCTGCAATTTGCCTGCCATTTCGGGGGCTCAGAACCTCCCCTGCATCTTTATGATCCCAGAAGCTTTGCAGAAACGTGACACTGGACACGGCTCACAATTCCCGCTGCGGCAACTCGCCAGAGTCCAGCATGACGCTGGTCATTCATCAGAAAGGCCAGGTGGAAGCTGGCAGGGGCCAGGAAAAGCAGGCAGGTCCACCTATCGGGGGATTACGCTATGATTACTACTGCTACTACTACTACTACTACTACTACTACTACTACTACTACTACTACTACTACTACTGTGGTTTCTCAGAGGCCAACTCACACAGCCAAGATTAAATCCCACTCTGCCAGAAATGCTAGGCCTGCAGGGTTCGGTCTGAGTTAGATATCTGAGATTTCGAGAAGGGGAGATCTCATCTAGCATCTGAGATTGGTGAGTCAGCTAACCGATAGGCAGTAATAGGAAAACATCAGACCTCATTCTCTTCTATTGCCTTCTTTCCTCCTTTCCTTCCTTCCTTCCTTCCATCCATCTTCCTTATTTCCTCCTTTCCTTCCTTCCTTCCTTCCTTCCTTCCATCCTTCCATCCTCCCTCCCTTCCTTCCTCCTTTCCTTCTTTCCTTCCTTCCTTCTAAACAAATAAACAAAACAAACAAACAAACAAACAAACAAACAAACAAACAAACAAACAAGCAGACAGTTAGGCCTGAAAGTTGGCTGGTCAAAATTATGAATGTTCTCACCCCTGAGGTCCAAAAGGTTGGAGACCCCTTGTGCAGGGTTTCCTGCCTAAGCAGAGGTTGGACTAGAAGACCTCCAAGGTCCCTTTCACCTCTTGCTATTCTATTCCCTGCCATTCCATTCCTCTGCTCTGCTCTGCTCTAGATCTCCACGGGCCTTCTGAGGAGGTGCAGTTACAAAAGGCCCTCACATCTAGATTGCCCCAAGGGGAATGCAACAGATGTCAGCAAAGCCGTAGAGAAACCTCAAACTCTTTGGTGCCACCTCATGTCCCTCTAGGTTTCTGAAGTCCAGATCTGCAGAAGCCATTCTAGAAAGCACTCTAGATCGATTGACCTCAGGATTGACCCAGGCGGCATAGGCTGCCCTCTTCTGTGATGTCTGAAGCAAAGCAAAGATATGAATGAGTAAATCCTTCCAGGCCTTCGCTTTGGACCCTCTCTGGGGTTCTTGCAAGAAGGGCTTGGCATTCTGAACTCCCAGAATTACATGAGAAAAACAGAATAGAAGAAAAAGAAAGCTGTTATCTCCCCCAAGTGATAATTGAAGCTTGCTCTACCTCTGACAAAATTGTGTGTCCTTCCCCCCTAAATTCCAAGGAATACAGTATTCCATTTCTGTTTCTTTTCCTTCGCCTTCAGAGACTGGGCCAAAAAGACCGAAGGAAATTAGGATGTCACTTTTTTTTCTCGCAACGGTTAATGATTTCACTTGATCATTTTTTCCTACAAAGTAATAATTAGTATATCTGCGCAAAGATTTAAAAGATTATGGCTTTACGAAAGAGCACGGGAACCGACCTCCCACGTGGCAACTTAAAATATTAATAAAGGGGGAAAAATCATCTGGAAACATTTAATTTCCAGTGGTAATCATTACAATTAAATATGAAAATCATCCCCAGGTTTCAAAGTTATTCCATTCAGAGTTAATTATGCCACATTGATTTTTCCATTTCGGTGGCGGCTGATGAAGCTCCAACTAGTTGCGCTACCTGGCTTGACTTTAAACACCTCCAGGGTGAGAAAAAAGGAGGAGGAGGAGAAAGAAGAAGAAGGAGGAGGAGGAGGAGGAGGAGAGAAAAAATTGTAGTAGAGCATTAAAAGTATCTGAGCTTTTCTTTTTCAAAGAGCAATCGTGGAGGAGTGGCAGAGGAGAAGAAGAAGGGACAGGATAACACCCTGTAGAAGGAGAGCTCCAGATGCAAAATTCAATCATATTCCAGAAAATATGATGTGGGCTCTGCAACCCAACAGGACCAACACGGACTTCAGAGGAGAATCAGAACCGCAGAACAAAACAATGGCTGCCCACCTGCCTTCCATGGAGGACCTGTAGACTGCACGAGTCAAAGAGAGCGGTGAAAATATCGACTGACCCCTCGCATCCTGGATGTAAACTGTTTCAATTCCTACTCTCAAAACGTCGCTAAAGAGCCCTGCACACCAAGACAACTAGACACAAGGACAGGTTTTTTTCCTGAACGCCATCACTCTGCTAAACCAATAATTTCCTCAACACTGACAAACTATTTACTAAGTCTGCACTTCTATTACTACTAGTTTTTTCTCATCATTCCTATCCCCCATTTCCTCCCACTTAGGACTGTATGACTGTCACTTGTTGCTTGTATCCTTGAGATTTTTATCAATATTGATTGTTTCCTGATTGCTTATTTGTTCCCTATGACAATCATTATGTGTTGTATATTATGATTATTGACAAATGTCTCTTTTCTTTTTTGCACACTGAGAGCATCTGCACCAAAGACAAATTCCTTGTGTGTCCAATCACACTTGGCCAATAAATAATCATATTCTATTCTAGTCTAATCCTTTCTTTCTTTCTTTCCTTCTTTCTTTCCTTCCTTCCTTTCTTTTTTCTTTCTTTCTTTCCTTTCTTTCACATACACTGAGAGCATCTGCACCAAAGACAAATTCTATTCTGTTCTATTCTAGTCTAGTTCTTCCTCCCTCCCTCCCTCCCTCCCTCCCTCCCTTCCTTGTACACTGAGAGCATCTGCACCAAAGACAAATTCTATTCTATCCTATTCTATTCTAATATCTATTCTAAAAAAATGATGGGTCACCCACAGAAACAATAGGGAGTGATCCATTTCTGATCCCCATTTCGGGAAGGAGTGATAGCTTTGAACAATGTAACTGTACAACGTGTCTGTTTGAAATGGAAGAAATCTAACAACCTGTATTCAAAGTTAGAGAGGAAGTTACAAGACTTGGCAACGGGGAGATAAGCAGCCGAAAGCCCCAGTTGGGTCGAAAGGACACGTGGGCTTTAATGTAGCTATGTCATACGATGCTTCCCCCCCCCCCGGAATTTTAAGCCTTTTTGTCAAGGCAGCAAAAGTGGTGCGTTATCTTCCTTCTTAACCTGAGCTTTCATTCAAGTGAAATAACAAAAAAAAAAACCTAAGAAAAATATTCTTTTCCCGTCTGAGAGAAGTGATATTTTAATACTTATGGAATTTTGACTCTGATTCCTTCTCTTTGCACAGAGTGGCAGAAATGACCCTGGAATTTATTTCTTTTTTCTTTCTCCTTCAACTGTTGAAACCCAAATGCTCCCAGCAGAGAGAAAGGATGAAATGGTTGCAGAGAAGACACGAGTTTAAAAATGTCTCTCTCTTTAAACATCCCATCCAAAAAATCACGGCTTAATTTCAGAGAGGTGAACTGCCCCATTTCCAGATGAATTCCTCCTTGATGGGGGACACTTGTCTTGGACAGGAACACTTTTTCCAATTGGAGCATAAAAAACAGGACTCCAGGTAACATGATCGCAGCCTTCCAACACATGCCACAAAGAAGGAGAAGGCCAAGCTCTTCTCCAAAGAACCTGCTTAGAAATTAAATATTCAAATTTAACACTACTAACTACCAGCAAGTTGTTTAATCCATAATTTAATCTATCTGGAAGCCACACTGCATTTCGGACATAAACATTCTGGAAAATGTCCAGAGATACTTTACGAGAAGAGCCCTCCACTCCTCCACTCGCAACAGAACCCCCTACGCAATTAGACTTACAATCCTGGGCTTAGAAAGCTTAGAACTATGTCGCCTCAAACACGACCTAAGCACAGCCCATAAAATCATCTGTTACAACGTCCTTCCTGTCAACAACTACTTCAGCTTCAACCACAACAACACACAAGCACACAACAGATACAAACTCAAAGTAAACCGCTCCAAACTCAACTGCAGGAAATACGACTTTAGTAACCGAGTAGTTGATGCATGGAACTCTCTTCCGGACTCTGTAGTATCAACATTGAACCCCCAAAACTTCACCCTTTGACTGTCCACTGTTGACCTCTCCTGATTCTTAAGAGGTCAGTAAGGGCCGTGCATAAGTGCACCAGCGTGCCTTCCGTCCCCTGTCCTAATGTTTCTCTTTTACTAGTATCATGTATATAAATATTATTATATCTTTGTATACCACCAATATGTACTTGACAAAACAAACAAACACATAAATAAATAAAAATTTTAAAAAAATAAAATAAAATAATCTCAAAGCAGCTGACCCTGCTACAGTTGGTCTCAACTAGCAAAGAAATTTTACCTTCTTGTGTGGTTGCAGATAGCCTAAACTTCTAAAACCATTCCCAGGTGTGACATTGCTAAATCAATAATTTCAGTGTCACCAAGAAAAGCTTGAAAAGGCTACAGCTGCCGGTCCTGAAGGTTCGTTTTTGCAATTTTTGTCCTCCTCCTGGTGGAATGTGGTTTTTTATTGTTTTTTTTAATAATATTTTTAATTGGTTTTGCACATTTATATATAACATAAAACAAACATAAAACAGTGCACAGTGCATGTGCCCACCACCCGACTGACAATACCCACCACCACCACCAATTAGGGGGTTCAAATATTTACTAGTTTATATTCTTTTATTTCCTTAGCTCTAATTTGCATTTCTTTACTATTCAAAGAGTGATTGGAGTTTATTTTTCACATTTTCATCACAAATTCTACTCAACATATAATCTTTCACCTTATTCCATCGTACCATCAGCTTCTCCAATTTGTTTTCATCAAAATTGTTTAATCTTATTTCCATGATTTCAAAATGAATGTGATCCACCATGTACCAGTACCAGTTCTGTAATGTCCATTTTTTAGACTCTTTCCAACCCAAGACCACTACCGCTTGAGCGCTTTCCAATGCTGCAGTTTTTATTTCTTTGAAGTCTCTTAATTCTCTTAGTTTAACTAATATCGCTATTTCTTTTGTAATTATCCATTTAATATTTAACATTCTATTTATTTCATTCTGCACTTCCTTCCAAAATTTCTGAACTTCAACACACTCCCAGAACATATGCATGAAGATTCCTTTCCTTCTGGTGGAATGTAAGAGGAGGCGAAACCATACGAAAACCGATGCTTGGGATAAATTGCCCTTCTGTCTTTATTTCAACACTTCTATCAAAACCAGAGGAGTTAATGAATTCTAATTGAAATGGCATTGGTATCTGATGAAAAGCTCTTTTCTTTAATTGAGACCATGTCGTTATTTTAACTAGTCAATGCTGGGCCATTATTTAGCCTGTCCTATTGGCACCAAGAATAATCAGTCTTTTAAAAAGATTGGAAAGTTACTTGCAAATAGATAGCCAGTGAAAAGTGGCGATCCCCTGGACCAAATTTAATTAAGTGTGTATTAAATTAGGGGATTTATTTTCTCCCCAATCATGAAGCCTTCGTTTCCAAGCGGGGAGGCTTGAAATAGATGTGTACTTGCACCCAGGCTCACACCCACTGCGATAGCGTTGCACCAGGCCGGCTTCTACATCAGTATCCAGAAGTCCCATCTGCATAAATATAACCAGAAGCTTAATTTGCATAAACATGAATGCAATCCTCTGGCAGACATTTATTTTCAGCCACTATCATAACTCCGGTGAGAATAAGATTTGGAATTCATGGACTTGTTTCTCACCCTGATTAGCTCATCTGCTAGGAGGGAAGGAAGGTTTGAAGGGTAGAAGTTGTGCTGCAACTGGCTGGCTTTGATGGTGTTTACCTGACTTAACGTCTGCAAAAAACAACCAAGCTCAGAAAATAGCAAGGACTCCTCAGAATGGCACCTGTTCTATTCAGTTCTACCCTACCCTACCCTACCCTACTCTACTGATTGCCACCATTGATCAACTGAAGGATCAACTGTGGTGGGACATTTTCCACCCATTGCCACCAGCCCTGGAAGGCGTCGCCTGTGCCTGACTCGACTCTACTGAGCAGCCCTTAAAAGCAAATGAGCCACTGCAGGCCACGAGCTCTTTGCACGGCTGCAGTTTCAGGCATTGCCACCAATTGATCTGCTCCGAGTGGCCCCCCCAATAAACTCATTAACTTTGTCAAGTCAGGAGAAGCAGAAGGGGGGGCTCGGTTGCAAATAGAGGGGTCTTTTTTCCCCCGTTCAGCTGCTTCCGACTTAATTTGTGTCCAGAGGCTGCTTAGGCTGCCAGTCACTCTAACGGCTTCAAGGTTGAAAAGCGAATCTCAGATCGCTCGGTTTCATTGCAAATTGGGCTCCTCTGACGGAAGGCTGTTCTGTCCTTGCGATAGACGGCGGAGAGTTCGGCCTGGGTGGCAACGTGCAAGGGATTCTGGGTGAGATCATCCAGGGGCCTGGGGTGAGGCGTCATCAGAATGCTGATGATACCCAGCTGTACATCTCCACACCGTGTCCAGTCGGTGAAGCAGTGGACGTGATGTGTCGGTGCCTGGAGGCTGTTGGGGTCTGGATGGGTGTCAACAGGCTCAGACTCAACCCTGACAAGATGGAGTGGCTGTGGGTTCTGCCTCCCAAGGACAATTCCATCTGTCCATCCACCACCCTGGGGGAGGAATTATTGACCCCCCTGGAGAGGGTCTGCAACTTGGGCATCCTCCTTGATCCACAGCTGACATTAGAGAACCATCTTTCAGCTGTGGCGGGGTGGTGGTGTTTGCCCAGGTTCGCCTGGAGCACCAGTTGTGGCCCTATTTGGACCGGGAATCACTGCTCACAGTCACTCACACCCTCATCACCTTCATGGCATCGGACCAGAATATCTCTGAGACCGTCTTCTGCCGCATGAATCCTAGCAGCCGATTATTATTGTTGTTGTTGTTGTTGTTGTTGTTGTTGTTGTTATCTTTATGGCAATGCTCACAATGTGTTTCCAGAATCCTAAGTGAGATGTTTCTGTCCTTTCACTGTTCTACACTTCTAGGATGGGGGGGGATTCGATGACCTGCTTGTCTTCAGTCCATCGATAGGGGGATTGGGTGGAGGTCCTTGGAAAATCCTTGCTGAAGTCACATGATTGTCAAGCCACTCCCACCTGGTCACACGGCTGGCCAGCCACACCCACAAAATAAGCCACGTCCCCAGTGTGGTAGTAAAAATCTTGGCCACCCTTCAGCCGCCGCACAGTCTGTGCATCGTGATACAATGAAAGGAGTAGGAAAGGCCCTTGTGCCTGGGAAATTGTCCCTTATCGTGCCGCAGCCTGATGCCTCCGTCTTGGGGGGGGAGAGAGCCCTCCCCTTGCAATCACCCGATCGATGCGTGACAGAGGATCTGAAGGGATTCCAGAGCAACCTCTTCATTTGAAGGCAGAAACCTCTTTGTCAGCATCAGATAACATTCTCTACAAGGGTATTGGACGGGGGGGGACGGGACTGGATGTCAAAATTGTTGCAAAAACCCCGTAATCAGAGAGCTTCCCATTCCTGATGAATGTTTTGTCATCATGTTTCTCAGTGTAGCTTCACCCCCACACAAACCCCTCGGAGTCTTTGAAAGATGCTCTGCGCATGGACACTGCCCTCTAAAGCTCATGTGCTGCAGCAGGAATTTCAATGGGACTGTGTTTTTTAAAAAATTGTTGGCATTGATTTAGTTTTTTCCCTCCGTTCTGGAAACGTTTGCCAAATATGAGGGTTATCCAGAAAGTAACGGTACAAGCAAGGGAGGCCCTACCGATTTCAGCCCTGCCAGAATGCGCCAGAGCCAAATCTCACATGAAGACGCGGGAGAGAGATTTCTGGGGGGTTTTTTGCTTCCACACATGCGCGGAACCAACACACACACCCCCCCCCAAAATTGGAGATAAGAGCTGCCGGTCGCTCAAGACGGAACCGGGCAAAACCCCCGTTCTGCTGGGGAAAACGTAGCGCCTACGCCCGTGTCCTGAACTGAATTTAACTGGATTGAAACATGCCTGGGATAAACCTAGATCAAATACAGGAAATAGTATGAGGGCAGACTAGGGGGACCAGGAGGTCATTTTCTGCCGTCCATCTTCTATGTTTCTAAGTTTCAGAGAGATTCAACCAATGTACCGAATGCACTCCATGTTTCTGTCTGCAAAGACCTTTATGGAGATGGAAATAATTGACCAGGGATCACATTCTTGGTATAACTAAGAACCAGAGGCCAAATGAGACTCCAGCTATATTCATTTAAAGGTTTTTTACTGCCGTGTTCATTTTTTTCAGTTCTGCGGTTTGTCCCATTTTAATCGTCTATCGATCGAAGAAAGCTTCGGTTTTTCAGCCGCTATCCGCAACAACAATGAGAGAATCAATTTCTTGCATTCTATAAAACTGAATTAATTTCCTACACTTTGCAGGAGGAAAAGCCACAAAACAGAACACCTTGGTGTGCAAATCCTGCCCCTGGGCCATCTCAGACGCTGTTGAAGTCCAGACCTCAGCTGGATACAGAAGGAAGCCAGAAAAAGGTTAAATTTGGCAATTGATCGATAAGAGTCCAGCCACAAATGTAGATGTAAACCCACAAGATGATGGATTTACAAAAATCGGTAACTGGGAACCATGGATATAAACACAGCATTTTAAGATCCTGATTAAAGCAAAGTTTGCAAAGAAATCAACCTTCTGTTTATTAGTCTTACAAGTGGACATATAACAGAATGACTCTTGGATATCAAAAAGAAAAGTCACATTTAATAGAAACGGATCTGGGTAAAAGCCCAATAGGAAAAATGTGCTAAAAATAAAACTGAGCTATTTACAGAAAACATCCAATTAATATAATATAATATAATATAACATAAATATATCTCCTCTTCTAGGACTTCAAATGTCATTTTTTTTGCATCATTTCCTTTGGCCATGGATACATTTTAAAAAAAATAGAAATGGCAACGCTCATTGTAAATTTCAATGGAATTTGGAATTTGCATCGGAATTTCATCTTAATGTGTGCTGTTGTGGACCCAGAAAAGTGACAATAAAGGTTATGTGAGTAGAGGGCCACAACTGGTGCACCAGGTGAACCTGAGCAAATGCCACCCCCTTTGTTATAATTGCTTAATTTGTGTCTTATGATTCAATGATTGTACATTGTATATACCCTGCTCAAAAAAATAAAGCAAACACTCAAAGAACACAATATAACTTCAAGTAAATCAAACTTCTGTGAAATTGAACTGTCCACTTAGGAAGCAACACTGATGGACAATCAATTCCACCTGCTGTTGTGCACATCCAACGTTGAACAGAACAAAGGATTCAATGAGAATATGTCATTCATTCAGATCTAGGGTGGGTTCTTTGAGGGCTCCCTTGATTATTATTATTTTGAGCAGTATAGGATTGTCTTTGTTTTGTAACTTGAATAAAATAAATTCTTATAATTTTTTTAAAAGGTTATATCTTATCTTAAATTTCAGTGGAATGGTGGAATCGCATAATTTCAAATTGTGTTGGGTGTTTAAAGGGTGTGGAATTGAAAAGGAGGACTCCTTCTCCGTGTTTCTTTCTCATTTCACCTGCAGCCTCTGGGCTGCTCCCTAATCAAGAACGATGGAGACATTTAGAAGCAAAAAATGGAAAACAGGGAATGGGATTATAAAATACAAAATGTATCTATAGATCTGGGAAGCTTGTCAATAATACCAGGCCTTTTCGTCGTCTACTTTTCCTTCGGCTTATACTGCAAAAGCAGATGTGTTTGCATCCTGTGTCGGGGACTAGATAAAATCGATGAATAGCAGGAGTGGGAAGAAATGTTTGACTTAGTGATCAAGCAAGACGTGGATGTTTGGCCAAGGAAGCCGCGTGTGTGGCTGTCGGGGCCTATTATCACCTCGGACAAACTCAATATTCCTCTTTATTGGCATTTTATCACCATCTGAGGTTGCTGGTGGGGAGTGAATTCACGCTCACTAGGTCTGTGGACAAACACATTCGATTCCTGCCGCCTCCTGCTCTGCGTGGGGAGATCCACCCCCTCGGAAACCTCGCCAAAGGAAACAGATCAATGGGCCAGTTTAGGGTAATGTATGAGGGTCGCCCAGAAAGTAATGCACCACATTTTTTTTCTCAGCCTACAGTAATGGTATGGATGTGAAACTTTAGATACACATTGTTTGAGTGGTCAGCAGTGCGTGTGTAAATTTTGCGTTTCTTCAGACAGAGAGCGTAGCTGCAGCAGTGTTTCGAAATGGCGCCTATAAGTGATGGACGTTACAAGCAACCTGTCGTCCTTGAATTTTTCACTGCGGAGAAAGAAACTGTTGGGAACATTCACAAATGTTTGTGTCCAGTTGAGGGAGAATCTGCAGTTGACAGAAGGACGGTTAGTCGCAGAAGACATTTTGAGGATGACAAAGAGGTGATTTGCACAGTGCAGTTGGGCCACGGAGTCACCTTCTGACTCACAATCGTAGCTTGATCTCGCTGAACCTTACCTGCTGAAACTTGACTCTACAGGTCAAAAGACAAGCAGTTGTTCCAATCGGTTGGTTGCTCCTACAAAGGATCCAGCTGTTGGAAAGGTGTCCTAGAGACACACCTGGAGCAAGTCCCAAGGAAGCCACAGTTGCAGCGGACCAAATTAATTTAATTGAAGCCCAGAAGGAATGTTTACCTTCCCCCTTGACGGGAGCGTTGTCAGATCAGAGATTTATGGCCTTGCTTCCGCAAATGACTTGGGCAAGGTGGCAGCTGGCCCTCCCGGAACTCTGAGGCGGAGATTGTGAAGGCCCTGCGAGAGCCCAATCCCCCGCCCTCTGAAATCTCCAGCACTGCAGCCAAAGGATAATGAAGCAGCTTCTTTGACATGCTGCCAATCCAAAGACAAGAAACATAATTACGCAGGGTTTTGTCTCCTTTGATCCATCATTGACAGTAAGGGCGGGCCCCATTGGTCTTCACATATGGGCAGTGATTATATCCAGGATAATTGAATATTCCTCCTTCTCCTTCTTCTTCTTCTCCTTCTTCTCCTCCTCCTCCTCCTGCTCAGCCTCCCTGAGGAACCACAAGACCCAGGCCACAAGATAGTGAAGGTCTCCCCCATTTCCCCCCTGGGGGAAAATTAAAATATGGTTAGAAGAAATACTAGAAAGAAAAATAGAAAAGAAACCTGATTCTTTTTCTGTTTCGGTTTAGCCCGTGAAAATTTGAGGAAACAAATCAATAGTTTTCTAATCCTCCATAGAACGACAGCAGTGAGAATAGTGTTCGCACAATATTGGTAAAAACAGACATTTGTCTTAGATTTCTGTGCCACCCTTTTTCGAAGATGCAACCTTTTGTGACATCTGCAGAGGTTGTGCTTCAACTCCCCTGAAAAGATTCACACCCACACAAACACACAACCTTTTTCTTTAGTCTTGAGGTCGTTAACTCTCTCCTTGCTATTAACAACCCCCACGTGAAACTCCTCCTGCTAGATCCGTGGCCACCTTCTTAATAATGAATAAAGGTGATGCATTGTACGGAGCCGCCTTAATAATTTAGACCGTAATAGCAACGGAAGAGAAACTGCCTGGAGGGTGGAGGAAATTTATTGCCCTGGGAAACCATTGTGAGCTGCATTGATGCTCAAACCCTCAAGTTCAGCTCAGAGAAGCCCGAGCATTGGAAACGTAAAGGTTTAAGAGTATATACAAGTGTTTTCCCTCCGTTGCGCGTAAGTTACTTTGTTTGAAGCTCTAACAATTTACAGCTCCCCTCTGCTAGCTTTCTCTCTCTGTTGGTGTGTGTGTGTAAGCTTTAACAACAGTCATAACTAATGCAAACCTAACGTAGATTAAGAAAGAAGAGAAAGGAAGGGAGGGAGGAAAAAATTAAATGCAAAGAGAGAGGGGGAAAGGAAGGAAGGAGGGAGGGAGGGAGGGTGGGAAGGAAGGAAGGAGGGAGGGAGGGAGGAGGGAAGGAAGGATAGAAGGAAGGAAGGAAGGAAGGAGTGAGGGAAGGAAGGAAAGAAGGAAGGAAGGAAAGAAGTAAGGAAGGAATGTCTACTGTTTTTTGTTTGTTATATGTGCTTGTAAATAAAAATGTTCTATTTAAAATAAGAAGAAGAAGAATAGAAAAACCAGCCTGGGTGCCGTACTCTAGGCGTGGTCTAGTTGGGGCTTTGTAGAGAGCTCTTAGTAACTCCCTCGTCCTCCATTGTTATTTGATGTATTTGAAGCATCAGGTTTTCTAGCTGGTGGAGACCTTTCGGTTCGTTGACCTGGGTTGGTTTCTGCAGAAGTTTGTAACCTAGTTAGGAAATGAGATTTCTGCGAGAAAATAACCAGGCTGAGAGTTCACCAAAGATTCCACAGTTCAAGCCTGAGTTACGAACATTCTCACCTCTTCTCTAGCGTTTTACGTGCCCAGCAAGCGTGGCCACCGGACCCTTCCTGCGCTTGACGTGTGTCCGACATAAATCTGAAGGGCCCTTGAACATGCTCGATGGATTTCCTGCTGTCGTCTACCAGCGCTAGGTCATTGTACAAAAACCCTCCGGAAGATTCTACAGAATAAGAGAGTTGGGAGGGACCTTGGGGGTCTCCTAGTTCAACCCTGCACATAATTTTACATACATTGACATCATGTAGACTTCAAACCTTTCAATCACACGTTTTCACACCGTGCTCTCTCCCGTCATTACACCGTGACCACAGGTTTCAGCCCGTTTGTAAGACCTTTTGTATTTCCTCTATTCGAAATTTCAATGCAAGATTAAATTATATTATATTATGTTATGTTATATTATATTTTCTATTATATACTGTATTGTATTGTATTTGTATTGTATTATATTATATTATTTACACACACACATATATACATACATACACTGCTCAAAACAAATAAAGGGCACACTCAAAATAACCCATCCTAGATCTGAATGAATGAAATATTGTCACTGAATCCTTTGTTCCGTACAAAGTTGAATGTGCTGACAACATGTGAAATTGATGGTCAATCTGTGTTGCTTCCTAAGTGGACAGTTGGATTTCACAGAAGTTGCATTGACTTGGAGTTACATTGTGCTGTTTAGGTGTCCCCTTTATCTTTTTGAGCAGTGTATATTATAATGTTCATCACTTGAATATAATTCTATATCAAAATCTGGTGACTGGTATTGGCCTAAAACAGCCCCCAAGGTCCCTTGCCACTCTGTTATTCTTCAAGTCAAAGTGATGGTTGTAAAAATGGGATGGACTTTTCGAAAAGAATTAAATTACATTTTAAATTAAATTTACATTAAAAATTAAATTTTAAATTAAATTTTAAATTATTTTAAATTAAATTAAAAATTAAGTTAAATTAAAAGAATTAAATTAAAAGAATTAAATTAAAAATTAAATTAAAAATTAAATTAAAAATTAAATTAAAAATTAAATTAAAAATTAAATTAAAAATTAAATTAAATTTTATTTAATTTTCTACCTTGGTATGGAAAGAGAAAAAACCCTTTCTGCATTTTACTAGAATAAAATGACTCTTTTTCCTTTTGCACCGACTCGTTTCATTCCATGCAGTAAAACTGTACTTGGCTGTTTTAACGCCGCTGCCGAGAGCTGAAGACGGAACCGTGAAGTGTGAAAAGTTTAAAGGGGGAAGAAACGGAAACATGGCAGGGAGCCCGACTACTAAACGCCTTGCAACTGAATGATGCTGTCAAAGTAACCAGCGCGATGTAATGCAACTAACAAGATGGTTAAAGTTATCACAGGCCATTAGCTCATGGCTGCCTTTAAATAATGCACGGAGCGTTGGCTGTGTTGTGTATAATGGTTGGATGCCTTCTTGAGAATAGAAGGAGAAATGGAAATCAACCCAGTGACCTGGAAATTTTGATCAATCAGGCTTATTCTGCACGTCCCCGGGAAGGCCCTGCATTGTAAGGGAGAGGAGCAGATCCAATTGCATTTAAGCCAGGGAGGCCTCACCAAAAGTGAGATCTTTAAACAACTTACTGCAGCCTGTTCTTGAACATCTTAAAGTACAATTAAGATTTTCATGAAGGCCAAACCTACTCCAACAAAGTTAAAGCTGTGGTTTCCCCCCCAGTGGGAAGAGATATGGCTGGGAGAGTTGGGCCATAAGGAAGGCTCAGCGCCGAAGAGTTCAGGCTGCCAATAACAACAACAACAGAGTTGGAAGGGACCTTGGAGATCTTCTAGTTCAACCCCCTGCTTAGGCAGTTGTTGTGGTTCAGCCTGAGGCTGCTCAGGGACCGGCTGCATCTCTGCTGGCTCCATGCCCGGAGGAGGATGACAGCGCAGAGGAGGGGGCTGAACAGTCGGACGAGGGAGAGGAGAGTCAGGAATGGGATGAAGGAGAACAGCAGGAGAGCCCTGGGGGGGGGCTCTCCCCAGCCAGTAGCTTGGAGTCATTATGTGATGATGCACAAGCTGTCATTGACATGCGACAGAGACGGTCAGAGCAAAGAAAGCAGCAGTTAAAGAGATATTATCAACATTGAATGAGAAACAGCTGGGTTTGGGTGTGGTCCTCATCAGCAGGGTTTAAAAGGCAGGCAAGCCCTTGAAGCCATGTGGAGTGTTATCAGTTGGAGTTACGGTGTCCTGCTTTGATTCTCGGCATCTCTGATCTTGGCTTGTGGCCCAGCAGTTTGGAAGACCCGTGGGAGGTGTAGGTCTGCTATCTACAGCTTCATCTTGGCAGCAAGAATCCTGTATATCTTTGAAGTTCCAGCGTTTTCCTGTTTGTAAGGACATTTTCTGTTACCTGTGTTTTCTTTGAATTGTATAAACTGCCTTTGCCTTTTACTGGTGTGTCTGGCTTCTCTTTTTGGGTTGGTTTTAGCTTCCGGAGTGACCCAGACAGAACAAGTTCTAAGCTGCTTCTCTCCTTGTTTAGTT
Source organism: Erythrolamprus reginae (assembly GCF_031021105.1). NCBI lineage: Eukaryota > Metazoa > Chordata > Lepidosauria > Squamata > Dipsadidae > Erythrolamprus > Erythrolamprus reginae. The sequence continues at coordinate 531,682 of NC_091954.1, read as the reverse complement.
TCCACCCATTACTTTCAGGTGCTTTGGAGAAGAGCTTGACTCCTTCCTCTTTGTGGCAACCCCTGAGATGCTGGAAGACTGCTCTCCTGTCTCCCCTGGTCCTTCTCTCCATGATCAACTCCTCCAACTTTAGCCTCCAGTCCTCTGACCCTCTTGGTGGCTCTTCTCTGCCCGCTTTCTAGAGTCTCAACCGGCAGTGAACCCGGTCTCTGAGAACGCGAGGATTCGGAGCAGGATCTGGCCCAGAGCCAACCACAACACATTCGTTTCTGAACCAGCTGCATAATGGAGCCATTTAGAGTCTTTTGTTGGGAAGAGAAGGAAAGGAAAGGAAGAAGAGGAAAAGGAAGGGAAGAAGAGGGAAGGGAAAGGAAGGAAGGGGAGGGAAGGAAAAAAGAGGGAAGGGAAGGAAAAGAAAGAAGAGGGAAGGGAGGAAAGAAAGGAGGAAGGACAGAGAGGAGGGAGGGAGGGAGGAAGGAGGGAGGGAGGAAAGGAAGGAAGGAAAGAAGAGGGGAAGGAAGGGGAGAGAAGGAAAAAAGAGGGAAGGGAAGGAAAAGAAAGAAGAGGGAAGGGAAATGAAGGGAAGGAAAGAAGGAAAAAAGAGGGAAGGGAAGGAAAAGAAAGAAGAGGGAAGGGAGGAAAGAAAGGAGGAAGGACAGAGAGGAGGGAGGGAGGGAGGAAGGAGGGAGGGAAGGAAGGAAGGAGGGGAGGAAGGAGGGGAGGAAGGAAGGAAGGAAAGAAGAGGGGAAGGAAGGGGAGAGAAGGAAAAAAGAGGGAAGGGAAGGAAAAGAAAGAAGAGGGAAGGGAAATGAAGGGAAGGAAGGAAAGAAGAGGGAAGGGAAGGGAAGGAAAAGAAAGAAGAGGGAAGGGAAAAGAAGGGAGGAAGGAAGGACAGAGAGGAGGGAGGGAGGGAGGAAGGAGGGAGGGAAGGAAGGAGGGGAGGAAGGAAGGAAGGAAAGAAGAGGGGAAGGAAGGGGAGAGAAGGAAAAAAGAGGGAAGGGAAGGAAAAGAAAGAAGAGGGAAGGGAAATGAAGGGAAGGAAGGAAAGAAGAGGGAAGGGAAGGAAAAGAAAGAAGAGGGGAGGGAAAAGAAGGGAGGAAGGAAGGACAGAGAGGAGGGAGGGAGGGAGGGAGGAAGGAAGGAAGGAAGGAAGGAAGAGTTCTGAAACACTGCTGTGGGCAACACAGTGGACTGAATAAGGCAGCTATTAATATCGGAGGTTGCCCTGATTATAATACATTTGGCATTCACAAAGCTCCAGCTCTCAAAGTCTATTAACTGAGACAGTGACAGCTGTGTAATGTCTTTGGATTATTCATTTGCAAACCATTATGTCGCATTGACTCTCTGCATCATTTTATTTTGTTCCGTTTCCAGGGGCTCATAGACACCAGAATGAAAATATGGGCCCTTAATACGTTCAATTGATTTGGAAATCTGTGCCTTCCCCGATCAATAACGGCCTACGTCAATTAAACTGATTAAACCACTGATTGGACCAATTAAAAACTTGCAGCCCAAAGACTTTGGAACTTGACTTCCCTTCACTGGGACCGAACCATCCAATTCAATTGTTCAAATGTTGCTCTCAGTGTCGAGATTGACCAACGAAGCTTAAATAGCGAATCATATTAATCACAGCGTAGCTTGCAAGGCTGTTTAATTGGATCCTCTTTGAAATACGCCAGAGTAGACCTTTATAAATTTTATCCTGCACTTTATATATCACCCAAGATCCCATAATAACAACCCCATGAAGGGTGTTGGGCTAAAAGCAGTAATGGGGGGTGGGGCAGTGTGGGTAGTAAGTTTATGCCCTATTTATTAATATTTTTTTTAATTGTCCTTCCTTCTCTAGTACCTTAGTCTTTTAGAATAGGAAATAATTAAATAGCATGTTTTTTTTACCCATAAACACTTTAATCATTTCAATCATTATCTAGAACTGAACTTTATAGCAATGAAAGAAAATCGAGCTACTTGCCTAATCTGTTATCCTACTGAACCTTGTGAGGTTCGGTACAAAACCTTCAAATGTGACTGTGCTCCTCAGCCAATAACGCTGTCCACCATGGGTCCTTTTTGTGGCTATTCAAATAATGGGACTTCATCCACTGAAAAAGAGTCCAAGCCCCTATTTGAAAACTTATCTTGGTCGTCCGTAAGCCCCTCCCATCCAGTCACATGACCTTTAAGCCCCCAACCCCGGTCACATGATTGTCAAGCCACTCCCACCTGGTCACATGGCCGGCAAGCCACACCCACAAAATAACCCAGACCCACAGCGTGGTAGTAACAAAAATTGCAGCCCCTCACTGCTTCTGAGCCATAACAGATTGGTTAAAACCACTTGCATTTTTACAATAAAAGTACAATATGCCCAAAGGGCCATTTTTTAAAAAAAAAAAATGTCCATCTCCTGAACTCAGAATTAATGTCCTAAAACCTGGCCAGGGGGGTCTTGAAGAGACTGAGCCCCCGCAAACACAGAAACATAAACATGCATGTTGTTTATGAGTTGTTGTGACCTTCTAGTAATCAATTGAAACCTCACCAGCTCTTTGGCATAGGGAACTCTCCAGCTGGGAACTTTGCTTTGTAGCAGTCTAGCGCCCTCTTGTGTTCTGTCTAGAGCAGTGCAATTTTTTCTGGAGTTGTCTTTTTTTAACAAGTTGCGCTCTCCTGCCCTCTGGGTAATTCTGCAATCCCCCCTGCCCCCCCCCCCAGTGTTGAGTATTTGCATTTTCTCTTCATTGCATGGAAAGAGGGTAGCTCTTGAACCCATATCACTTTCTGCATTGTGATCTTTTACTTACCAGACACAACACGGGGTTTACTCCAGTATTAGGTTCCTCACTGGATGGGGGGGGGGGGGCTCACCAGTAGCCGAAATGGAGTTATTCTTCTCTGCCCTCTTTCTCGCGCACGGCCTCTCACTAGATTCAGAGGCTGAATCTCGCTCCAACACTTACACCCGCCTGCCAGTCACCACTGCCTCCTCCTCCTCCTCCACCACCGCTACCCCACTTGCTTCCAGGTCACTGAGGATGTTACCTACCGTATTTTTCAGAGTATAAGAGGCACCTTGTTCCTCACTAAAAGCGGCTGATCATTTGGGTGGGTCTTATACTCTGAATGTGGTTTTTCCTCCCAGCCCTAAACAGCTGCTAATGATCTTCCCAGCTCTTCCCTTGCAGGCTCTTTCATTGTTACTCTCTGCCAAGAATGCTTTCCAAGCCCTAAGTCTTTGCATGGGTTTTTCATTGCTCTACGTGCTCTGAATAAGTTTCTTTCCAGCCCTAACCAGGTGCTAATGATGTTCCTAGCTCTTACTGGCTTGCAAGCTCTTTTGTAGTTACTCTCTGCAAAGAATGTGTTCCAAGCCCTAAGTCTTTGCAGGGTTTTTTCATTGCTCTACGTGCTCTGAATAAGTTTCTTTCCAGCCCTAACCAGGTGCTAACGATGTTCCTAGCTCTTACTGGCTTGCAAGCTCTTTCATTGTTACTCTCTGCAAAGACTGTGTTCCAAGCCCTAAGACATTCTAGGGTTTTTTCCATTGCTCTACTTGCTCCAACTGTTTCTTTCCAGGTGCTAATGATGTCCCCAGCTCTTGCAAACTCTTTCGTTGTTACTCTCTCTGAATAAGGTTTTTTTAAAGCCATTAAATGATGTGCTGAAGCTGACCAGACTAAGGACGCTGGCCAGATGAATTCCTGGTCACCAGATTCTTTTCCCTATTTTCCTCCCCAAAATCTAAGGTGCGTCTTATACTCCGAAAAATACGGTAGTGGAAGCTCGGAGTGCACCAGGGAGCCCAAATTTCAACCCTGATCTTCTCCTTTATTGGTAATGTGAATATTCTCCAACGTCACCTTGACACAACACCTGCAAACTCACAGGTTACAGTACATTTTGTATTCGTTTTGAGCAACGGAAGCATTCAGCTTCTCTGCAAACTTCATTTGTGAGCTAGTTTTCCTTCCAGCCATGAAAAACAACAATGGTGTGGTTGAAGTATTGTAGATAGGTACAGTTGTTCTATTTGCGGGAGAAGATTGAAAGAAATGCCGTAGCATTTTGTGCTTCTAAAGAAATACACCAGGCTGAGACTTCCTTTATTTTGGCTCTTTTTCTCCCTGACAAAGATTGACATTCTATACTTTAGTTTTTGCCGTGTCTTTTTATTTATAACTGTTCGGTCTGGCATTAGGAAGAGCAGGCGTGTATTTGTGTGACCCCTGGTGTGCAGAGGGTGGGAAAGCGATGAATACAGGCACAATGCAAACCTAAGAACCTAAGAAGATCCCTGCTGAATCAGGCCAAAGCCCATCGAGTCCAGCCTTCTGTGTCCCACAGTGGCCCCCCAATTGTCCAGAGGGATCTTGAGCAGAAAGAGAAGGCAACACCCTCCCTTTCCCTTGACCCCCCAACAAGTGGTACTCAAGGGAACCCTGCCTGCCTGAGGCAGCACATGGACATCTGTTTCAATAACCACATATGATACACTTGGCATCCCTGAATCTGTCTAATCCTGCCTTGAAGCTCTCCAGGCTGACAGCTGTCACGACCTCTTCTGGAAGGGAATCCCATCAACCAAGGACCCTCTGGGTGAAGAAATATCTCCCTTGATTTGTCCTCACTTTCTGACCTGTGAGCTTTAGGGAGCCCCCCCCCCTCTTCCTAGTATTGTGTGATGGAGAAAAGAATTTCTCTCTATCCACCTTTTCTATCCCATGCAGGATTTTATACCCTTCGATCAAGTCCCCCCTCCAACGCCTTCTTTCAAGGCTGAAGAAACCAAGGCGTTGTAACCTGGTTTCATAAGGGAGGGGCTCCATTCCCTTGATCATACTTGTTGCCCTTTTTTGCACCTTTCCCAGTTCCATTGTATCCTCCTTGAGGTGCGGTGACCAGAACTTTACACAGGACTCCAAGTGTGGTCTCACCATCGATTTGTACAGAGGCAACACAACACTTGCCAACCTATTTTCAATTCCCTTCCTAATCCTGCCAAGCATGGAATTTGCTTTTCCACTGCTGCTGCGCACTGGGTTGACCTCTTCATTGAGCTGTCCTTTATGACCTATAAAGCCCTTCATGGCACCGGACCAGAATATCTTCGGGACCGCCTCCTGCCGCACGAATCCCAGCGACCGGTTCGGTCCCACAGAGTTGGCCTTCTCCGGGTCCCGTCGACTAAACAATGTCGTCTGGCGGGACCCAGGGGAAGAGCCTTCTCTGTGGGGGCCCCGACCCTCTGGAACCAGCTCCCCCCTGAGATTAGGATTGTTCCCACCCTCCCTGCCTTTCGTAAACTCCTTAAGACCCACCTTTGCCGTCAGGCATGGGGGAACTAAAACACCTCCCCCTTGCCCATGTTGTTTTGTTGATTGATTGACTGTGTGCCTGTTTTTTATATATACTGTTTTTTATGAGATTATTAATTTAAATTGGAACTGGATGGGTGGGCATTGGATTTGGTATTGTGTACTGTACTGTTTTTTATTATTGTTGTGAGCCGCCCCGAGTTTGCGGAGAGGGGCGGCATATAAATCCAATAAACCTAAACCCTAAACCTGTCCACCAAAACCCCAAGATCCCTTTCCTGGGTTGTCTCAGGAAACTTGGTCCCCATTAGTCGGTTGGTATAATTGGGGTCCTTTGCCCCGATGTGCACAACTTTGCACTTGTTTAGGTTAAAATGCATTTGCCACTTTGTTACCCACTCACTCAATTCATTTGCTTTCTAATTAATTTGCTTTAATTTAACTTACAATATAATTTGCTTTCCAATTAATTAAGCAATGGACTTGTGTTTGCCCTCCTAAGAAACGTAGCATTTTGTCCATGTGCAGAAGCTGAGTCTTGCAGAGCGCATGTTTAGTGCAGCCTTCCGCCGCAGTAGCCGCCCACTACAGGACCCATGGGTCACCGAAATCAGTGGAGCTTCCTCTCTCGGGTAACTGAGCTTGTGGCTGCAGCCTTTGGGAGAGGAATTGCTCCTTGATAAAACTCCAGAGAGGCAGCAGCTACCTTGCAAAATAAACAGATGAATAAATTAGAGTACAGTTAGCATTGCATCCACATAGCTGGCTTCCTAATCCAATTATTCTGATTTAAAGGAAGAAGGCAACATATATTTTTTCTGGAGCTGGTGGCGGAGAAATCGCATTTACATTGGGCCTTTTTTATCCTGTGAAATGTTTGGACAGTCCAGAGTCGGACTGTAAATTGGGTTCCTTGAAAATCATGGCCTGCCTCTTTTTTCCTTTTCTTAATTTGCTTCGATATAAATCTCCTCCCGGAATTAGAAAATGAACTGTAGATCTGGTCGGTATCGATCCATTGTTGCATTCATAACCACGGACGAGACGGTGATGAATCGCAGCCGCCGGCCTACAGCCGCGCATCCTGAGAGAGGGGGCTGCCCAGAGAGAAGCCGCATGGGAGGGAAACCTTAAATAAGGACAAACAGTCCCGAACCAAGATCCGCCCACTACGTATATGCCAGTTTTATGGTGGGGGGATTTTTTAAGAAAATGTATTTGGCCCTGCACATCGCATGCGGGCAAAGCACACGGCACGGCTCAACTTGCCTCCTACCAGAGATCTCACAGAGGTAATCAGGGGTGCACATGCCCATCGGTTGCGCACAGGCCTGTTGGCGCAAGATTGGGTTCTGCACATGGGCAGCCAGGCAAATCTCGCGGGAGGATGCCGTGTATGTGCAGAAGGAAAAAATTGGTGAAAATCACCGAAATCTCACTCTCGTGAACGTCCCCCATGAGGTTGGGCTGCCCATGGGCAGAAGCCAAATCTCGCACAGGGGCGCATAGGGACTGCGCAGCTGCACACGCATCCTCGATTTTCCTACCGGTGCCACACACCTGGCCGCACTGGGTAGTGCCCACCACTAGGCACAAAGAGAAAGCGAATCAGCAGTGAAGTAAGTTAGAACCTTCCTTCCTTCCTTCCTTCCTTCCTTGCCTTCCTTTCTTTCTTTCTTTCTGTGTGTCTTTCTGTCTTTCTCTTTCTTTCTTTCTTCCTTTCTCCTTTCCTTCCTTCTTTCCTTTCCTTCCTTCCTCCTTTCCTTTCTTCTTTCCTTCCTTCCTCCATTACTTCCTTCCTTCCTTCCTTCTGCCTTCCTCCATTCATTCATTCCTCCTTTCCTTCCTTCCTTCCTTCCTGTATTTCTTTCCTTCCTTCCTTCTTTCCTTTCCTTCCTTCCTCCTTTCCTTCCTTCTTTCCTTCCTTCCTTCTTCCTGCCTTCATTCATTCATTCCTCCTTTCCTTCCTTCCTTCCTGTATTTCTTTCTCTTTCTTTCTTTCCTTCCTTCCTTCTTCCTTTCTTTCTTCCTTCCCTTCTTTCCTTCCTTCCTTTCTTTCTTTCTTTCTTTTTCCTTCCTTCCTCCATTACTTCTTTCCTTCCTTCCTTCTTTCCTTCCTCCTTTCCTTCCTTCCTCCTTTCCTTCCTTCCTTCCTTCCTTTCCTTCCTTCCTTCATTCCTCCTTTCCTTCCTGCCTTCATTCCTTCTTTGATTTTAAAGAAGCACAAATTAATACAAAGAGAAGAGTTAAGAAAAGAGAGGGAATTATGTGGGAGAAAGGAAATGACCCAATTGCCAAAAAAAGGCATAAAAATAAATAGAAAGAGGTTTCCAATTTCCTCTGCAGCAAATGTAAGTTTGATTGCATAATTATCCCTTTACCCTATGCTTTCAAAAAACCTCTTTTTTCTATGATCGAATATTTTCAAGGCTACACATCAAAAGCTTATTTGCTTTCAGGTTCATATAAAAAAGTCCATAAAGGTTTTCCAGTCAACCATAAATGTAGATATTGTCTTTTCTCTAAGCAAAGGAGTCGGTTTAGATACCTCTGCAAATTCCATCGTTTTCACTAACGATTCCTCCCTTACTAAAAGCAAGCTAAAATATATTTCATAATTCTGTGATCTTAAATAAGAAAATAGGGGAAAAATCAGTGTGTCGAAGTGTTATTATCTGCCTGCAAAACTCTGGATCTAAATATATTTCTTCCTTAACCGTAAGTGAAGGACTTGTCATTTTTATGAAGCAAAACCCCGGCATGTTGAGATATAGAAAGAGCTCTCCTTATCATTTAATGTTCCTGCCTTCTGCTCCCATCACTCTCCAAATGTTTCTTGCACAGCCCATTGAGATGAGATGGCTCTCGGTCACGCCTGAGTTGGGCCAGACCTTGAGTTAGAATCCATTCCTCCACGGAATATGGAATTTGGCTCTCTGAGCTCCTCCGAACGGTTTAAAAGCAAGGTGGAACCACTCCGATAACGTAAATGTACGTTATATTTAATGTATATTTAAAGATAACGTAGCAGTTTGCAAAGTCTGTGTGTTTAAAATGTTTAATACAGTAAGGCTGATCCTGATTAGGACTTCAACAGCCATTGGGAAATCCCAGAATTGTAAACCATTTATATAAATCGGGATGTCTGTTATCATTCCACACTGGAAACACAACAAGAGAGTTGGAAGGGACCTTGGAGGTCTTCTAGTCCAACCCCCTGCTTAGGCAGGAAACCCTACACTACTTCAGGCAGATGGTTATGCAACATCTGCTTAAAAGCTTCCAGTGTTGGAGCATTCACAGCTTCTGGTGGCAGGCTGTTCCATTGTCAGGAAAGTCTGTCGAATGCTCTGTCCAGGGAGATACACAGGAAAAAACAAGAAGACTCTTAGTACTATATACATAACTGGTTGGGTTTGGCAATATATAAACAATCTATCAATATATGTTTAAATTAATTATAACTGTTGTGGTTGGCTCTGGGGCAGCTCTTGCAGCTGGGGACTTTGATATTGATTTATGGGAATCTGCGGTTTATCGGACAGCGAAGCTGGCTCACAGTCAGAGGCAGACAGTGGGGGAGAGGAGATAGACAGGGAGATGGGTGCAGCCAGCCCACCAGTCAGTGCTCCAATCAGGGATGCCCGTGTGCGCAGGCTTGTGGCACGAAGGGAACAGTTGCACAGGCGTTTCAGAAGAAAAGAGAGCACAGCTGTTCAAGGGGTAATTATGCTAATGAGTTCATGATAAATAAGGATGTTGGGATGCGTGGGCTGTGGGAGTTTATCCGTTTTGGAAAGAGATAATTCTGAAAGAATATGGCAACAGCGTGGAGAGCTCGTTGTGTTCAAGGACTTTGTATATTCCATTGTCAAAGGGCTTTGAGGACTTTTGGCGTTTGTGCTGTGTGAATTTACAGCTGCCTTATCTACTCCTTTGTTTTGGCTTCAGCATCAAAGGACTTTTGGGTGAGAGTAATTTGACTCCTCTTGGGGCTGGTGTTTCCAGACTGTTGATAATCTTGATTTATTCCTACTGGTTGTGTGTTTGAAATTTATTCTGAACTCACTGGGAGCTAATTGCCAATAGCCCGGCATAACAATAACACTATAGCTTTAAGAGTTAGTGTTGCTCTCTCTCTCTCTCTGTTTAATGTATTTTGTAAATAAGGCTTATAGTATTGTATATGTATTGAGAGAAGCTTATAATACTGTATATGTATTGTGAGTATTGACAGATGTAATGGTGTATGCCTAGGATCGTATTTGCCAAAGTAAATAATATTTATACACTTAATGAATCTGCTTATCAGAATTACTACTTGTATCTCTGGGGTGTCGGCTGGATATCTGCTCCCTCCACGTGTCCTCTGTGCATCCTTGGTAACTCAGGGGTCACTCTGCTCCTTCCTTAACACTTAATATCCCCCCTCCCCAAGATTTTCACTAATAGTTCTGATATTATTTTGTTGCTCTTGTTTCTGACTTTATGGAAATATATTTTTGTTTTTGCATTTTGCCCCTTCCCTTTGCTTTCGTTCGACTGATGGGAGACTTTCCCATAAGCAGCTGTGGTTCTAAATGCAATTGGCAAAACAGAAGGTTCATAGAAAGCAGCGAATCGATTGATCCTGCACTGTTTTCCTGCAATTTTGGAAAACAAAACAAAACAAATCAAAACAGAGCCACATCTATTGAGGGACCCTTGGTGCCTTCTGAGTTCGGTTTATTTCTTACAGATGTTTCCTCACCACCAGTGCTCGAAGAGAGTGGGGCAAATTCAGGGAGTGCCGAAACGCCCATCAATCGTCTTGGAGTCAGATCTTTCAGGTCTCAGATTTTCTTGGCAAAGAATTTTATTTTTATTTTTCACTCCAAAGTGAAATACCATTGATACTGAATTGTATTACAATGAATCATTTTTTAAAAATTTCGGTATACATAATCCATCCAATGTTACCTCCTTTACATTTGACATCTGGACAAAAATAATTATTCAAATTTCTTATACGGTATTTAAAAAGCTGTCAGCAAATACACTTTTTAGGCTGTTCCTAATCTTAATCACATCTAATTAATTAGGTCATAGTGCTTCAACTTTCTCCATATATCCTTAATATCGATTTTCATGTATATTTCTTAACCTTCGTTTATAATAAAGACCTTTTAAAAGAAAAGAAAACTAGAAAAAAGAGCAAAAATTTATGATTACATCCAGCGGTTTTTAAATTAAATCTAAGAAAAAATTATAAAAATTTCAAGGGGAAAAAATCCAAATAATGTATCACAAATGTTGCCATGGACCAAATTAACAAACCCAATTAATAATCATTCCTTTTAATAGGTAACTAAAAAAGTTATAAATTAAAAAAGGAAGGAAAGAGAAGGGGAGAAAAAAGAAGAAGAAACAGACGTATTTTCTCTGCTACACAAAGTGGGGGCTGAATTAATTCCTGGATTATTCTCTCCCCCCCCCCCGCCCGGCCTCCCTGGGTCAAAGAGTTATTAGTGCGCGGAGTGAGTTTCCATCAGAAATCAAAGCGGGTTAATGTGTGACGCCAATCTTTTGTGCACCGCTCTGAAGTCTTTAGGAACCAGTCTAGGTTCACTAGGCTGTAAAGTGGAAGAAAATTGTGCAGAACACAAGACAATTTAAAAAATAAAGAGGTTTTATGCTGAAGAAAGCAGCTTTCCATTCTCAAGAGCCCTGGAGAGGTTTTCCTTGAGCAAAGACCATCAAATTCCATCAGGCGCAATTGGGAGTTGTAGGTTCCCCCAGGAGCTCCACTTGCATTTCAATGCACCCAAATGGCAGCTTCTCCCTGCCAGGAGCTCCAACCACCTTCAGCTCTAAATACTCAAAGGGGGACCTACCACCATCATCTTCTCTGCTTGGGAACCTCCGAAGTGGAAAATAGACGGGAAAGAATATTTGAAGCCGAGGGCCCTTGATGCTCTGTTTACCTGCAGAGGTTTCATTCCCCACCTGTTGTGTCTCCTCCTGTTCAGTGTGGGGATTTTTCAGATTCTGACTCAGAAAGTGGTGATGAATGAGTGGCAGGGCCTGATTTAGAGGCAGAAGAAGAAGTAGGAGACCAACCCCAGGACGTTTCTATGGGTTCAGATTCAAGTGAATGAGAAGCAGATGCTAGATGGGTAAATCCTTATTTCAGATGCTTGCAGAGGCAAAGAGAGTGAGTGTCAGGGAAGAAATATTAAAGAGAGAAATGGGTTAATTAATTAAGTTATTAATTCATCACGTCCGTGTGTCAGCGGAAGACAAGGGTTGAGTCGTCAATCTGTCACTTAGAAATATGGAGGTTTTTTTCAAGCAGCTCTGAATGTAAGCTATGCCTTGTGTGCTTTTAATTGCAGTTTTTATGACTTAAAGTCAATCTTAGAATGACTTGTGGAATGTTTTAATGATTTTGATGTTGCCTTGCAAACTGAAGCTTAAGATAAGAGATTAGCGCTGCGTGACGAGATGATTCAGCATGGAACAAAGGAAAGAAGAATAAAGATGATGTGGTGTTTTACAAATATATGCATTTAGCCACCCTTTATTCCAATTACCAGTGGGCTTAGACGGAGACCGGAACACCATCTAGGAAACATCAGCAGTGCTAGAAGGGAGGAGGGTTTGCTCTCTGTTTATATACTAGTGGCCTTTCCTTTCAGTGTTGGCTGGAACGTCATGGGTGGTTCCTTGATTAGGCCGCTGTTTAGTGTTATTTTTTAAAATTATTTTTTATTGAGGACTCGGGACAGCATATAAATCTGATTAACAACAACAACAACAACAATAATAATCCCCTAAAGTATGTTCCTTATGGCTTCCATAAATTACATAAATCTTTGTTTAAACTCAAGTCAAAGGAGAAGAAAACGGACAGTTTCCACAATACGATCTTGAGCCGCCGTTTTCAAGAACATCAGGAGGGTGGGATATTTTGGGGTTTTTAAAAAAAAATAATTTCTGAACTCCATTGATAGAAAATCAGGGAAAGACGGGATGAAGTTATAGAAGCGGCTATGGATGAATATGAGAGGAGGCCAAAGGAAAGAGAAGAAAGCAAACTGGATGTCGGAACAAACAAGCCACGGAGATTGTGCAGAAAAGATAAAAAGCCAAAGTCAAGAGAGAGAAAATTAACCAAGAGCTCCAGAACACTGTTAGAATAGAAGAAGAAACACTATTTCAGGAATACTAAAATTATCTTCATATTGAACAATGTAAACATAGGATCTCCAGGTGCGCGCCCGTATTGTTATTCTATTTGGAGTGGTAAATCTGCAGGAGAGCTGGGGGGGGTTATTAAATGTTCCCCAGTTCTCCCCCCCCCTCAAAACATTTTTTTTAAAAAAAATTCTAGGAAAGTTCTGCTGAAATTTAACGACCGCGTTCTCAAACAGCTCAGAGGTGCCATTTCCGCCTTGTAGCGCATAACGTTGTTTCCAAACATTTCAGGTTCCTCCCTCTAATTATCTCACAATGCAGAACTATTTCTGTCTCTCCTACAGGTTGTAGAGGGGGTGACAATTTCCACACTGGCATTCCGGGTGCCTTTGAATCGCAGAGACATATACTGAAGCCTCCGATTGGAGACGGAAGGCTAAAGCTGGACACTTTTCATGATGAAGGTCTGATTGAAGTCTTTCCTTCCAAAGGCCTCTAAATTTAAATCTACTGTGGGAAGCTTCCTCCCCCTCCCTGCTGCTAGAGAATGAAATATTTTAGGGAATATTAAAAGAGGTCCAATACAGTGGTCCCTCTACTTAAGAACTTAATTCGTTCTGTGACCAGGTTCTTAAGTAGAAAAGTTTGTAAGTAGAAGTGATTTTTCCCATAGGAATCAATGTAAATGCAAATAATGTGTGCAAACCCATTGGGAAAGAAATAAAACCTCAGAATTTGGGTGGGAGGAGGAGGAGGAAGAAGAGGAGGAGGAAAGTCGCTGCCGAAGGAAGGAGGTGAAGTAAGGGGAATCACCCTCCCCTACACTGCACCAGAGAGAGAAACCCAGGGGGACGAGAGGGTGGAACCTCCTGCTCCTTTCACCGAAAGGCAGCTGCTGCTGCTCCTACCTGCTTCCTCTTCCTTCCCATCCCCTCTCCTCTCGCTCACTCGCTTTGTAGCCGACACCTTTCCTTCACTGTGGTCACTCCTCAGTTTGGATGAAGCCAAGTTGATCTGGCCAGGGTGAAGCGCCCCCTTTTGCCTTTCTGCGCCCAGACGGTCCTCGCACCAGGTGTGTGGGAGGCAGCACGAGGGAGTCACCACAGCGAAGTGGTTTATTCCCTCTCCAAGGGCCCAGAGTGTTGAGGGACGGATTTTTAATTAGGCTCGGCAGGCAGCGATCAAAGTAAAACAAACTTTATTTAGTAAACAGAAAGTAAATTGTGCCAGGAGCGGCACTTTATCAAGCAGCCTAAATCATGGCTGAACAGAATGGAATGCTTGTTCCGTAAGCAGGTGGATGTGACATGTAGGAAAGGATAAGGATTGTGGGAGTGATGTATGAGGGGGGGTGATCAGAGGGAAAACACACATTAACTCTTTAACTACTGAATGTCTCTGTTGGCTGGCAATTCTCAGCGTGACACAGAGAAAGGAAAATGCTCCGTTCGCTCTGGGCTGCCAAAGCCTCCTTAAGCGCCATCGAAAGGCTCCTCTGGCAGCCCAGAAAAGCCCGAGATGGCCGGGATTAAAAGGGGAATGGCAGGAAACTGGCCGGGCCTTTGTGCTGCTCTCAAATTTCCCGGGAAACTTTTCCGGGCTCAGGTTCTTAAGTAGAAAATGGTTCTTAAGAAGAGGCAAAAAAATCTTGAACACCCGGTTCTTATCTAGAAAAGCTTTTAAGTAGAGGCATTCTTAGGTAGAGGTACCACTGTACCTATGTATGTGTAACTCGACATAAAATCACACATAACCCTTCCCTGGTACAAGCTGATACATGAGAGGAGCCTGTAGCCTAGAGACTAAGGCCACTTCCTTATAAGGCAGAGGCCCAGGTTCAAATCCCAGTAAGGGTGTGGCTACCTGATGAAGGCAAATAAGCACAAAATAGATCTATAGAAGTCTTCCTTCCTTTTCGTTATCAGCAAAATATGTTACATATATACATACATACATACATACATACATACATACATACATACATACATACATATGAATATAAATGTAGGGATTTGGTATTAAGGAATTAGAATAAATATAATGTATAACCATAGGTCTGGGATAGTATTTTGTAAACTGTTGTTCAAAACTTTTATTGTTGATATTTATTTATTGTCCATATTTAACACCGCCAGATTAATTTAAAATTAATGGAAATAAGGGATTATAGTTTAGCTGTCACTTTAGGCAGCATTTGTGTTTTTATATATATTTTTTTTTGTGAGGATGTGATGTTAGTTGCATTGTTTTGTAAAATTTGTGTTTCATTTTCTTTTTCAGTGTTGTTTTTAAATGTAAATAAATCTAATAAGAAAAATGTAAAGGGAATTTAACATGGAGACAAGCAACCTGGAATTAAGGGGAACAATGAACCATGGGAACTGGAGGCTTTGTGGGTGCTCCATCACACAGCTTGGGGGCTTTTAGGAAGAGACTGGAGAGCCATTGGTCTGAAATCATAACCAGGGGCTGGACTAGAAGACCTCCGAGGTCCCTTCCAACTCTGTTATTCTCTTACATAGGAATATTTCTTTCATCAGCCAAGCATTCTGCTGCATAATTCTTCACAAGCTACAGTAAATCTCATGATTAATTTGCATATGTAAATCATCGTTCACGAACCAGCAGGAGAATCAAGAAAGAACAGCGGTTGGTTAGATTTGAGCTCCACCAAAGTTCAACCAGATTCTCAGCAGGATTCAGAACCTGAGTAAAATTTAATGGTAGGCAATGAAGACCTTTCCCTCCTTTTAGCAAATACTCCCCGTGGGGGTTCCTGGGCCATTGGAAACATCCAATAAAACCAGAGCTCATGAAAAGACAGCAAAGGCTCCTGGTTTTGTGCATGTTGTGTTGAATCGAGCCGTTTGAAGAACAGTATTTCCCCTGCTGTTTTTAACTAAATTTATCCATCGGTACTTCAAGTGATTTTTTTGGGGGGGTTGAGTTTTTTATTTTGATTTTACATGTTTATACTTATTTTACATGTTTATACAATGTCATGAATTTTGTTGATCAAATTTAATATTGATGGGATTGTGTCTAATTTCCCACTGTGAGTTTAGGATAACCTGGTCGCTGTTATTATATGCAGGATTAGGTATCTATCTTCTTTGGTTAATTTTTGTTTAAATAATCCTGGAAAAAATAGTTCAGGTTTTAGCAGAATCCGTTGGGTATTAATTTGTTCTAGGCAGGTTTTTTTTTTTAAATCCAAAAATGTTTTGCGCTTGGACACGTCCATGAATGGTAGTAAATTTTCGATGCTTTCTTTACATACTTCTTACAAGTACCGTATTTTTTGGTGTATAAGATGCACCTTTTTCCTCCCTAACAGAGGCTGATAATTTGGGTGCATCTTATACTCTGAATGTGGCTTTTTTTTCCAGCCCTAACTAGCTGCTAACCATCTTCCCAGCTCTTACTTTGCAGGCTCTTTCGTTGTTTCTCTCTGTGAAGAACGTTTTCCAAGGCCTAAGTCTTTGCAGGGTTTTCTTCATTGCTCTAACGTGCTCCGAGTAAGTTTCTTTCCAGCCCTAACCAGGTGCTAACAATGTTCCCAGCTCTTACCGTCTTGCAAGCTCTTTCATTGTTACTCTCTGCAAAGAATGTTTTCCAAAACCCCTGTCTTTGATTTTTTTTTTCATTCTCTATTTGCTCCAAATAGAAACATAGAAGACTGACGGCAGAAAAAGACCTCCTGGTCCACCTAGTCTGCCCTTATACTATTTCCTGTATTTGATCTTAGGGTGGATCTATGTTTATCCCAAGCAGGTTTCAATTCAGTTCCTGTGGATTTACCAACCACGTCTGCTGGGAGTTGGTTCCAAGTATAGAAACATAGAAGATGTTTAAATGTTTCTTCCCAGCCTTAAACAGGTGCTAACAATGTTCCCACTCTTACTGCCTTGCAAGCTCTTTCATTGTTACTCTCTCAGAATAAAGGTTTTTTTAAAGCCCTTAACCAGGGGATAAAATAATGTGCTGAAACTGACCAGACTAAGGACACTGGCCAGATGAATACCTGGGAAGCAGATTCTTTTCCCTATTTTCCTCCCCAAAAACTAAGGTGCGTCTTATACTCTGAAAAATACAATAACTTAAGGGGGGGGGGCAATGTGATATAAGTTGGATCCTGAAAGCCCAATTCTGCCCCCAGTCTCTTCTTCCTTCTGTAACATTTTCTGTGATTTCCCTCCAGGAAGTCATGAGGTGCTGCAGCTCGACACCTTTGGCTGCTGAAAATGAAGCTTACAAGAGGAATATGTGTCATAGCGCATATTTCAAAGGGAGCCAGGAAGCTGCAATGAGGCTGAATTCACAAGACAGAATTACGTGTAACTCTGCCATTAGCAGGATCACCTGAAGTGACACCTGAATCTCTGACGACTTTGTCAGAAGGACATTCGATTTCTTAGGAAAAGTTCAGAGGAAGTTTCCTGAAATGAGTTGCAGTCCTTGTTTGTGATCTATACAGGAGCAGATCAATAAAAGGAGCCAAAGGAATATAAAGAGAAGGAGAATGGCCCCCACCCTCAGGTAGGAAGGAGAGAATATTAATAGTGGACGACTAAGAAAGAAAGGATGGCTAGAATTACAGCAAAGAGTTGCTACTGCAGGTGGGGAATTTTGCAGAATTGCTCAAAATTCATTTCATCCAGAAAACTTTAAAAAGGGTCCTCACGCTGTATTTAACTGAAATATTCCAACAGTCCTGGTAAATCCTGGAGCAGTCCAAAAGCAAACAGCACTCCTCCCTCTCCAACTGGATAATCTCCCACGCAGGCTCTCAACCATGCTGGCAATTTATCAGCAGCCCCATTAGCCTAATTGCCCCAGCCACAGGTGTCCTCCCTTATCTTCTCTAATACTTGCGCAGTTGTTCCCTTCTCGTCATAAACCTGCGCCTGCGAGCATCTATGAATCCCTCTTCCTCCGAATCTAATGATAATTCACTAATGGGGTCATTAGCTAATGGGCTGCCTGTCACTACCTCATCATCCGATCCTGCTTCACTCCCAGAATCTTCCCTTGACACAGAATCTTCACTGTCCGAAGCTGTTGGTAGTAAAACCGGTCTCTGAGAACGTGAGGATTCTCCCAAACCGACCCCCACAGTCCTCGGAGCAGGATCTGGCCCAGAGCCAACCACAACAGACGAAGCGCATGTAGCCTTTGGCTTCACTGGGACTATGGTGGGAGACGAGGAAAGACTGGAGTGTTGACTGTGTTTAAAAATGTTGGCAGTGGACAGGATGAAGCCAAATAAATGAAGGCCTCACTTAAACACATTACACCCCAATCACGCTGATGAGCCACTTGAGTTTTTTCAGCAAAACCGGGCTGAATATTGCAAACCATCGTCCTGGTGGAGAGTTGAGGGGTGCAAAATGTTTACTTTTTCCTAGTGGGGGCGTAACAGAAAATGACTGAGCAACACTGCAGTAGAGGCAGGGAGAGCTGGGTGCGCATTAATATTGTAGAAAAGTTTTATATGAGAGAGCATGGCAGTGTCCAGATCAAAACGGAAGCCCACAGATATTTTTAAACAGTTTGTTTTAATTTACACCATTTTAATTCCGGTCCAGGCAGGTTCGTACCTGACATGTGCTACAACACTCGACTTTGCACCCAGGCTCCTTAAAATAGACCGCAAAATGTAACAGCAAAAAATGCAAACCAGGATGATATGGGAAGGGATTGTTGTATCCATGGCCACATCTCCCAAGCTTGAAAAAAGAGAAGATTTTTTAAAAAAAGTAAAATTAATGCAATTATCACAGTCACTTTAGAAAGACTCACAACTTGCAAATCCGGTCCAAAAAGCAGGTGTCTCTATGTACTCACAGCCATTTTCATTAAACTTTCTGTTGGGCACCGTGAAAAGCGTGTCATATACACGAGTGCTAATGAATTTTCATTTTATTAAGCCACTTTAAGCCTAGAAAGCGGGGTCCCAAATCATTACTGCAGTAATTGAGTATACAAAATTATTTCTCTGCCCATAATAGCTAAAGTGCTCGATAAAATTGCTCGGCTGCAGGAAAAAAAGGCTGTGAACGTTGTGAGAATTATTTAAATGTATCGGTTGCACTTCGTAACTACACGTTGGTCATTGGTAGAGATTGTGCTAAGGCCACACCTACAGATGGGGTTCATGAAGTCTTTCCTGATAAGTTTTATGCTTGAGACCTTCCACCATTTTTGTCGCCCGTCTTTGGACCTTTGATCCATCTCTTTTTGTAGGTGAGGTCTCCAGAACTGGACACAGGATTATTCCCAATGTGGTCTCACCAGCACTCTATACAGTGGGATCCCAATCTCCCTCTTCCTGCTTGTTTTACCTCTAGCTATGCATAAGGCATTGTATACATTTCTAAAATTCCTGTCCCAAATTTTGCAAAACAGACCAATTATGGTCTGTTTTCTTTAATTGCTGCTCTCCAAACTGAAATAACTCACCGGGTGACCATTTAACTGTATTTAACATGCATTGCATGAGTAGATATCATTGTGTCACACAAATGTAAATCTTTACAAAGCCCAACGTGGTAATCAAAAGGAGATTGAAGGACAAACAATAATCAGATTCCCAGATAGTGAAGGAAGGGATATAATGGAATAAAACCCAGGGGTTGATCTTCAAAGGTGGCACTGCAATGTTGATAGAATATTCTGGAACCAGGTCACTGGTCAAGGTGGACCTTAGCTATAAGTGAGTTCTCTTTTGATTTATGACTTGTGAAAGGACCATATTTTGTTCATCAAGCGAAGTAAATAAGATTTGTGTTTTCTTTCAAGCCAGCTCAATCTTACTTTTAAGAGCGCAAGGAGGCAGCGAGAAACACTCTGGTTTAAAGGCCACGGAGCGAATCTGAGGGTTTCAAACTTTCCGAACTCAGGATATTGGGACAAAAGCCTGTGAGACCCTTCACAAAGTTGATATTTATCATTTGACCTTTCGGTCTTGATTTTGAAGTTTGGAATGACTTCTCTTGTTCCAAAACAGGATAAGGGCTGGTTGAGTGTTTTTAGAAGGAGAAAGGTAATTTTTTTTCCTGGCTAAAAAATAATGTTAAAACTCACTTTAAAGTTGACATTCCAGTTTCATACACTTCCTGGCTTTAAATGGCAGAAACTGCTTCGCTGATTTGATTGAGAACAGAACCAAAGGATGATTGAAGAGCTTTTAAGGGCTCAGAAGTCACTAAATCATCTATTACAATTTCTCAGCACTTCATCAAGACCTGGAAGGAGGAGGGGAAGCGGAGGGAGAGGAGGAGGAGGAGGAGGAGGAGAGCAACAACAACAACAATGGAACCTATTCTTTCGCATGTCCTTAGATGGCTATTGGGATTATAAAGTTGGCTGTGTTAGGCAGATCAGCATCTCAAATGTTTTGGATCTATTTTATTTATTTATGAAATCTACATAGCCGCCTGTCTCACAGGAGGCAGGCAACAGTCTAATTGGGGATTGGCAAGATGAATGTCCTCAAAGATCTCTGGTCGTGTTCAGAAAGTCTTTGCTGTAGAAGGGCCCTAAATGGACCTACGGAGACCCATGGAAGCCGTTTGCATTCCCATTTTTGAGTTGTGTTGGAAGAGAATGATGGCTTGCTGCTGTCAGTCCAAAGAGAATTGGACAGCTGAGCCCCATCCTTGCCTACAAAAGAAATATAATAAATCTAAAAATGTTCTTGCCATCATTCCATCCATGGCTAATTGCAGCTTGGCAGCTCTGTGTCCTTCATGCAAAATAGCCATTGTCTGAGTTTTAAAAAAACAGGAAATTGAAGAATATGAATCCATTTTACAGGGCAATAAAGCTTATTTATGAATGCAACCGTGGGGAATCTTATGATTCAATATGGATTAACAGGGCATTCGTTGACTGTTATCTTTTTAGTAATGGGTTACTCAATTGGTTAGGGAAATGAGGACAATATTCTTTTCAGCTCTTTAACGGCTTATCTTGCTTTTTTTGGGGTCTCTTTTTTCTTCATAATGTTTTAAAAATCACTCTCTAATATGGAATACCCCACAAACATCAAATAAATTGAATCAATCAAGGGAGGCTGAATTCTTGAGACGATCTCAATAATTCAGTATTTCCTCCCTTAGTTCAGAACTGGAAGATCACATGGGAATGAAGGAACTGTCCAAAGATGTACAGCGGTACCTCTACTTACGAACTTAATTTGTTCCGAGACCAGGTTCTTAAGTAGAAAGTTTGTAAGAAGAAGCCATTTTTCCCATAGGAATCAATGGAAAAGCAAATGGAGGCCCTGTTTCCTCCCAGGAGATTCCTAGAGAGGCCCCACAGAGGCTTCTCCCCGCCTTTTCCAGCCCGGTTTCCTCCCAGGAGATTCCTAGAGAGGCCCCACAGAGGCTTCTCCCTGCCTTTTCCAGCCCTGTTTCCTCCCAGGAGATTCCTAGAGAGGCCCCACAGAGGCTTCTCCCCGCCTTTTCTAGCCCTGTTTCCTCCCAGGAGATTACTAGAGAGGCCCCACGGAGGCTTCTCCCCGCCTTTTCTAGCCCTGTTTCCTCCCAGGAGATTGCTAGAGAGGCCCCACGGAGGCTTCTCCCTGACTTTTCCAGTTAGAGTTTCGCAGACTCGGGTTTGTAAGTGGAAAATGGTTCTTGAGAAGAGGCAAAAAAATCTTGAACACATGATTGTCAAGCCAGTCCCACCTGGTCACATGGCCAGCAAGCCCCTCCTGCCCGATCACATGACCATCAAGCCACACCCACAGTGTGGCAGTAAAACTTTTGGCAGCCCCTCACTGATGGAGAAGAAGTCTACACAGCTGGCGTCCTCTTGCATCAGTCAGTAGCAAGGGACATTTTTTCCCCAACATGAAAATTGGGAGCAAAGGTGACAACACAGTTTTCAACCCAGGACTTAAATTGAAGCCCATCTGGATTGTCATCTCAAATCTCTTAGGCAAAGAAAGGCATTAGCTGGGATTGTGCAAATATTCCATTTAAAGGTTTAAATAATCCATTCAGAGGTGATTCAATCAAATGCTTTCTTTGACCCAAATTACTGAATGGAATCAGCAGTGTAGTTGGAACTGTCACGTCAAATTCAAGTTTCTGGAATGGATTTAACCATTCAGTTTAAGTCCAAATTTCTTCATTTCAAGGCATTCAATTCAGCTCGCAAGGCGGATTGGATCAAAGGTCACCTGAATACTTTTATAGCATCAGGACAAATCCATCTCATTTTCTGACCCAGTTCAAGAAAAGAGATTCCTTTCCTAGGCTTGGATGATACCCATTCACTTAAGCAGACTAGATACACTCGGTGGTAGATGGACGATTAACCTGAATTGGCAGATAACAATGAAAAAGGTATTATTCTTTTCTCAAGAACTATAGATCTGCAAGCCAGGCAAAGAGGTATCTTTTGGCAGTGTGCACCACGAGTGAATTCACGATTCCCATAATCCTTCACTGATTGCATTATTTATATCTTCTTTCTTCTAAAATACGAGATTTGGGTTTTTAATGCCTGAGCTAACAACTTTGGGTGTCTTTCATATGTGTATTAAAGTATCAAGAATATTAATGAACTCCATTTTGCCAAGTGACAAAAAGGAAGCAATGTGCTCCCTTCCATATATGGCAGAAAACACACACACGCACACACAAACACTTGGCTATGCTTCTTAGGTCAGTACTTGAGATAAGAAATGGCTTTATGAAGTTCAGGACAATATAAAATCTGAAAGGATGATTGAATTCCATTCCTACCAATTGCCTAGAAGGTTCAAGTCAATATGATTGTTTTTCCCAGACTGAAGAAAATGCTGAACTTAAATAGCATAAAACACACGGAATCCTTTCAAAACGTCTCAGATCCAATCATGAAACTCCAGCCTGAGAACCAGAATTAATAGCTTACATTTCCTAATTCCTCCGCTGTAATCCATCTTGTTAAATCTACATTACTCTGAGCCCACAAAGCAGGTCACTTGAGCCTCCGGCTATATATCAAAAGAAGGCGGCGTCATTTCTAGGACTCTGTAGGAATTCCAGAAAATTCCTGACTGGCCCCATTAAATACAATTTGAAATCATATTTGCACTGCGATTTCCCCCATCGATTAATGATTTTAAGAGCAAACGTAATGGGGAGAGATAAATGGGAAATGTCTTTCTTTCATAAAGGGACAGGAATTCACACCATGGTTTACGGAGTAGCTATCACGGGGTTATGAAGTCTACAAACCTTCTAATTCATATCTGTCTCCATATAGGGGCACTGCCTCTCGCCTAAACTGAGTCCAAGCTACTTCATATTTCATTGATTTTAGGTTTTGAAGACTTCTTTGGATCCTAACGAAGGAGAGGCCGGACAAGGGAAGGAGGCTTTGCGGAAATATCCAGGCCAGGAAGAAATATTCCGGCATCAGGAATGAAGGCAAAACCTCTCTGCTCCAACTGATCCCTAGTTGGTTGCGCTATCAAGTGATCAACCAGGCAATTGGTTCTTTTAGATCCAGAGACAGTAAACACAACAGGAAATAATAAAGGGATTTTATGGTTTATTCTTAGCTCAAGCAAATACCGTATTCCCAGAGTATAAGGCGCACCGGAATATAAGACACACCTTAGTTTGGGGCTGGAAAATAGGGGGAAGAATCGGCTTCCCAGGCATTCATCTGGCTAGTGTCTTTAGTCTGGTCAGCTTCAGCACATTATTTAATCCCCTGGTTAAGGGTTTAATTTTTTTTTTATTCTGAGAGAGTAACA
This sequence comes from Erythrolamprus reginae, assembly GCF_031021105.1. Classification (NCBI taxonomy): domain Eukaryota; kingdom Metazoa; phylum Chordata; class Lepidosauria; order Squamata; family Dipsadidae; genus Erythrolamprus; species Erythrolamprus reginae. The sequence goes on along the minus strand of NC_091954.1, from coordinate 508,420 downwards.
ATGAAAGAGCTTGCAAGTGGGTAAGAGCTGGAACATTGTTAGCACCTGGTTAGAGCTGGAAAGAAATATTTGGAGCAAGTTAGAGCAATGAAAATCCTGCAAAGATTAAGGGCTTGGAAAACATTATTTGTACAGAGTAACCATGAAAGAGCCTGCTTGGTAAGAGCTGGGAAGATCGTTAGCGCCTGGTTAGAAGTGGGGGGGAAGCTTTAAAAAGCTACATTCAGAGTATAAGATGCACCTGGATTTTCAGCCTCTTTTAGGGAGGAAAAAGGTGGGTCTCAATATTATTATTATTATTATTTATTTATTTATTAGATTTGTATGCCATCCCTCTCCGAAGACTCGGGGCAGCTCACAACAGTAATACAAAAACAATATAACAGTGAGACAAATCTAATATTAAAATAAAACATATCTAAAACCCCAACAATTTAAAAAACCATACAATACATACATACCAAACATAAAATATAAAAGCCTGGGGGAGGATGTCTCAGTTCCCCCATGCCTGGCGATAAAGGTGGGTCTTGAGTAATTTGCGAAAGACAAGGAGGGTGGGGGCCATTCTAATCTCCAGGGGGAGTTGATTCCAGAGGGCCGGGGCCGCCACAGAGAAGGCTCTTCCCCTGGTCGACGGGACCCGGAGAAGGCCAACTCTGTGGGACCTTATCAGGCGCTGGGATTCGTGCTCATACTCCACAAATACGGTATCTACCGGCTGCCCTTCTCCTCCCAAACTCAAGGAGGCTGCATGATTGAGAAACTCCATAAACACTTGGGTTCCTTCCACACCACAGTCATTCTCAGTCACAGTTGTATGCCTATCAACTAAGATTCTCAAATGGAGACACCCAGCAATGTTTCACAGCCAAATCGATTCTTCAGGAAAAATCAAAATACAAGTAGCAAGAAAAAAGAACAAGTGGTAGTAGCCTCTCTTCTGGAGGAAATAATCCTGAAATGCAATAAAATCCACTGAATTGCCTTGCGAGTTCTCTTCCACACGACAGCCCTTTCCAAGGAGATGATTGATTGATTGTGGATCCATAATTTCATTCCTTCCGCGCGAAGTCCAGTGATGCATTTTTAATTTCATCAGCTGGACTCTGGGCATGTAAACCAATCGCCTGGTGGAGAACTATGTTTCCAGCCCAAGGGTAAATTTATGCAGCTCACGGAGAACGTTGTAGCCTCCGTGCCTTGCAAATATTAATATGTATACCGTTATTTCTATTTTTAAAAAAGCCAGGTCAAATTACAAAGCGAAACAATATTGAGTGATTCAGAGGGAGCCTCGGTGATGCGCAAAATGAGGCCAAGGCGAAGATATTAAAACAACTCAGCTGAAAGAGAACACAACCGATGGTGTGCTCACACATCACATTAAAGAGGAAGCTTAAACAACAAGACACACATGCAACATTTGCAGCTAATTTACTCCTGGTTTAACCCCCTTCTTTCACATAAACACATAAACAAGGCTATTATGGACAATAAATTGCAAGTCTGGGTCTGGAATTGTTTCACAACCAAACAAGGCACAACCCCAAACCAATTTTAATCCAGGGTAATTTTTTGACTATCACGTCCTGCCATGTTGGTTTTAATTAACCTTTATCCCAAAGTCCAGAGGAAATAAGGACCAGCGAGTGACACGATAACAATTGTCCAGTATTTGTGGGGTTGGGGGGGTCAAATTATTCTACAAAGGACCAGAAGGCAACACAAGAAATAACTGATGGACACTAACTAAGACGCCTAAAACACCATCTAAGTATTGCCCACAAGATCATATGCTGCAACGTCTTACCGGTCAACGACTACTTCAGCTTCAACCGCAACAACACAAGAGCACACAACAGATTGAAACTTAATATTAACTGCTCCAAACTTGACTGTAAAAAATATGACTTTAACAATCGAGTTGTTGAAGCGTGGAACTCATTACCGGACTCAGTAGTGTCATCCCCAAACCCCCAACACTTTACCCTTAGATTATCTATGGTTGACCTCTCCAGGTTCCTAAGAGGTCAGTAAGGGGCGTGCATAAGTGCACCACTGTGCCTTCCGTCCCCTGTCCAATTGTCTTTCCTTTATCTCATATATCATATATATTTTCTTCCTTTCATATATCTTCTCCTCTATTTTTACATATTATCTTTATATATATATTACTTCATGTCTATTCTCTTCCATATGTATTGTGTATTGGACAAATGAATAAATAAATAAAATAAATAAATAAATAAAATAAAATAAAATAAGAACAAACCTAAAAGTAAGGAGAAACTTCCTAACAGTGAGAACAATTGACCAGTGGAACAGCCTGCCTCCAGACGTTGTTGGTGCTCCATCACAGAAAATATCATTTCTCATAGTCCAGTGATGGGCTCCTACAGGTATAGTCAGGTACGCAGAACCGGTAGAAAATTTTTGATTCCCCCCCCCCCCTTAGTTTCCCCTTCTGGGCTCTGCGTATGTTTTTCTTATCGCAGTAAATGAGGTTGACAGTGTAATTTTAGAAGAGCTGTGTGTGTGTGTGTATACATATACATGCAGTTTATATAGTAGCTAATGTATATTTTTGTGTGCCTGTGTGTAATATGTATGTACACATTGTTGTGGTTGGCTCTGGGCCAACTCCTGCAGCAGGGAATTTTGAAATTGATTTATGGGAATCCTCGGTTTATCGGAGGCCTGTTTTATTGCCAGCAGAATCGGGCAGTGAAGTCGGCTCAGAGCCAGGGACAGACAGTGGGGCAGAGGAAACAGACGGGGAGATGGGTGCAGCCAACCCACCATTCAGTGCCCCAATTAGTGAGTCATCAGAATCGGAGGAGGACCCACTTGTGGACGCCTGTGTGTGCAGGCTTGTGACTCAAAGGGAACAGCTGTGCAGGCATTTAAGAAGATAAGGGAGTACACCTGCTCAAAGGGGGTAATTATGTAATGAGTTGGTGATAAAAGTGGACGCAGGGGAACGTGGGGTGTGGGCATTTATCCGTTTGAGAAAGAGTCTCCTGAACGAACATTGCTATAGCTTGTACTATTCTAGGACTTCTACTGAATTTTAGACACTTCATAGTTACAAGAACTCTTGAGGATTGTTGGCGTGGGGGGCTGTGGGGGTTTACAGCTGTCTTATCTGCTCTTTTGGTTCTGGCAGGCTGCTGCTGCATTCAAGGACTGTCTCGGGTGAGAATAATTTAACTCAAGATTGCTTGATAAACTTGCTTTCATTTTCTCTGTGACTGTGTTTGTGTTTGAAATTCATTCCAAACTCACTGGGGGCTAATTGCTAAGGGCCCGGCATTTCCACACATGGATAAAAATCCAATAATAAATAAATAATAAATTGTATTAGATATGAGGCAGTACCAAAACAAACTGCAGGGGAAAGAAACGGGGACCAGCAGCTAAATTAATCAAATACTTTTGTTGCAATGAAATAAATGTCTGGTTTTGCTTCTATTTTATTTTATTTTATTTTACAGTGTTCATTGGTAGAAAACACGTGACCAGCATCAACCTCTGCAGCTCTTAAGGGGGTAAAAGGAAAAACCCAAAAGAAAAGTTGACGGATTAATCTCGATTCTCTCCTCTTGCCAGAGGTCTGTTGATTTTAATTTGTCTGCAATGCAACATGTCACAAACATTTCTCTTTGCTCTTTTCTCCGGGCTGGCTCTCCTTCGGAGGGGCTGTGCGTGGAACACAACGGATGCTACGAGATCATCAAGCATATCTGAGTAAGATATTAGCAGCCTTTGAAAAGGCAGTTCGCGTAATCAGCCTTCGGAATCAAGACGTAAACCTTTTGTTCCCCAAAGTAATCAGTTCACACCGAAGATGGAAAATTAAGGATACTTATTTGCATCATTTTGCTATCTGTGAGCACGGGTAGAACGAAGGCTGCCCTGAATCCTTTGTCTAAAATGCTATTTTTTTCACCCTGTATTGCAAATGGGATTTCTAAAAATCTAAATTTTAATATTGCAACTTTTATTTTTTACTCGACATGCTTTCAAAATGCATGGTAAAGATTCCTCTCGCACATATGTAATAGTCGTTCCCGGCTCTAGGGGGCAGTGCTCAGTAAGGGGCTGCTGCCCCCACGGGGCAAGTAAGTTTATGCCCTGTTTATTGACTACTTGATAGTTTTTGTAATTGCCCTTCCTCCTCTAGGACCTCAGTATGATCCTTAATGACTTTTAAAATAGGAAATAATTAAATAGTATGTTTTTACCCATAAATGCTTTCATCATTTCAATCATTATCTAGAACTGAAGTTTTAGAGCAGTTAAAGAAAATTGAGTTGCTTGCCTAATCTGTTATCTACTGAACCTTGTGGGGTTTGGTACAAAACCTTCAAATGTGACTGTGCTCCTGAACAATCAATGCGGTCTATCATGTGTCCTTTTTGTGGCCATTCAAATCATGTGGAGTCCAAGCACCTATTTGAAAACTTATCATGGTTGGTAAGCCACTCCCACCCAGTCACATGACCTTTAAGCCACACCCTGGTCACATGATTGGCCTTCTGGAAAGTTGTAAAGACCTGGCTTTTCAGTCCTGGGGCCGTTGATCTTATGGGGGTAACCAGTGAGATCCGACCATGCATCGTATGCATGGGTTTAACTGTTTTAACTTGCTTAACTTGTTTAAATTGTTTGGGGGACACAGAATGGTGGACTCGATGGGCTTTGGCCCAATTCAGCAGGGCTCTTCTTAGGTTCTTATCTTATCTTCCTTCCTTCCTTCCTTCCTTCCTTCCTTCCTTCCTTCCTTCCTTCCTTATTGAAACGGATGTCCAAGTGCCGCCTCTATGTTGGTTGAGGCAGGCAGGATTCCCTTGAGTCCCATTTGTTGGGGGTCAAGGCAAAGGGAGGGTCTTGCCTTCTCTTTCTGCTCAAGATCCCCGTGGACAATTGGGGGGCCACTGTGGGACACCGAAGGCTGGACTCGATGGGCTTTGGCCCCATTCAGCCGGGCTCTTCTTAGGTTCTTATATTCTTATGTTTTAAAACAGTTTGTAGAGGTTTTGTATTACTGTTGTGTTTTATATTCCTGTTGTGAGCCGCCTAGATTCCCTAGGGCGTTGGGCGGCATAGACATTGAATAAATACATCAATAAATAAACCTGGAATTAAGGAGAAACTTCCTCACCGTGAGGACAATTCACCAGTGGGAACAGCTTGCCTTCAGAAGTTGTGGGTGCTCTGGTGGAAGAGTTTTGCACACGTGGAAGGTCACCCCACCAACTAGCCACAGTTCACAACTGTACTTAGTTGAAGTCTTCCATGAAAAACACTGCAGGAGGCTTTCTTGTAAAAATATGTTTTACTTTTTCTCTTAGCAAAGAGTTTATTTAAATAAACTGTCGTAATACCAGGGGGGGCGACTGCCTGGCAGCGAAAATGGTGCTCCACCCCAGAGCCCCCAATTTGCCCTGAAAGAGGTTGAAAGAAAATGCATAAGCCACGCCCACCATGTGGTAGTAAACATTTGGTAGGTCTTCACTGCACAATACTGTCATAAAACTCCTATTACATCCACCACTGCACCCACCCACGAAGCACTAACCACCAAACCACAAACCCTTAACTACACACCAGACCCATGCAAGGGTGCTATTTCCTTTATATAGTTTACAGCCAATCAGGTTGCAGCACAGTGAGCAGACCCATGTGATGACACACCAATCAGGGCTTCCACCAGCGCTTCCTATGGTTACAGACCATTTTCTTGCATTGTAATGTTACTCCAAGACATAACTTATTTCTGACATGCTTCATCCCTGGAGTCTTTCAAGAAGAGGTGGGACAATCGTTTGTCTGAAACAGTGCAGGGCCGGCATATCAAATTCGTGGCCGGACGCATCACACTGCCCGTGCCCACCCACATTTTAATGAAGGGGAGAGGGATGTTGTGATACATCACACGACCACAATGTGCCGTTATGCGTTTGACAGCCCTAATGTAGGGTTCCAAGACCTCCAAGGTCCCATCCAGCTCTCTTCTGATTGATTGATACATTTTCCACAGCATTCAAAATGTGAAGTGATCACACACACATACACACATACACAACACAATACAAACACCTGCTTTTCATGGGGCCAGCCGACATTGCCAAAATAATGCTGTGAAGGCAATTTTCCATGGAGCCCTCTGAGATGGATTTGCACAGCGGTGGAGCCTTCGAGAGGAGCAGGCAGGCAAATTTCCATGCGAGAGTGATCCTCCCAGCTGGGTTGAGTGGCGGGCTGAAAGCTGGTGGTGGAAGGGGAGGAGGGAGGAGGCGGCAGGCATTTTCTCCAGTAGGGAAACAAACACAGCGGAGTAGGAATTTCATTCGATTCCAAACTGTGTGTGTTTTGCAGATTGTTGTTTGCAAGCATGAAGAAGAGGAAACTAAGTGTTGGAATTGGATAATGGAAGGAAAATTCTTGTTTTGAGCCCACCTGGCAAAGGGACCAAGGGGGGGGCTGGCATTGTGGTGGGAGTGGGGAGGCTTCAGTTTCTACTTCTTGCTTTGATTTACCACAACTTTCGGGACCTTGGCAGCAGGAAGGAATGGCCCCCAAGCAGCTGCCTCCTGTGGTCCCTGGAGAAGAGCAGCTGCATTGCCTTGGAGACCGATGATTGTCACCTACTCGACCTGAGTTTCTCATAACATCTTCACACGATTGGCTCGATGGTGGATTGGACTTGCGGATGAGCTCTTCTGCAATGGTTTCATCCAGTGGTTCTCAAGCTTTCTAATGCCGCAACCCCTTAATACAGTTCCTCATGCTGTGGTGACCCCCAACCATAAGTCTAGTGCCAATTCTCCCAACAGAGCTTTAATCTGATAGCCATCTGGCGGGACCCAGGGAAAGAGCCTTCTCTGTGGCAACCCCAACCCTCCATCTAACCATCCATCCCCCCTAGGCCTTTGCTGGTATCTTAACACCTGATATGCCGGTGGTATGTCAATGTGACTATTAAGGGAGTTTTTATCTGAAAACCAGGCCTCTCCTTGTTTCATCATGGGCCAGATCCTGGGTCTCCTGGAAGTTAAATTCATGGCCTTGCTCCTAATTGTCGATCAGTGTTGCTTCCTAAGTGGACAGTTTGATTTCGAAGAAGTTTGATTTACTTGGAGTTATATTGTATTGTTTTTTCAGCAGTGTGTGTGTGTGTGTGTATACACACACACACACACACACACACACACACACACACACATATATATATATATATATATATATATATATATATATATATATATATATATATATATATATATATATATGACGGTCTTGGTATATTCGGGTTTCTTCCCGTGTAGGATTTGGAAATTTCTGGCGACGTTTCGATGAGGTCTCACTCATCATCTTCAGGCTGGTGTTTCTGTCCTTTTTCTCAGTCTTCGCCTGAGAAAAAGGACAGAAACACCAGCCTGAAGATGATGAGTGAGACCTCATCGAAACGTCGCCAGAAATTTCCAAATCCTACACGGGAAGAAACCCGAATATACCAAGACCGTCATACCTGTACCCGTGAAAATCTACGAAAACATATATATATATATATATATATCTCATATGTTTTTGCTGAATTTGAAAATTAAGGGAGACTAGGATAGATCTATTTCGGCCTTATTTTGGCCTCATCAGCTAGCCATACCCTCACTGGGACTGGAACTTGCAACCTTGGCCTTGTAAGGCAGAGAATTAACCTCTAGGCTACAGTATCCAATCCCTTCAGCTCTGTACCAGGGAAGGGTTACATGTTTTTTGTGTCGAATCACAATTATTATATATATATATATGTAATGTAACATATTTTTGCTGATAATATTTTTTCCCAACAGGATAAAGCATGCTTTGTAATATATATATATTACAAAACATGCTAATAGTATCAGAGCCACAAAGGATTCCCCGGGGGGGGGGGGCAATGGCTCTTTTGAAGGAACAATCCCCAGGATCAATGAGTAATTCCTGAGCTTATAGATGATGGGACTAAACTGGGCCATTCAACCACTGTTGCCTTTGATCAACTCCTGTCACTTCTAAATGTATGCTCATATCTCTTTCCCCCGCAAGGTAGCAGCAACGATAACGGACACCCCAAAAATCAATGATTAAGACTCAGCCAGGATTGTCTTGAAGTGGCTGCCATCTGTCCTACAGAGGGAGAGAAAGAGGAAAGAAATGATCGATGGAACTGGGGAAAAGATCAAAAGGGTGATGAAGCGAGCATATTGTTTTCAGCCATTAGAACAGTAAACACGCCCGATAAACTCCAAGTCTGTTTGGTATTTTCTCCAATTGCGAAGTAAAGCTAGATTCTCCTAAGAAAAGCTTCGGAGGGCAAAAACAGCTCCCCCCATGCCCAGACGCCCCTTGGAGGCCAGAAACGGCCTCTTTCCCAACTTCTGGGGGGCCCAGTAGGCTCGTGTTTCGCCCTCCCCAGCCTCCAAAGCTTTCCTGGAGCTGGGGGAGGGTAAAAACGCCCCCCATCCCCCTGGAGGCTCTCTGGAAGCCAAAAACATCCTCCCAGACACCAACTTGGTGTCATCTGCAAATCAGATTCATTCCCCTTCTATTCCCTCATCTAGAACATTCATGTTTATACCTTATAGACTATAATGTATATATTAAGTAGTGAGTGATTGATTGATTGATTGATTCCATGCATTGGAATCCAATGGTCTAAGTGCCTCAGTAATGTCTGGGTCCTCTTTGCCACAGGGGAGGAGATGGGGAGCAGAGCTTTTCTATTTTTCTCCTCTTGGCTACTCTGATGCTATTCTGACCACGTGTCCCATAGAATATGGTATATTTTTTTCCGTTTGATGGACCCTTGATGGAAGGAAGAAGATCAATAGCTTGAGAAAGCAGGCCTCTCAAAATAAATATCAGACCTATTTTTTACAGCCGGTATCTCCTCCAAAATGATCATCTAGCCCAGATAGAAATGCAGACTGTGATTTTAAGCCGTAAAATGCTTAGTCGCTTTACACTTCCTCAGCTGGACACCTGTAGCTTTTATGTAAGAGCCGTGATTGGGAAAGAGAGTTCACTATTCGTATTAATTGAAAGGCTACTGAGAAATTGGTTCCTTTCACACCAAGAAAGACCAATCAAGAGGTCACCTCGTGTCTATTTCAGAAAAGGACCAGAATTTGCTCATCTCGTTATTATTATTTGAAACATAAATGAAGATTTTTATAGAACTTTTCATGCAGAGGGAAAGCTCGCAAAACGGAAAGGTGTTGAAGGGCCAGTGGAATTATTAAACTGATGATTTCCTATGACTGACCACCTGAAACAGGTGGACTTTCCAAAGCTGCTTCATGTAAGAAATGAATGCAAATTAACAGAATAACAAAGTTGGGAGGGACCTGTTCAGTCTTAGTGTCCAGCCCCGATAATCAAACGCACACAAATTGTCTACCTAATAAAAGGATTTAATATTTACAAAAGTCCCAGTATTTTAAGAGTCTTTTACCGTGTTTCCCCGAAAGTAAGACAGTGTCTTACTTTCTTTTTACCCCCAAAAGCCCCACTACGTCTTACTTTCGGGGTATGTCTTACATTGGAAAAAAATTGAAAGGGTCGCGTTCCCGAAGGCATCTCCCCAGAGTCCAGAAGGGCAGCCGCGGGACAGGAGCCTCGTGAGCCCTTTTCCAAGTTCAACCTCAGGGCTCCAAGCGGCGTGCACGCATGGAGCCGCAGACGCGTGTCGGGGAAGCGTGTGTCTGGAGGGGAGGAGCCGCTCTGCGCAGTTGGGCAGTCCCACCTGCCTGCCGGAAAGGAGGCGGGCGAAGGAGGGCGCAGCTCCGGCCGCTCGCCTTGGATCCGGTCGGCCTCGCTGGCCGCTTGCAGCCGAGCCTCGGCAGGACTCGGTTGCTGGGACGAGCGCCGGCGCTGCAAGCCGCCGCCCACTCAGCTCGCTTCGGACCAGCGCCGTCCTTCGCTTTGCCAAGCTGGGGAAGAGGCGGTGGCGCCACGGCGAGGTGAAGGAGGGCGCAGCTCCGGCCGCTCGCCTCGGAGCCGGTCGGCCTCGCTGGTCGCTTGCAGCCGAGCCTCGGCAGGACTCGGTTGCTGGGACGAGCGCATTCGCTGCAAGCCGCCACCCGCTCGGCTCGCTTCGGACCAGCGCCGTCCTTTGCTTTGCCAAGCCAGGGAAGAGGCGGTGGCGCCGCAGCACGGGGAGCTTGGAAGCGACGTCATCGGGCTCCCCCCCCCCGGCAATACCCCCGTGTTTACTTTCGGGGCAAATCTAGCAAAGTCTTATCAGTTGGCCAAAATCTCAGAGCGAAGAAAAACACGGTAATAATTACCAGCTACAGCAAGAGTTCCAAGGAGAAATTAACTGGGAGGCCGAAGCTCATTAGCAAAGCTAAGAATGGGCTCTTTTGGAACACAGGCTGAATTCAAGGGTCAAAACGAGATGATTCTGAAATGAATGACGCTATTTTCTGCAACACAGCGGAGCATGCCTCACCCTTAAATAGTGTGAAGGCGTGACCCAATAGCCAGCAATATACTACTCATGAGTGACTCTGCTCTTAGCCAACCATTCCTGCCTTCTGGATGCCCTCTGCACTCTGGCATCCAGAAGAGGCTCCTCCTCTTCCCCTCAGTCACTCAGCACGGGAAATGCTAAATCAGGCCTGGTTGTTCTAACCCTGAACCCTCATCTACTTCACTGTCAATCTCAGGTGTCAAGAATACAGGATGCCTGTACTATGCCTCCAAAGTCTCTGTGTCCTCTGAGTCCATAACTATTTGCACAGGAGGCGAGTGAACCATCACAGGACCTTGGAGGTCTTCTAGCCCCACCACCTTCTCAGACAGGAAACTCTATGCCATTCCATGCCGATGGCTATCCAATCTCTCCTTAGAAAACTCCAGTAATGAAGCATCCACGACTTCTGGAGGCAAGGCGTTCCACTGGTCAATTGTCCTCCCTGTTAGAAAGTTTCTCCTTAATTCTTGGTTGCTCCTCTCCTTCATTAGTTTCTTTCCTTTGTTTCTTGTCTTGCCTTCTGGTGCTTTGAAGAATAGTTTGACCCACTCTTCTTTGTGGCAGTCCTTTAGATACTGGAATATTGCTATCACATCACCCCTAGGCCTTCTTTTCATTAAACTAAACATAATTCCTGCAGCTGTTCACAAAATACAACTTGGAGGACAACCCTGTAGACCAGAGATCTCCAAATTTGGCCACTTTAAGAGTTGTGGACTTCAATTCCCAGAATTCTCCAGTCAGCTTTGCTGGCTGGAGGATTCTGGGAGTTGAAGTCCACAACTCTTAAAGTGGCCAAGTTTGGGGACCCTTGCTGTAGACGACCCTCACTTGTCAAGGACCTTTGAATACTCATGACTAATGACCTAAGTGCCAAAGGCCACTGCAACAACAATGCCAAAAAGGCACTAATTTAATCTTGTTTAGCTTATTTTCTGGCAATATTATACTAACCAGAGCATACAAAACATTTGTTAGACCAATTCTTGAATACAGCTCATCTTTCTGGAACCTGCATTGCATTTCGGACATTAATACAATTGAGATGTCCAGAAATATTTCGCAAGAAGAGTCCTCCACTCCTCTGTACGCAATAGAATACGTTCTTCTACTAGACTTGAAATTTTGGGCTTAGATAGTTTTGAGCTATGTTGTCTCCATTATGATCTAAATGTAGTTCATAAAATCATCTACCACAATGTCGTACCTGTCAATGAATACTCCAGCTTCAACCACAACAATACAGGAGCACACAATAGATTCAAACTCAATGCAAATCACTCCAAACTGAATAGGGGCCTTCATAAGTGCACCATCATGTCTACCGTCCCTCTCCTACTGACTTAATTTGTCCAGATTTACATATACCTACTTTGCTAATGTTTATGTATAAACCAATACAGTGTTCCCTCGATTTCCACGGGGGATGCGTTCCGAGACCGCCCGTGAAAGTTGAATTTCCGCGAAGTAGAGATGCGGAAGTAAATACATCATTTTTGTCTATGGACAGTATCACAAGCCTTCCCTTAAGACTTTAAACCCCTAAATTACCATTTCCCATTCCCTTAACAACCATTGACTCACCATTATTACTGGTACTCACCATTGAATAAGACACTTAGTGATCCTGATATTTATAAACATAATTATTTATTAACAATAATTATTTATTTTGTTATTTATTTGCAAAAATTATTAGTTTGGTGATGACATATGACGTCATTGGGTGGGAAAAACCGTGGTATAGGAAAAAAACCCGCGAAGTATTTTTTAATTAATATTTTTTGAAAAACCGTGGTATAGGCTATTCGCGAAGTTCGAACCTGCGAAAATCGAGGGAACACTGTACTGCTATTTTGTACATGTTTGACAAGTAAAACATGTAAATAAATAAGTACTGTAAATGAATAGGTTTTCGCCTCCAGTCCCATCATCATCTTTGTTCTCTTCTTTGTTCTCTTTCTAGATTGATTAAATTGATTGATAAATTAATAGATTGATACATTGATCTTCATATTCACATATTCAGGAACTGGTTTTCCACAATTTCAATACACTGGATTTCCGAAGCAGCTTAAACACAACATATTTCTTTAGACTTATCAAAATCCTCCAGTTTCCCCTGAGGTTTCTCGAACGATAGAACTGTAAAATTAATTTCTTGTGCTTTCTCTCCCGATAGTAAATGGCACACTCCTTACTCCCTTGGCTTCGCGTGGCCTTTGTAACGGGCTTAATTTTTATCCACCAATGAAGTTAAACGGGATCCAAGGAGAAAAAAGAGCAATTTTTGTATGTGTGATGGATCAAGTATGGAAAATCCTGTCCATTTGGGAATTTGTTTCACCATGTAGTTGTAAATATGTCTGAGGATTATAAATATGCTCCTGTTGGGGGGGGGTTTAGATCAACACTGTGGGTTTTAATCTGTTTAGTTCTCTTCCTGGATTTGTAGTTTGGAAGCCGGCTGTTAACTGTTTCAAGACGGGGCTTATTTCTTTCGTGAATAATCTGTCATGGCTGGGGAAGGTTTTTTAAGCAACCAAAAAGCATTATCTTTTTAGCTATGGCACCAATAACCTGAATGGCCTCCAAATTACAGCATAATTATCCATGGAATCAAAGACGGAGATATTGGATTAATTTGCATCCTGGAAAAAGAAAGAGACAAGAAACAGACCAGTGATTCCTGGAAAACTGGAAACGTGTGTTGTAACATTCACCAGGGACTCTGCAGTGAATAATACAACAGCAACAAAAATATTGACACTAATCCCCAAGAAAATAAAGCCAAAATCTCAGAATAAGAAGATTGTGGTACCTCTACCTAAGAGCGCCTCTACTTAAGAACTTTTCTAGATAAGAGCCAGGTGTCCAAGATTTTTTTGCCTCTTACTAGATAAATGGTCAAAGCAATGGAAACTGCAGTTTAATGTTTCCAAATGTAAAATAAAGCACTTGGGGAAAAGGAATCCTCAGTCTGAGTATTGTATTGGCAGTTCTGTGTTAGCAAATACTACAGAAGAGAAGGATTGAGGGGCAGTGATTTCTGACAGTCTCAAAATGGGTGAGCAGTGCAGTCAGGCGGTAGGAAAAGCAAGTAGGATGCTTGGCTGCATAGCTAGAGGTATCACAAGCAGGAAGAGGGAGATGGTGATCCCGCTGTATAGAGTGCTGGTGAGACCACATTTGGAATAATACTGTGTTCAATTCTGGAGACCTCACCTACAAAAAGATATTGACAAAATTGAACGGGTCCAAAGACGGGCTACAAGAATGGTGGAAGGTCTTAACCATAAAACGTATCAGGAAAGACTCAATGAACTCAATCTGTATAGTCTGGAGGACAGAAAGAAAAGAGGGGACATGATCGAAATATTTAAATATTTTAAAGGGTTAAATAAGGTTCAGGAGGGAAGAGTTTTTAATAGCAAAGTGAACACAAGAACAAGGGGACACAATCTGAGGTTAGTTGGGGGAAAGATCAAAAGCAACGTGAGAAAATATGATTTGACTGAAAGAGTAGTAGATACTTGGAACAAACTTCCAGCAGACGTGGTTGGTAAATCCACAGTAACTGAATTGAAACATGCCTGGGATAAACATATATCCATTGTAAGATAAAATACAGGAAATAGTATAAGGGCAGACTAGATGGACCAGGAGGTCTTTTTCTGCCGTCAGTCTTTTATGTTTCTATGTTTCTTAAGAACCATTTTCTACTTAAGAACCGAATCCCAGAAAAAAATTCCCAGGAAATTTGAGAGCGGCGCAAAGGCCCAGCCAGTTTCCTGACATTCCCACTTTAATCCCGGCCATCTCGGGCTTTTCTGGGCTGCCAGAGGAGCCTTTCGGTGGCTGCCATTGGGCTTCAGGCACCAAAGAAAGCCAACCCAGTCCTACGTTGCACCAATTGCCACTTCAAAGAAGAGAAAACCTTTTATGCACAAAATCCACCCGCACCTTCTATAATTTTGTAAACACCAAACTTAAAACCATCCAACCCCTAAAAGGCCCTTATGGAAAAGGTTGTAATCATGAAGCCATGAAGGGCAACCTCTTCAACATATTCTTCAGTTCAGGCTTTGTAAACAGCCAGGGCTCAAACCCCACATTTCCTAGTCGCACCACATGTAATTGCAATAATCTGCTACATACAGATTTTACTGAAAATAATGTTGAAAAAGCACCACACAACCCAAAACCATCTCTAGCCTTTGCTTCTGATTCTTGGCTTTCTTGATGAGTTCCTGGCTTCTAGACAAATTCTGTAAGTCGACAATAAGAAACCTACTACAGTCCAGTAATTATTTCCTGTATTTACCTATTCCTGGGACTCTGGCCAGCTGCTAAGACTTTATCATCAGTGCATTGAAGCCTTTGCTAAATTTTCCCTTCTTTACACAAAGACACAAACTGCATAAGACTTTTGTAAATAGTAAAACCTTTATTAGTTCATCCGGTGGTGTGCATCTGATTCTTGGGGGGCTCAGCGTTGGGACAGAACAGTCTAGTTTGATGAAAAGAAGGACTGGGGTGACATGATAGCAGTCTTCCAATATTTGAAGGGATGTTACAAAGAAGAGGGGAGTCAACCTATTTTCCAAAGCACCTGAAGAAGAAGAAGCAGCAATGGATGGAAACTAATCATGGAGAGAACCATTTCTTGACGCTGAGAACAATTAATCAGTGGAACAACTAACCTCCAAAAGTTGTGGGTGTTCCAACACTGGAGGTTATTAAGAAGAAGAAATTGGACAACCATTTGGCTGAAGACCTCCAAGGTCTCTTCCAACTCTGTTGTTCTGTTCTGTTATAAATATGATAAGATGAAGAAAAAGTCATCCAACCTTACAAGCAGGAGAGACCTCTTGAGTCAGAGGATAATGAGAAGCAAGGTCATATTCATAATTCATCTTTTATTGTATAATACACCTTGGTTTCTTCCTTCTTCTTCTTCTTCTTGCAAAGGCTCCTTCAATGACAGGCATGATTTAGGCTTATTTTGAAGACCAAAGTGCTCCTGGGAATGGGAAGGTTGACCTCATTTTATCAGTTTTTAGTAGGAAGGTCATATTGGTTCTTGTTTGCCTTTCATTCCTTTCCATTTTCTTGTTTGCTGACTGCATCCCTGGAGATTTGGAATCCACAGAAGGGATGGGCATAAATTTAATAAAGGTTGATACTTTGATAGCACAGTAAGCTGTCCAGAGCTATTCAGGCATGAACGCTTCTATATCACATCAGACAACAAGTCAAGAAACCTTGTATGTTAATGTAAAGTTTTTCGTGGTCCGGTTGAGAGAAAGCAGATGAATTTTAAAGACTTCAAAACACAGACAATCAAACAGTAGCTCAAGATGGGGAAAGAAAGCAATTAATTGCTGAAAATGTATTTATTAGCCTGAGTAATAGCCAAAACATAAATATTTTAAAAGGGTTCTGTTGTAAGGGGGGAAAGAATCAGCCTTCACAGACAAGGTTTCCCAAAATACCACCTAGTATCCTGGAATGGAAAGAGCGATTGGATAAGAATTGGGGAACACCAAGATTAGGTGAACTGCAGCTTTAACACAAAGTACGGTGGCAACTCTACTTAAAAACACCTCTACTTAAGACCTTTTCTAGATAAGAACCAGGTGTTTGAGATTTTTTTGCCTCTTCTTAAGAACTGTTTTCTACTTAAGAACCCGAGCCTGGAAAAGTTTCCCAGGAAATTTGAGAGCAGCACGAAGGCCCGGCCAGTTTCCTGCCATTCCCCCTTTAATCCCGGCCATCTCGGGCTTTTCTGGGCTGCCAGTGGAGCCTTTCGATGGCGCTTAAGGAGGCTTTGGCAGCCCAGAGCGAATGGATCGTTTTCCTTTCTCTGGGCGCTTGGAGAGGGAATAAACCACTTCGCTGTGGTGACCCCCTCGCGCTGCCTCCCATACACCCGGCGCGAGGTTGCCTCCCAGAGCATCTGGGCGCGGAAAGGCAAAAGGGGGCACTTCACCCCGGCCGGATCAACTCGGCTTCAGCCAAACCGAGGAGTGACCACAGTGAAGGAAAGGTGCCGGCCACAAAGTGAGTGAGTGAGAGGAGAGGGCAGCCCTTCAGCATGGGAAGGAAGAGGAAGCAGGGAGCAGCAGCAGCCGCCGCCTTTTGGTCAAAGGAGCAGGAGGTTCCACCCTCTCGCCTGCCTGGGTTTCTCTCTCTGGCGCAGTGTATGGGAGGCAGCCTCGTGCCGGGTGTATTGGAAGTGCGTGCTCCTCCTCACCGCCTCAGAGTCCCTCTTTTTTTAAAAAACAAAACAAAACAGTTTTGGATTTTTTTTTATTCTCCTCCCCTCACCTTCTTCCTTCGGCAGCGACTCTCCTCCTCTTCTTCTTCCTCCTCCTCCTCCTCCCACCCAAATTCTGAGCTTTTATTTCTTTCCTAATGGGTTTGGCAAGCATTATTTCCTTTTACATTGATTCCTATAGGAAAAAATTGCTTCTCCTTACAAACTTTCTACTTAAGAACCGGGTCACGGAACAAATTAAGCAGAGGTGCCACGGTACTCCTTAAACAAACTGAACTGCACAAGCTCACTTTCTAAGCAATGCAGGGGCCTCTTTGATGCAGCACAGATGCCTTTAAAGTAGACAAATTGAAAGACCAAATTCAGCTCTTTTCCCACCAGTAAATACATTAAGGCATCGTCACATATTATTGCACAGCAAGAGCAGATGGATATCGTTACCGCATCGAGCGAGCAGTTAGAATTCAACTGATGAAGCCATGATTCTGAGGGAAGGAAGATAAAAGGAAATAAACTCTTAACATGCTTCCCAATAAATGCCAGGACCAATCTCAGGGCAACAAATCTGGCTCACTTTGAATCTGCAAGATGACTCAGGTTATTATAAATGCTGGGATAGTAAAAAAAAAGATTAAAAATAAATGAAAAGAGAAGATTAGAGTTAAACTATCTGGGATAAAAGGGAAAGAAAGAAAAATATTTATTTGTGTAAGAACAATGTGTAGAAACTATGAATGATTTGTAAATATTAGCTACAGAACAATGAACAAGTATTATGAAATTGAAGGAAAATACATTGTGTATAAAATAATTTAAATTTTGTTTTCAGAAGATCAATGTTGTTTAAATTCTCTTTTCAGAACATAAGTATTTCCTGTTTTTAAGTTTTGTGTCTATTGTTTAAATTCTGTTTTAAGGAGACAAGTGTTTGCTGATAAGCGTCTGTTGCTCTTGTGGAAGGGACAGTGATCGAATTCATATCTGTTTAGGGCTTATGATAAACCATATATGGTACTATACATCTTTAGGAGAAAGGAAACCGGATGTAGACCATATTTAGGCAAGGAATTCTGTGTACCTCTGTGATAGGCTGAAACCCACCAGTTAGATTAGCTAGCTAGGATTGGGAGGCCTTGTAATAGTATATAACCTGCTCTTTAGCTTCTGTTCGGTGTCTCTTCTTATGAAGAGTACCATGCTTTGCAAATCGTTTTTGGTATACCCAGAGAGAATAAACCTTTCTGTTCTCTTTGTCCAAACGTCAAACTTCAACACACAAAATTGTAACACAGATTTGTCACGCAAAGTCCACTACATTTCTCACCCAAGGGAGATCCTAGTTTCTCCCTGTTTAGCCACAATAAAAAGAGAGAGATTCTGAGAATAGGATTAATAATTACATTCAGATTTATTTCTAAACTACATTTATTTTAATTATTCACATATCTTCTCCTGTCCCTGGATTTATTTTCCTATTGTTACGTCCTTCCCACCTAAAGACATATGAAATATTTCACTGCAGGAGGCGGACATTCTACAATAGCCAGCGTTATAGCCATCTCAGATCACGGTTTTGGCAGCTTCAACCTCTTCAGTTTGTCATAACAGCCTGATATGTATGAATTTTGATGTGCTACTAAATGATCGTCATAAGCTAAAGATGATCAGGGATTTACCGTAATCATCCTTGAAACATTTTAGTAACTATAGTTTGGGTGTGTGTGTTTTTAGAGGTGGGAAGCGTGCTGAATTTAACCGCCTGGTACAAAACACTAAATACAGATTTGCTAAAACATCTGCCTAAGATTTAATCAAATTAAGAATGGCATTTGTCTCTCCACGGAATTTAATGAGTCGCCTGCCTCTCCAATGGGAAACAATTAAAGCAACTTCCCCTGACACATATATTTCCTTAGCACAACCCTGGAGAGGAAATAAAAGCAGAGCTTCCAGAAGTACAAATTAAAATTCTTAAATAAGATTTGCGAGCTTACTTAATCCTCCGATACGCTTCGTGAAACTCTCTGCCACCGCAAAGGGTTTAGTAGCTGTTTGTAGTAAAAGAAAAGGTTGTTTATTCCAGCGAGGGATACAATGCGCTTTATGAAAAAGACAAGGACATGAGTGGAGAAACAAAGAAATGTCTCCAAATGCAGATACGGCCAAGGAGACAAGGTTGAAAGTGCCAGGTTACCCATCCAAGAAACACTGGGTCAGCCCTTGACATTCTGTGCGGTCAGTCAGGAGAAGATGCTGGAATAACATAATGATTGAATGTCAGCTGACTGCCACAGACCAGGAAATATAAATAGGAATTCTCCATTGTCAAATCCTCAAAACGTCACTACAGAGCACCACACACCAAGACAACTAGACACAAGAACCGTTTTTCCCCCAAACGCCATCACTCTGCTAAACAAATAATCCCCTCAACACTGTCAGACTTTCTACTAAATCTGCACTTCTATTTCTACTAGTTTTTTCTCATCCTTCCTATCACCCACCTCCTCCCACTTAGGACTGTATGACTGTCTCTTGTTGCTTGCATCCTAAGATTTTTATTAATATTGATTGTTTCCTGATTGCTTATTTGACCCCTATGACAATGATGAAGTGTTGCACCACATGATTCTTTTTTTTTCAGGGTAATTTTTTAATTTTTTTCTCCATACAAACTTTTTCAATACATTTCATAATACCTTTATAGTACAGTAAAAACAGTATCGAGTTAGTAAGCCAATTATAATTACTCCCCCCCCCAAAAAAATATTACTAGTTCCCAATTAATTACTTCCGGTATTCAAAAAAACCCCAACCTTGACCTCTAATTTTGTCACCTAGATATCTAATGTTCTTCTAATTGAATTCAGCCTTAATTTCCTTTGAACCTGATTAAATTAATCATTATCCTTTTACTACTTTGGGTAATGCCATTGTCCCTACTCTTCCTTCTCCTGTGGCTGGGGAATTCTGGGAGTTGAAGTCCAGATCTCTTCAAGTGGCCAAGGTTGGGAAACACTGGCCTGGATGATTCCCCCACTGCTCCTCTCACAATCCGCTTCCACGCACCACCGTCTGACCCATTCTCAGCTCCTGATAAAAGCTGCTAAAATCTGCTCTTGCAGAAAAAAATATAATAATAAAATCACACATTTGTGTCCTCTGCTGCTCCCTGGCTACAAACTGGGCAATTTTAAACTGAAACGACTTCATTTCAGCATCATAAAACAATGGCAATATTATTATTATTTTTGCTGATCCCATATGTTTTTGGTTGTTGCATGATTGAACGGATAAACACCCAGCAGAAGAAGGATGTTGGATCAGGAAAGCTGAGAAAGTCTAGAAGGGTCTTCTTTGAGTGACAGATGTACTTAGACTGGTTTGGAACTGAACACGGTATTCCAAACGGGGTCTCACCAGCGCTCTACGCAGCCGTGCCCAGCTCCTGCAACCTCTCTCCGGATGCTTTAGTCTCCAGTCCCCTTATAATAAGAATACAATAGAAGAGAATAAAACAGGATAGGATAGGATAGAGTAGAACAGAATTTTATTGGCCAAGTGTGATTGGACACACAAGGAATTTGTCTTGGTGCAGATGCTCTCAGGGAACATAAAAGAAAAATATGCATTTGTCAAGAATCATGTAGTACAACACTTAATGATTGTCATAGGGGTCAAATAAGCAATAAAGAAACAATCAATAATAATAATAATAATAATAATAATAATAATTTATTAGACATGTATGCCATCCCTCTCCGGAGACTCGGAGCAGCTCACAACAAATACAAAGCACAAATCTAATATTAAAAACAATTATAAAAACCCATTATAAAACAGTCACATCATCCAATTAAACCATACATAAAATGAAACAGCTAAAGGTCAATTAAGTCCCCCAAGCCTGATGACATAAGTGATTTCCCCCCCCCTTTTCCCCCCCTTTGTGGCATCACCAGAAGACCCCAGGATGCATTGCCCAGGAATAATCTTGCTCAAAAGACAACTCCGTCTCCAAAATTGTATTAAAGTCAACATATTCCCCTGTTAAATGGCTATTAATTTCAAAAAAAGATGGAATGACCCACATCTGCGACACCGCTGAAGCCTTTTCACTCAGCGAGTCCCGAAGTTTCTTTCTCCCTTTAAAACAGATTTATAATCGTTAGTTTGTTCTGAATAATGGATCCACTATGATGGATGACATCAACGACAGGCAAGGAATCCATTCATCATCATGCAATAAATCTAAGCGTAATCTATCTCTGGATTTATAATTACATTTCACCAAGAACGTGGCAACTCCAGCCGCCCAAGTTCCTTTTGGTAAAAAAAGTTATTTTATGCGTTGTTGCTTTTGTTTTGTTGGGGAGACAATCCGTGAAGGGTGGCCGGCTCCGTGCGCTGCTACCAGGGGTGGGCAGCAGGCAGGACGGGGTGGGACACAGTTCCACCGGCAGAAATGAAGCTCCAGCTGATCGGCAGCTGTCACTTCCTGGATTACTGGTCTCGGCTCGGCTCTCCTTTTCCCCCTGCTGCTGTTGCGTCTGTGCTCCTTGCTTTTCTCCTCTTTCCTCCTTCCTGGCCTCTGACAAGCTTCCCTCTCTCCTGCCCGGCTCCCCTCCAGCCTCACACGGCCACCTCCCGCCTGGGGTGCGAGCAGAAGGCCTGGGTGGAAGCGTGGCTGGCAGCATTGATGCTTCTGGCAGCACCCGTTCGCCTCGCGACCCAGCCTGAGTGGGGGGGGGCGACCCAGGAAGGAGAGCAAAGCAAATTGTCACCCCAGCGAGTGACACTGGTTACATTGTAAGTCAAGGACTTAACAATTCACTTGAATGATGATTGTTGAAGCCACTCCCACCTGGTCACGTGACCATTAAACCACAGCCACAAAATAATGCACCTGAGTGAGATTTTGCTTCTGTGCATGTGCAGGGAGGAGAATTCCACAAGGGGACGTGCACACCTGCGACATTTGGGCAGGTTTTTTGCTTCCAGTTTCCTGTACTTAAGCAGGGGCCCTCCTGCTCTCGTGGCTAAAGTCCCTGCAACCCCTCCCATCAAAAAGATCACCAATAACCTTTGCACAGAACAATCTACAATTCTTTTTAGCCCCATCAATTTTGGAAACGTAGATTTTACCATCTGGGGATTTTTCTCCAGCAAAGACATTTTCTTCCCCCAATTTGGAAAGTTGGTCTTTGTTCTCTCCATTTGGATCATTCACTAAGAAGCCCACTTCCGGGCATTGAGTGTGCCTGGGAAAGACAATGGCTGTGCCGTGTTCAAACGGATGCAATACATCCCCAAAGAACGGTTCCTCTCACTGCGGCTCAATTCTCAATTTCATGAGCTGCGACTCCTCTTCCTGTTATTATCTTTGAAAGCCATTGCATTGCTCTTATAACACGTAAGGCCTCCGTTTGACAAGTGCATGGAATATAGATTCAGTAAAGACACACTAGCAATGAAACAAGACATTTAGAAAAAGGATTTTTATTTCATTTATCCGGGTTGACAGTCGTGGCCATTACAAGAATTCCCATGTTCTGTTTGGAGATTGTTGCTGCTGTCAGTGGCCCAGAGCAGATGAAAAGGACGAGGCTCAGGCAAGTGAGCCGCTTAGAGAGGGCTGTAAAAGCACTAGGAAGCGGTATATACGTTTAATTACTATGTCCAGACAATCTCCGAGAATCGGATATGATTGAATGGGAGGAGGAGGAGGAGGAGAAGAAGAGGAAGAAGACAAAGAAGAAGACGAAGGAGGAGGAGGAGGAGGAGGAGGAGGAGAAGAAGAAGAAGAGGGAGGAGGAGGGGAGGAGGAGGAGGAGGAGGGGAGGAGGAGGAGGAGAAGAAGAAGAGGGAGGAGGAGAAGGAGAAGGAGGAGAAGAGGGAGAAGGAGGAGGAGGAGGAGGAGGAGAAGAAGAAGAAGAAGAAGAAGAAGAGGGAGGAGGAGGAGGAGAAGGAGAAGAGGGAGAAGGAGGAGAAGAGGGAGAAGGAGGAGGAGAAGAAGAAGAAGAAGAAGAAGAAGAAGAAGAAGAAGAAGAAGAAGAAGAAGAAGAAGAAGAAGAAGAAGAAGAGGGAGGAGGAGGAGGAGGAGGAAGAGGTGGTCTTTGGTGGTCTCTGAGCTTGATGGTCTCATAACCCAACTAGGGAAGAAGGAGGAGGAGGAGGAGGAGAAAAAGGAGGAAGAAGAGCAAGTATTTGTTTCCCATTACTAGTAGCATAGAATCCCTAGCAGAACGCTGCTGTGGAATATAAAGTGGGGGGGGGGGGGAGATGAGCTATTTTATTTTTGTAGCACCCCCACCATGGAAGCAGAGATCAGAATGGAGGATAAAAGCACAAGTGAGTGGGGCAGTGTGTAAAAAGGTTTGTTTTTGCTTTTGAATGTAAACACTTTAAATCCTGGCTTCTTCTGGCCAAGTGCTGTGGCTGCAAATCACCTTGCAAGCGATTCCTTCCAATACGAGACCACCTCCTCTTTAGCGATTCTGCTATAAATATCCTGTTCATTGCTGTCGAGGGGGAACCTCGTTATATTCATTAGGAATTTATGTCTACAAAACAGTCATATGGGAGAAAAGGGGAAATATATGGAATTTATTTATTTTCCTGAGAATTTTCCCCCTCTGCTTTGATAAATGGGAAGAAATATTGCCCAGATCAGAGGAGGCAGCTCAAAATTGCCCTGATTTAGAAATACTGTCTTACTGGATCTCCTCTGGATTCTTTTAATGTTCGAAATGATCAATTGCACTCCCCACCCCAAATAACAACACAAACTCTTTCTAAAACCACCTGGAGGAAATGCACAAAACTTTTGCAAATGCCTAAAGAATATTCCCATGTCCCCTCCCTCCCCCCCCCCCTCCACACAATCCCACAAAATTAGAGTCACGTGTCAAAAACTATGGATGTGGAAAACCCTCGGCCCTGGAGAACGCGATCGGGTCTGTAGAACCAAGTGTGGATATAATTGAAACTATGGATACAATGGAACAGAAGAAAAAGAGAAGAAATGGTATTAATTTTATGTAATAGAGGAACAAATGATTTGCTTTCATCCTCTATGGGGACCATTGGGATGAAATTAGCTAATTCATTTGTTTATTACTTGGGTTTCTATGTAAATTACTTTACATTCCTAATGCTAAATTTATTCTCATTCCATTTGACCCTCCTCCTCCTCCTCCCTTTCATCCTTCTTTGATGTCATTGGGATGAAATTACTGGAACTAACAAAGTAGCTAGTTAAAGGCTAAATTTATACTGACTAGTTAATTCATCACTCCATTTGGTTCTTCCTCTTCCTTTTCTCCTTCTTCCTTCCTCCTTTCCTCCTCCTCCTCCTCCTCCTCCCACATGTCTCCTTTTACCACTTTGGGTGTCAAGGGACATACAGAGCTCTGGTTATTTTCTGGTGGCCTCAACCATTGTATTGAACAAGACGCCCTCACTCTGCTAAACAAATAAGTCCCTCAGCACTGTCAAACTACTTACTAAGTCTGCACTATTATTACTAGTTTTTTTCTCATCATTCCTATCACCCACCTCCTTTATGAGTGTATGACACGAACGTTTTGCTT